>NC_140579.1:638359703-638786148 GCF_964204655.1 Triturus cristatus | reverse complement strand
GATGTTTCAGGGTTTAGGGCAGTGCAGTGGTGGTCGGACAGTGTAGAGTGGTCTTGCTGGGGGGTGGTGTTTCAGGGTTTAGGGCAGTGCAGTGCTGTTCGGGCAGTGTAGCGGGTCTTTCTGGGGGTGGTGTTTCAGGGTTTAGGGCAGTGCAGTTGTGTTCGGGCAATGTAGGGGGTCTTGCTGGGGGGGTTGTGTCAGGGTTTAGGGCAGTGCAGTGGTGTGCGGGCAGTGTAAAGATTTGTGCAGGTGCTGGTGTTTCAGGGTTTAGGGCAGAGCAGTGGAGCTCAGGCAGTGTAGGGGTCATGCTGGGGCTGATGTTTCATGGTTTAGGGCAGAGCAGTGGTGTTCGGGCAGTGTAGGGGTCGTGCTGGGGCTGATGTTTCAGGGTTTAGGGCAGAGCAGTGGAGCTCAGGCAGTGTATGGGTCATGCTGGGGCTGATGTTTCAGGGTTTAGGGCAGAGCAGTCGTGTTCGGGCAGTGTGGGGGGCCGTGCTGTGGCTGGAGTTTTAGGGTTTAGGGCAGTGCAGTGGTGTTCGGGCAGTGTATGGGGTCTTGCAGGGGGGTGGTGTTTCAGGGTTTAGGGCAGTGCAGTGGTGTTTGGGCAGTGTAGGGGGTCTTGCTGGGGGGTGGCGTTTCAGGGTTTAGGGCAGTGCAATGGTGTTCGGGCAGTGGAGGGTCATGCGGGGGCTGGTTATTCAGGGTTTAGGGCAGTGCAGTGGTGTTCGGGCAGTGTAGAGGGTCGTGCAGGGGCTGGTGTTTCAGGGTCCAGGGCAGTGCAGTAGTGTGCGGGAAGGGTAAAGATTTGTGCAGGGGCTGGTGTTTCTGGGTTTAGGGCAGTGCAGTGTTGTGCGGGCAGTGTAGGGGGTCATGCAGGGGATGGTGTTTCAGGGTTTAGGGCAGTGCAGTGGTGTTCGGGCAGTGTAGGGGGACGTGCTGGGGTTGGTGTTTCAGGGTTTAGGGCAGTGCAGTGGTGTTCGGGCAGTGTAGGGGTCATGCAGGGGGTGGTGTTTCAGGGTTTAGGGCAGAGCAGTGGTGTTTGGGCAGTGTAGGGGGTCTTGCTGGAGGGTGGTGTTTCAGGGTTTAGGGCAGTGCAATGGTGTTCGGGCAGTAGAGGCGTCATGTAGGGGCTGGTGTTTCAGGGTTTAGGGCAGTGCAGTGGTGTTCGGGCAGTGTAGAGGGTCGTGCAGGGGCTGGTGTTTCAGGGTTTAGGGCAGTGCAGTGGTGTGCGGGCAGGTTAGGGGGTCTTGCTGGGGGGTGGTGTTTCAGGGTTTAGGGCAGTGCAGTGATGTTCGAACAATGTAGGGGGTCTTGCTGGGGGGGTGTTTCAGGGTTTAGGGCAGTGCAGTGGTGTGCGGGCAGTGTAAAGATTTGTGCAGGGGCTGGTGTTTCAGGGTTTGGGGAAGGCAAGGGGAGCTCAGGCAGTGTAGGGGTCATGCTGGGGCTGATGTTTCAAGGTTTAGGGCAGAGCAGTGGTGTTCGGGCATTGTGGGGGTCGTGCTGGGGCTGATGTTTCAGGGTTTAGGGCAGAGCAGTGGAGCTCAGGCAGTGTAGGGGTCAAGCTGGGGCTGATGTTTCAGGGTTTAGGGCAGTGCAGTTGTGTTCAGGCAGTGTAGTGGGTCGTTCAGGGGGTGGTGTTTCAGGGTTTAGGGCAGTGCAGTGGTGGTCGGACAGTGTAGAGTGGTCTTGCTGGGGGGTGGTGTTTCAGGGTTTAGGGCAGTGCAGTGCTGTTCGGGCAGTGTAGCAGGTCTTTCTGGGGGTGGTGTTTCAGGGTTTAGGGCAGTGCAGTTGTGTTCGGGCAATGTAGGGGGTCTTGCTGGGGGGGTTGTGTCAGGGTTTAGGGCAGTGCAGTGGTGTGCGGGCAGTGTAAAGATTTGTGCAGGTGCTGGTGTTTCAGGGTTTAGGGCAGAGCAGTGGAGCTCAGGCAGTGTAGGGGTCATGCTGGGGCTGATGTTTCATGGTTTAGGGCAGAGCAGTGGTGTTCGGGCAGTGTAGAGGTCGTGCTGGGGCTGATGTTTCAGGGTTTAGGGCAGAGCAGTGGAGCTCAGGCAGTGTATGGGTCATGCTGGGGCTGATGTTTCAGGGTTTAGGGCAGAGCAGTCGTGTTCGGGCAGTGTGGGGGGCCGTGCTGTGGCTGGAGTTTTAGGGTTTAGGGCAGTGCAGTGGTGTTCGGGCAGTGTATGGGGTCTTGCAGGGGGGTGGTGTTTCAGGGTTTAGGGCAGTGCAGTGGTGTTTGGGCAGTGTAGGGGGTCTTGCTGGGGGGTGGCGTTTCAGGGTTTAGGGCAGTGCAATGGTGTTCGGGCAGTGGAGGGTCATGCTGGGGCTGGTGTTTCAGGGTTTAGGGCAGTGCAGTGGTGTTCGGGCAGTGTAGAGGGTCGTGCAGGGGCTGGTGTTTCAGGGTCCAGGGCAGTGCAGTAGTGTGCGGGAAGGGTAAAGATTTGTGCAGGGGCTGGAGTTTCTGGGTTTAGGGCAGTGCGGTGGTGTTCGGGCAGTGTAGGGGGACGTGCTGGGGTTGGTGTTTCAGGGTTTAGGGCAGTGCAGTGGTGTTCGGGCAGTGTAGGGGTCATGCAGGGGGTGGTGTTTCAGCGTTTAGGGCAGAGCAGTGGTGTTTGGGCAGTGTAGGGGGTCTTGCTGGAGGGTGGTGTTTCAGGGTTTAGGGCAGTGCAATGGTGTTCGGGCAGTAGAGGCGTCATGTAGGGGCTGGTGTTTCAGGGTTTAGGGCAGTGCAGTGGTGTTCGGGCAGTGTAGAGGGTCGTGCAGGGGCTGGTGTTTCAGGGTTTAGGGCAGTGCAGTGGTGTGCGGGCAGGGTAGGGGGTCTTGCTGGGGGGTGGTGTTTCAGGGTTTAGGGCAGTGCAGTGGTGTTCGAACAATGTAGGGGGTCTTGCTGGGGGGGTGTTTCAGGGTTTAGGGCAGTGCAGTGGTGTGCGGGCAGTGTAAAGATTTGTGCAGGGGCTGGTGTTTCAGGGTTTGGGGAAGGCAAGGGGAGCTCAGGCAGTGTAGGGGTCATGCTGGGGCTGATGTTTCATGGTTTAGGGCAGAGCAGTGGTGTTCGGGCAGTGTAGGGGTCGTGCTGGGGCTGATGTTTCAGGGTTTAGGGCAGAGCAGTGGAGCTCAGGCAGTGTAGGGGTCAAGCTGGGGCTGATGTTTCAGGGTTTAGGGCAGAGCAGTGGTGTTCGGGCAGTTTGGGGGGCCGTGCTGTGGCTGGAGTTTCAGGGTTTAGTGCAATGCAGTGGTGTTCAGGCAGTGTAGGGGGTCTTGCAGGGGGGTGGTGTTTCAGGGTTTAGGGCAGTGCAGTGGTGTTTGGGCAGTGTAGGGGGTCTTGCTGGGGGGTGGTGTTTCAGGGTTTATGGCAGTGCAATTGTGTTCGGGCAGTGGAGGGGTCATGCAGGGGCTGGTGTTTCAGGGTTTAGGGCAGTGCAGTGGTGTTCGGGCAGTGTAGAGGGTCGTGCAGGGGCTGGTGTTTCAGGGTTTAGGGCAGTGCAGTGGTGTGCGGGCAGGGTAGGGGGTCTTGCTGGGGGGTGGTGTTTCAGGGTTTAGGGCAGTGCAATGGTGTTCGGGCAGTGTAGGGGGTCATGCGGGGGCTGGTGTTTCAGGGTTTAGGGCAGTGCAGTGGTGTTCGGGCAGTGTAGAGGGTCGTGCAGGGGCTGGTGTTTCAGGGTTTAGGGCAGTGCAGTGGTGTGCGGGCAGTGTAAAGATTTGTGCAGGGGCTGGTGTTTCAGGGTGTAGGGCAGTGCAGTGGTGTTCAGGCAGTGTAGGGTGTCGTGCTGGGACTGGTGTTTCAGGGTTTGGGGCAGTGCAGTTGTGTTCAGGCAGTGTAGTGGGTTGTTCAGGGGGTGGTGTTTCAGGGTTTAGGGCAGTGCAGTGGTGGTCGGACAGTGTAGGGTGGTCTTGCTGGGGGGTGGTGTTTCAGGGTTTAGGGCAGTGCAGTGCTGTTCGGGCAGTGTAGCGGGTCTTTCTGGGGGTGGTGATTCAGGGTTTAGGGCAGTGCAGTGGTGTTCGGGCAATGTAGGGGGTCTTGCTGGGGGGTTGTTTCAGGGTTTAGGGCAGTGCAGTGGTGTGCGGGCAACATAAAGATTTGTGCAGGTGCTGGCGTTTCAGGGTTTGGGGCAGAGCAGTGGAGCTCAGGCAGTGTAGGGGTTGTGCTAGGGCTGATGTTTCATGGTTTAGGGCAGAGCAGTGGTGTTCGGGCAGTGTAGGGGTCATGCTGGGGCTGATGTTTCAGGGTTTAGGGCAGAGCAGTGGAGCTCAGGCAGTGTAGGGGTCATGCTAGGGCTGATGTTTCAGGGTTAAGGGCAGAGCAGTCATGTTCGGGCAGTGTGGGGGGCCGTGCTGTGGCTGGAGTTTCAGGGTTTAGGGCAGTGAAGTGGTGTTCGGGCAGTGTAGGGGGTCTTGCAGGGGGGTGGTGTTTCAGGGTTTAGGGCAGTGCAGTGGTGTTTGGGCAGTGTAAGGGGTCTTGCTGGGGGGTGGCGTTTCAGGGTTTAGGGCAGTGCAATGCTGTTTGGGCAGTGGAGGGGTCATGCGAGGGCTGGTGTTTCAGGGTTTAGGGCAGTGCAGTGGTGTTCGGGCAGTGTAGAGGGTCATGCAGGGGCTGGTGTTTCAGGGTTTAGGGCAGTGCAGTGGTGTGCGGGTAGGGTAAAGTTTTGTGCAGGGGCTGGTGTTTCTGTGTTTAGGGCAGTGCAGTGTTGTGCTGGCAGTGTAGGGGGTCATGCAGGGGATGGTGTTTCAGGGTTTAGGGCAGTGCAGTGTTGTGTGGGCAGTGTAGGGGGTCATGCAGGGGATGGTGTTTCAGGGTTTAGGGCAGTGCAGTGGTGTTCAGGCAGTGTAGGGGGTCGTGCTGGGGTTGGTGTTTCAGGGTTTAGGGCAGTGCAGTGGTGTTCGGGCAGTGTAGGGGGTCGTGCAGGGGGTGGTGTTTCAGGGTTTAGGGCAGAGCAGTGGTGTTTGGGCAGTGTAGGGGGTCTTGCTGGGGGGTGGTGTTTCAGGGTTTAGGGCAGTGCAATGGTGTTCGGGCAGTGGAGGGGTCATGCAGGGGCTGGTGTTTCAGGGTTTAGGGCAGTGCAGTGGTGTTCGGGCAGTGTAGAGGGTCGTGCAGAGGCTGGTGTTTCAGGGTTCAGAGCAGTTCAGTGGTGTGCAGGCAGTGTAGGGTGTCGTGCAGGGGGTGGTGTTTCAGAGTTTAGGGCAGTGCAGTGGTGTGCGGGCAATGTAGGGGGTCTTGCTGGGGGGGGTGTTTCAGGGATTAGGGCAGTGCAATGGTGTGCGGGCAGTGTAAAGATTTGTGCAGGGGCTGGTGCTTCAGGGTTTGGGGCAGAGCAGTGGAGCTCAGGCAGTGTAGGGGTCGTGCTGGGGCCGATGTTTCATGGTTTAGGGCAGAGCAGTGGTGTTCGGGCAGTGTAGGGGTTGTGCTGGGGCTGATGTTTCAGGGTTTAGGGCAGAGCAGTGGTGCTCAGGCAGTGTAGGGGTCAAACTGGGGCTGATGTTTCAGGGTTTAGGGCAGAGCAGTGGTGTTCGGGCAGTTTGGGGGGCTGTGCTGTGGCTGGAGTTTCAGGGTTTAGTGCAGTGCAGTGGTGTTCGGGCAGTGTAGGCGGTCTTGCAGCGGGGTGGTGTTTCAGGGTTTAGGGCACTGCAGTGGTGTTTAGGCGGTGTAGGGGGTCTTGCTGGGGGGTGGCGTTTCAGGGTTTAGGGCAGTGCAATGGTGTTCGGGCAGTGGAGGGGTCATGCGGGGGCTGGTGTTTCAGGGTTTAGGGCAGTGCAGTGGTGTTCGGGCAGTGTAGAGGGTCGTGCAGGGGCTGGTGTTTCAGGGTTTAGGGCAGTGCAGTGGTGTGCGGGCAGGGTAGGGGGTCTTGCTGGGGGGTGGTGTTTCAGGGTTTAGGGCAGTGCAATGGTTTTCGGGCAGTGTAGGGGGTCATGCGGGGGCTGGTGTTTCAGGGTTTAGGGCAGTGCAGTGGTGTGCGGGCAGTGTAGAGGGTTGTGCAGGGGCCGGTGTTTCAGGGTTTAGGGCAGTGCAGTGGTGTGCGGGCAGTGTAAAGATTTGTGCAGGGGCTGGTGTTTCAGGGTTTAGGGCAGTGCACTGGTGTTCAGGCAGTGTAGGGTGTCGTGCTGGGACTGGTGTTTCAGGGTTTGTGGCAGTGCAGTGGTGTTCGGGCAGTGTAGTGGGTCGTTCAGGGGGTTGTGTTTCAGGGTTTAGGGCAGTGCAGTGGTGGTCGGACAGTGTAGGGTGGTCTTGCTGGGGGGTGGTGTTTCAGGGTTTAGGGCAGTGCAGTGCTGTTCGGGCAGTGTAGCGGGTCTTTCTGGGGGTGATGTTTCAGGGTTTAGGGCAGTGCAGTGGTGTTCGGGCAATGTAGGGGGTCTTGCTGGGGGTTGTTTCAGGGTTTAGGGCAGTGCAGTGGTATACGGGCAATGTAAAGATTTGTGCAGGTGCTGGTGTTTCATGGTTTATGGCAGAGCAGTGGTGTTCGGGCAGTGTAGGGGTCATGCTGGGGCTGGAGTTTCAGGGTTTAGGGCAGTGCAGTCGTGTTCGGGCAGTGTAGGGGGTCTTGCAGGGGGTGGTGTTTCAGGTTTTAGGGCAGTGCAGTGGTGTTTGGGAAGTGTAGGGGGTCTTGCTGGGGGGCAGCGTTTCAGGGTTTAGGGCAGTGCAGTGGTGTTCGGGCAGTGTAGGGGGTCTTGCTGGGGCTGGTGTTTCAGGGTTTAGGGCAGTGCAGTGTTGTTCGGGCAGTGTTGGGGGTGGTGTTTCAGGGTTTAGGCAGTGATGTTCGGGCAGTGTAGGGTGTCGTGCTGGGGCTGGTGTTTCAGGGTTTAGGGCAGTGCAGTGGTGTTCGGGCAGTGTTGGGGGTCATGCTGGGGCTGGTGTTTCAGGGTTTAGGGCAGTTCTGTTGTGTTCGGGCAGTGTAGGGTGTCATGCTGGGGCTGGTGTTTCATGGTTTGGGGCTGTGCAGTGGTGTTCGGGCAGTGTAGGGGGTCGTTCAGGGGATGGTGTTTCAGGGTTTAGGGCAATGCAGTGGTGTTCGGGCAGTGTAGGGGGTCATGCAGGGGGTGGTGTTTCAGGGTTTAGGGCAGTGCAGTGGTGGTCGGACAGTGTAGGGTGGTCTTGCTGGGGGGTGGTGTTTCAGGGTTTAGGGCAGTGCAGTGGTGTTCGGGCAGTGTAGGGGGTCTCTCTGGGGGTGGTGTTTCAGGGTTTAGGGCAGTGCAGTGGTGTTCGGGCAATGTAGGGGGTCTTGCAGGGGGGTGGTGTTTCAGGGTTTAGGCAGTGCAGTGGTGTTCGGGCAGTGTAGAGGGTCGTGCAGGGGCTGGAGGTTCAGGGTTTAGGGCAGTGCAGTGGTGTGCGGGCAGTGTAAAGATTTGTGCAGGTGCTGGTGTTTTAGGGTTTGGGGCAGAGCAGTGGAGCTCAGGCAGTGTAGGTGTCGTGCTGGGGCTGATGTTTCATGGTTTAGGGCAGAGCAGTGGTGTTGGGCAGTGTAGGGGTCGTGCTGGGTCTGATGTTTCAGGGTTTAGGGCAGAGCAGTGGAGCTCAGGCAGTGTAGGGGTCGTGCTGGGGCTGATGTTTCAGGGTTTAGGGCAGAGCAGTGGTGTTCGGGCAGAGTGGGGGGCCGTGCTGTTGCTGGAGTTTCAGGGTTTAGGGCAGTGCAGTGGTGTTCGGGCAGTGTAGGGGGTCTTGCAGGGGGGTGGTGTTTCAGGGTTTAGGGCAGTGCAGTGGTGTTTGGGCAGTGTAGGGGGTCTTGCTGGGGGGTGGCGTTTCAGGGTTTAGGGCAGTGCAGTGGTGTTCGGGCAGTGTAGAGGGTCGTGCGGGGGCTGGTGTTTCAGGGTTTAGGGCAGTGCAGTGGTGTGCGGGCAGGGTAAAGATTTGTGCAAGGGCTGGTGTTTCAGGGTTTAGGGCAGTGCAGTGTTGTGCGGGCAGTGTAGGGGGTCGTGCAGGGTATGGTGTTTCAGGGTTTAGGGCAGTGCAGAGGTGTTCGGGCAGTGTAGGGGGTTGTGCTGGGGTTGGTGTTTCAGGGTTTAGGGCAGAGCAGTGGTGTTCGGGCAGTGTAGGGGTCGTGCTGGGGCACGACCCCTACACTTCAGTATTGCATAGAGTATGTGCTACTCTATGCAATACTGAAGAGTGTTGTGTGGATTGTAGGACCACCCTTAAGGGTTAATAAATGCTGTCTTTGTACTTTGCAGTTTCCGTGCCAACTTCCTTATAGATTCCATTACAGGAGAGCGAACCCTTGTGTCCTGCGGGCCTAGCTGGGGCCTGTATTCATCAATTGGCGCCCGTCACGTGGGGCTCATCGGCGACTCGGATGCTCGAAGGACTGGTCGCGACGAAGGTGAGGAACTTGGCCGGGGACGTGATCACTGCCAGCGGCGTCTTAGCCCTGGCATCCCGAGGTTTTTCTTCCTTCCCTTCCGAGCTGACCGTCTGGGTGGCGCCGGTCCTCGACTGAGACCTCTTCTGTCGGTCCTGCCGTGAAAGCCGTTTGGGCGATTGTGGAGCTTGGCAGTTGGAATCTGGACTCTTGATTGGTAAGAACCGGTGTACGGTACTTGCTCCGAGTTTTTGAAGCCTGGTCCGGCTATTTGAGTTTGATTTGTGATGACTAGTCATATTTTGTATTTGTCTTTGTGAAAATATATGCGTTGCAACACATATAGGCAGGTAATGTGGAGAGATTTCTCCGGAGCTGTGTAACTTTGAACGGCGCAACGATTAAGTGCCATTTTTCTATAATACTGCATATTTTGCATTATTTCTGAGCATGCCTGTTTTCAGCGCACTCCGTAAGTGGTGTTGCTGTTTCGGAAACCGGTTGAACCTCGAGGAATCTGCTCCAGCTCCCCCAGAGGGGACTCCTAATAGGGATATGTATGTGAAGCATGGTCTTTCTTCCATAATGTACAGCACAGTATGGAGGAAATATACAAAAAAAGATTCTGAGTTACGATGGCCTTTGTATGGATCGTTTGATATACGTAAGATTGAGTATGTGGAACAGTGTATGTGCAAGCGGCGTGCTCGTCAGGATATGTTTGAGTGTGTGCGGTTGTGGGTGAAGGAGGTGCGTGAGCGAGAGAAGCGTGAGAAAGCGCTGTTTGATAAAGAACAACGGAAGAATGATCATGTGCGAGCACAGGAAGCGAGGCGTCGGGAGGACAATGAACAAACGGAGAGACAAGAGAAAGAGCGTAGGCTGCAAGTCTCGGGTCAATATGCTGTTCGGCAGCCACTCTATCCTGTCCTTAATAATCTTGATGATGATTTTTATTTACTAGATCGCTCTCCGCCCCCTTATGTTGGCGCATCTGCTCCGAGGCCACAAGATTCTGTCCCGGGTCCGGGTAAGGTAGATACGCGGTCCATGTTATCGGCTGAGCATATGGCTGAGCTTCGGCAAATTTCCTTCCGTGCACTTAAGGGTAAGGTGTCCGTGGATGAATTGTTCCATACTTGGGGGTCGTGGCAGGATAGAGAGAGATTGTATTTTTTGAACCATTTCGCTGAGGAAGTGATTGCTGCTTTTCGGAAATATTCTAGTGTCTTTGAGCCTGAAGAAGTAACATCGGATGCTAAAGCATTGCATGATGGTGTTTTTTCTCCCTTTAAGGCTCCTGATACGGCTCGGCGGTTATTCGCCTTGCGGGACGCGGTGCTGGCCCATAGAGAAAAAGCGCGCCAACGAGCAGGGGAGGAGACGCAGTCGGATTCGTGTACCGCAGAAGGCCACTCATCCACCTCTCAATCAGATAAGAGCGATCTAGTGCATGCTAAGCCAATGCGCGAGGCGGCGCCTTTGTATGTTCCTCCTAAAGGAGCGGGGACTAGCTCGGACATTACCTCCGCCGATGCTAAGGGATATTTTGTGTATAATTGGGTTTACACTCCATGGCATAGGGCTGATGTTATGGCATTAAAGAATGCGCTGCCTGACCCCCGCAAGAATCCAGCGGCCTTCTACGAAGAAGTCGAGGGGGCCTTGAATTCTTGCGTTATGACTTTAGCAGATATAGACCTGTTCTTTGGCCTTATTCTACCACCGGATATGTGGCGATCTGTCCGAAAGGTAGATGATGTAGTTGCCTTTAAGGCTCGGTGGTCTGACCTTGAGGATGAGGATAGGGAGCGGAAGCCCGCGCAGAAACCGCCCCAGAATATTTTAGATCTCCCTGCTGCTATTGTGGCTAAGCTGAAGACAATTATCCCCCCTAAAAAGATTGATTGGAATATGTTAGCTGCATGTAAACAGAAAGTTGACGAGTCAGTTGCGGACTTCTTTACGCGCTTTGAGGAGACGTTTCATGATTTTAGTGGCCAGTCGCTTACTGACGATACGGGCCGCCACCTTTTTGCGGATAAATATGTGGCTAATCTGCTGCCGGCAGTTGTGGCCCGTCTAAAAGCCAGTGAAAGTTCTTGGTCCTCCGCTACACCGACGGCCCTCCTGACTATCGCCCAGTATTATGAGCGTCAGGAGCAAGAAGCGAAGGGCCAGGAGGAAAAGAAATCGAAAGATTTGAAAACAAAGGTGATGTTGGCACAAGTCTATGGCCCGCCCCGGCGGGGTAGTAATAGAGGTAGGGGAGGATCTTATGGTCCTCCCTCGGGCCGATCTGACTTAAATAGGAACCAATGTGCGTATTGTAAGCAATCGGGTCATTGGGCTAGGGACTGCCCGGTGTTGCATGCATCGCGTCAGGGGCATACCTATGGTGGCCCGCGAGGTAGAGGGGGTTTCTCGAACTTTCGAGGGAATTCTAACGAACAGGCTCGTTTTGACTCTGCTGGGCAGCACCGCGATAGATCAAACGTTTTTGATTGCCAGCGTCAGTACCAAGCGTCGGGGATTGACCGGTCGGGGTACCATGACTCTCAGCATGCATAGGAATGCGTCGGATGGGGGTTAGAATCAGTTGAGGTGCCGGTCGATCAGCAGGGCCCTTATGTATCGGCTGAAGTTTTGGGCTCTACTGATCAGTTCCTAGTGGATACAGGAGCGACACGTAGTGCACTGTCTAAGCAATTGGTTCCGGGGGCTCCCCCATCCGGCTTAATGGTCACATCGGTAGGGTTTGACGGTACACTCTCCCGAAGCCCTCTTTCGCAGCCCCTCATGTTTAAAGTTGACTCTTTTTCTGCACCCTGTCCGTTCCTGCTTGCCCCGTACACACCGGACAACATTATGGGCCTTGATATGTTAAAGCATTTTAGGGCTACGATCCGCTGCTCCCCTGCTGGTGTACGGGTAATATTGAATGACAATTACCCCCGATCAGAACGAATGTGTACGATGTCAGAGGATGCGCTGTTAGCTACCCTCCCTCGTGCTTTGTGGGCAACTTCGGATACTGATGTGGGACAAATGGTGATTCCACCGGTCCACATTAGTGTCCAGGAGGGGGCGGTGTTGCCACGCCTTCCTCAATACCGTATTTCCCAGGAGGGGGAGGAGGCTCTCCTACAGATAGTGCAGGATTTGATGGCGGTAGGGGTAGTGGAGGAAGTCCCCTACAACATTTGTAACAGTCCGATCCTTCCCATACTGAAAAAGGATACGGATGCCAGAGTTTATCGGTTTATAATTGATTTGAGAGAAGTGAACAAGATCGTGATACCTCAGTACCCAGTGGTTTCCGATATCACGACGTTGCTTACCTTGGTCCCGCCTACGGCGACCATGTTCTCAGTGATTGATTTGAAGAATGCCTTCTTTTCCATTCCCATTCACCCTGATAGCCGATATCTTTTTGGGTTTACATTAAATAATAGATCTTATCGTTTTTGTAGGATTCCCCAGGGCTATACAGAAAGCCCTAGCATTTACAGTCAGGCTTTGAAACGACAATTGGATTCCTTTGTTCTGCTCGAGGGTGTCGCCCTCATTCAATATGTCGATGACATCTTGCTGGCGGCTGACACCCTGGAGTTGTGTGAAACAAGTACGTTATCCTTACTTTCCTTTTTAGCATCCCACAATCATAAAGTATCTAGGAAGAAATTGCAATTCTGTAGACCAAAGGTGACTTATTTGGGTCACCTTTTGTCTAAGGAGGGACGTGCACTCACACCGGATCGTATCCAAGTAATTCTGGATACACCGAGACCGTCCACACAGAAGGATGTGCGTGCATTTCTGGGTCTTGTTTCTTTTTGTAGACAGTGGATATTGGGGTTTTCGCACATAGCTAAGCCATTATTAGCCCTCTTGACAAAGGACACGCCTATCCCAATCCCTTGGTCAGATGAGTGTGATACTGCTTTTCAGCAACTACGACAGGCCCTTTGTTCAGCACCAGTGTTAGGGACCCCTGATTATGCAAAACTCTTTTCGTTGTATGTGCATGAGAAAGATGGATGTGCATTGTCAGTTTTAGTGCAGATGCACGGCGATAAGCAGCGCCCTTGTGCATATTTTTCGGCTGTACTTGATCCTGTCGCCCGAGCATTACCGGGGTGTTTTCGCTCGGTTGCGGCGACAGCTGTGTCAATACGCCAAAGCGAGGGAATTGTGTTATCTCATAAGTTGTTGGTATTAGTCCCCCATGCTGTCGATGCCCTGCTCAATCAAACGAAGACGCAGCATTTGACCAGCGCCCGTTTAACGGGATATGAGTTGACGCTTTTGGCTCCTCATATTATGTTAAAAAGGTGCGTAACGTTAAACCCGGCAACATTGTTGCCATACCCCGAAACCCAGCCTGAGGCGCGGAAAGCGCATGATTGTATTCTCGTGACTGAGGAACAAACAAAGGGTCGTATTGATCTCCAGGATACGCCCTTTTCAGATGTAGATGGAGAACTGTGGGTGGATGGATCCTGTCTGAAGCTACCAGATGGTACGACTTCAGCAGCATATGCAATTACCACATTACAAACGATAGTGGAGACGGCACGAATACCACAGAAATCAGCTCAAGCAGCGGAACTGATAGCATTAACACGAACATGTGAGCTCAGTACAGGACTATGTGTGAATGTTTATACAGATAGCCGCTATGCCTTCGGAGTAGCGCATGACTTCGGCCTACTCTGGAAGGAGAGAGGGTTTCTAATGTCACATGGAGTACAGATAATGCATGGAGAGTTAGTTCATAATCTTTTAACCGCATTGACATACCCAAAGAAAATTGCCATCGTTAGGTGTAGCGCCCATAGGAAAGTAGTTGATAAAGTTGGAGAAGGGAATGCGTTGGCAGATCGAGTAGCACGGGAGACTGCGATGCAGCCCGGTACTACTGCCGTGTATGTAGTAAAGTCGCAGGTGGAAAGATGGCATGATGCGAAGGAGGAAGTGCGGGAAATGCAATGGACCGCTTCTGACAAAGAGCGGGAACAATGGGCTAGTGAGGGAGAATTGGATGATGAGGGTTGCTGGAGAAATAAGCAGATGGATAGATGGAAATTACCCACGGCTTTTGTACAGCCTATGGTTCAGATGGCACATGGGCTAGCACATGTTGGAGCTTCCGCAATTGTGAAATTGCTTACCCAAGTCTGGGAGCATCCAGAGATTGCTAGCACAGCAAAGAGGGTGGTGCAGACCTGTATGATCTGCCTGAGGTATAACCCAGGAAAGGGTACTCGAACTCCAGCAGGAGGATTTGTGACACCCACTGCACCCTTCGAGGTTTTGCAGATGGATTACATCCAGCTTGAGCGCTGTAATAATCTGAAGTATGTTCTAGTAGTGGTCTGCGCTTTCAGCAAATGGGTTGAAGCGTACCCTACGAAAGACAATACTGCAATGACTACTGCGAAGTTGCTGCTGAAAGAGTTCTTCCCTCGATATGGCGTCTGTAGACTTCTGTGGAGTGATAACGGCCCTCACTTTGTAGCGGATGTTATAAAGTATGTCTTGAAGGGCCTAGGCATCACTCAGAAGTTCCACGCCGTGTTTCACCCTCAGTCTGCAGGCCTAGTTGAGAAGTATAATGGTACACTGAAGCTTAAGATCGCTAAAATTCAAGCTTCAACGTCTTTGACTTGGCCAGACGCTCTGCCACTGGCGTTATTGTCAATTAGATCGGTACCACACTCTCGAACTGGCCTTACACCTTATGAAATTGTTTTCGGACGCCCAATGAATATTTGGGGTCCACCAAGACCTAAGGCTGTGTATGATGTACCTTGTGTAATGATGAACGATTATCTGGCACAGTTAACGGATATCTTGGTTTCTATCCATCAACAGGTCCGAGAGGCGCTCCCTGATCGGTCTACCGGTGAAGGACATGGTCTCCAGCCCGGTGACCATGTCATGGTGAAAGTCTTCGACAGAACGAACAGTTTGGAGCCGAGATGGGTGGGTCCTGAGCAGGTCCTCCTCGCAACGAGGACGGCTGTGCGAGTCTCCAACAGAAAGAATTGGATCCATTCCCTGCACTGTAGGAAGGTGCCGCCCGGATTGGTGGAACCTGCCGTGCTGACCGATCAACGAGAAATCTTGGCTGCAGAGACAGGCCGTGCTGCGGAGCCAAACGCCACTGAGGAGCTCATTCCGGACCACGCGACTCCTGGAGGAAGGCGATATCATCTTCGACCAAGGAAGTGAGTTTTCCAGTACCGGGACATACTGTCAGAACGGCCCTTGGGTTAGTGAAACGGAGAGCCGATGAGGCAAGGGGGGGGATCAGCCCTGCATTAGTGTAGCGACACCCGTCTTGGCCCGCTGGTGAAGAAATCAACCGCTGCCCAAGGGGAAGAGTTCTGACAGACTTTTAGTTTCAGGAAGATATTGGGTTTTATTTTTACCTTGACATGGAGAAAAAGAAAATCCTTTGTGCATTAGGGTTCATGTTGACAGTAGCCATTGTTGGGATAACCACATGGTTCGTGGAGGATGTAACACCCGCTCGGAAGATTCTTGTGTTGACAACTCCGGTGCGTGAGGAGCACTACTTTTTTACATTACCGTATCAAGAGTTGAAGCATCGACAGTCTTACTTGAATAACACTTTCATCCAGATGCTGCATCATACCCACGTTGCTACGAATGCTACGAACTGTTGGATATGTGGGATGATGCCAGCTCATCAGAAGAAAGGAGGAACGCCATTTATACCACTTCCTTTCTCTCATAATGGCTCTTGTAGAGCATGGTATACTTTGCTTTTTGCTACTCGGAAACCAACAGTGGGACGATTGCTCTTCAGACTCAATAAAGAATGCCATCAAGACAAAAATGGGTATCCACAAGCGAATGGGACAATTTGGGAATGGGAAGAGTACCGACCAGACAATGAATCCATTCCCTACATCTTCACGAACACAAGAGACATTGTGGGAAAGGACAAATTCGTGATCCAAGTAGCACAAGCTCAAGCGGACCTGTGTGTCCAGAGTGTGGGTTTTATTCCTGTTGGTGTTAGTGATTGCATTACTGTTCTGAATATTGATGGGTTGAACAATAGTACCTTCTTGGCCTCCCATAATACGTACTTTGTGTGTGGAAATAAAGGTTATTACCGTCTGCCGGCTGGGTGGTCTGGGGTATGCTATGTATCATTTCTATTACCTCCTGTATTCCTAGCTCCCGCGTCTTATCATAAGGATCTGAAATTATTGAATAATGTGACTTTAAATAGGTATAAACGTACTTTATCACTTGACGATGTAGATCAGACTGATACCAGTCTGCAGCAGTATATTGATTTTAACTTAGGACTGTTTTTCTTTGTTGGAGCTGCCCTGAACAGTAGGAAGATCCGAAGATTAACAAGAGTGGTAGAAGCTGTAACAAATCAGACTGCTGCTGCAGTTGGGAATCTTACGGAGGAATTGCAAATTACTAGAATTGTTGCATTGCAGAATCGTATGGTATTAGACGTTATGCTAGCTGACAGAGGAGGAGCATGTAAAATTATTGGAAGTAGCTGTTGTGTGTTCATCCCTGATCATACGCCTTCAGTTTATAATGCCATCAATAAACTGCATAAAATTGCAGCTGAGATCCATACAGAAAACGGCACTTGGTCCTTTTCTGGATGGTTTTGGGCGTTAATTACTGCCTGGGGATGGAAGGTTCTAACTGGTCTCTGCATTATTGTAGCGGTTCTGTTTTCATGCTGTATCTGCGTTCAGTGTGGTCCTTTACTCTGCTCATTATGTGTATCATTCTGTATCCCTGATAAGAAAGTTATTGCCGATGTTACTCACCAGAAACGTCTAGCTAAAGAAGTTGAAGAAATGATGACGATTGACATATATGACGATTATCCTAACAAACCGGATGTCTTCAGTAAATGCTGAAAGGGTCGTCTGTTGTAAATTGAAACAACGATGTGATTAAGCATTTACTAAAGACATTAGTTCCTTTTCGTTAGAGCATGTTTTCTCTGTTATGTTGACCGAAGTTCGGACTCCATTTTGTATTGTTATGCTTCCACGTGTTCACCACGAGAAGAGTCCAACCTCTGTGTTAGTTGCTCTTGTAATCTGCCCAGTAACAGTCTATAAATAGCTCCTTTGTCCATCTGGCACATGCCCAGACTTGACCACATCTGTTATCGGTTAGCCTTGCTTGACCATGTTTTCGCGGGCTCAAGGAGTGTGTTAGCTCCGCCCACATATTGATTCAGTATCGAAAATGACCATAAATGGTAATGTTCTTCGGCCTCATGTTGTATCCACCCACTTATGAGCCCCTCTATTGTGTATAAAAGGGGACTGTGTACGCAAGTTCTTTGTGCTACTCTATGCAATACTGAAGAGTGTTGTGTGGATTGTAGGACCACCCTTAAGGGTTAATAAATGCTGTCTTTGTACTTTGCAGTTTCCGTGCCAACTTCCTTATAGATTCCATTACAGGAGAGCGAACCCTTGTGTCCTGCGGGCCTAGCTGGGGCCTGTATTCATCAGGGTAGTGGTTCAGGGTTTAGGGCAGTGCAGTGGTTTTTGGGCAGTGTAGGGGGTCTTGCTGGGGGGTGGTGTTTCAGGGTTTATGGCAGTGCAATGGTGTTCGGGCAGTGGAGGGGTCATGCGGGGGCTGGTGTTTCAGGATTTAGGGCAGTGCAGTGGTGTTCGGGCAGTGTAGACGGTCGTGCAGGGGCTGGTGTTTCAGGGTTTAGGGCACTGAAGTGGTGTGCGGGCAGGGTAGGGGGTCTTGCTGGGGGGTGGTGTTTCAGGGTTTAGGGCAGTGCAATGGTGTTCGGGCAGTGTAGGGGGTCATGCGGGGGCTGGTGTTTCAGGGTTTAGGGCAGTGCAGTGGTTTTCGGGCAGTGTAGAGGGTCGTGCAGGGGCTGGTGTTTCAGGGTTTAGGGCAGTGCAGTGGTGTGCGGGCAGTGTAAAGATTTGTGCAGGGGCTGGTGTTTCAGGGTGTAGGGCAGTGCAGTGGTGTTCAGGCAGTGTAGGGTGTCGTGCTGGGACTGGTGTTTCAGGGTTTGGGGCAGTGCATTTGTGTTCAGGCAGTGTAGTGGGTCGTTCAGGGGGTGGTGTTTCAGGGTTTAGGGCAGTGCAGTGGTGGTCGGACAGTGTAGGGTGGTCTTGCTGGGGGGTGGTGTTTCAGGGTTTAGGGCAGTGCAGTGCTGTTCGGGCAGTGTAGTGGGTCTTTCTGGGGGTGGTGTTTCAGGGTTTAGGGCAGTGCAGTGGTGTTCGGGCAATAAAGGGGGTCTTGCTGGGAGGTTGTTTCAGGGTTTAGGGCAGTGCAGTGGTGTGCGGGCAATGTAAAGATTTGTGCAGGTGCTGGTGTTTCAGGGTTTGGGGCAGAGCAGTGGAGCTCAGGCAGTGTAGGGGTCGTGCTAGGGCTGATGTTTCATGGTTTAGGGCAGAGCAGTGGTGTTCGGGCAGTGTAGGGGTCGTGCTGGGGCTGATGTTTCAGTGTTTAGGGCAGAGCAGTGGAGCTCAGGCAGTGTAAGGGTCGTGCTAGGGCTGATGTTTCAGGGTTTAGGGCAGAGCAGTCGTGTTCGGGCATTGTGGGGGGCCGTGCTGTGGCTGGAGTTTCAGGGTTTAGGGCAGTGAAGTGGTGTTCGGGCAGTGTAGGGGTCTTGCAGGGGGGTGGTGTTTCAGGGTTTAGGGCAGTGCAGTGGTGTTCGGGCAGTGTAGGGGGTTGTGCAGGGGGTGGTGTTTCAGGGTTTAGGGCAGAGCAGTGGTGTTCGTGCAGTGTGGGGGGTCGTGCTGGGGCTGGTGTTTCAGGGTTTAGGGCAGTGCAGTGGTGTCTGGGTAGTGTAGAGGGTCGTGCAGGGGCTGGTGTTTCAGGGTTTAGGGCAGTGCAGTGGTGTGCGGGCCGGGTAAAGATTTGTGTAAGGGCTGGTGTTTCAGGGTTTAGGGCAGTGTAGTGTTGTGCAGGCAGTGTAGGGGGTCGTGCAGGGGATAGTGTTTCAGGGTTTAGGGCAGTGCAGTGGTGTTCGGACAGTGTAGGGGGTCGTGCTGGGGTTGGTGTTTCAGGGTTTAGGGCAGTGCAGTGGTGTTCGGGCAGTGTAGGGGTCGTGCAGGGGGTGGTGTTTCAGGGTTTAGGGCAGGGCAGTAGTGTTAGCGCAGTGTGGGGGGTCGTGCTGGGGGTAGTGTTTCAGGGTTTAGGGCAGTGCAGTGGTGTTTGGGCAGTGTGGGGGTTCATGCTGGGGCTGGTGTTTCAGGGTTTAGGGCAGTGCAATGGTATTTGGGTAGTGTAGGGAGTCGTGCTAGGGCTGGTGTTTTAGAGTTTAGGGCAGTGCAGTGGTGTTCGGGCAGTGTAGGGGGTCTTGCTGGGGCTGGTGTTTCAGGGTTTAGGGCAGTGCAGTGATATTCGGGCAGTGTTGGGGGTCTTGTTGGGGGTGGTGTTTCAGGGTTTAGGGCAGTTCCGTTGTGTTCGGGCAGTGTAGGGTGTCATGCTGGGGCTGGGGTTTCAGGGTTTGGGGCTGTGCAGTGGTGTTCGGGCAGTGTAGGGGGTCGTTCAGGGGATGGTGTTTCAGGGTTTAGGGCAGTGCAGTGGTGTTTGGGCAGTGTAGGGGGTCATGCAGGGGGTGGTGTTTCAGGGTTTAGGGCAGTGCAGTGGTGGTCGGACAGTGTAGGATGGTGTTGCCTGGGGTGGTGTTTCAGGGTTTAGGGCAGTGCAGTGGTGTTCGGGCAGTGTAGGGGGTCTTTCTGGGGGTGGTGTTTCAGGGTTTAGGGCACTGCAGGGGTGTTCGGGCAATGTAGGGGGTCTTGCAGGGGGGTGGTGTTTCAGGGTTTAGGGCAGTGCCGTGGTGTTTGGGCAGTGTAGGGGATCTTGCTGGGGAGTGGTGTTTCAGGGTTTAGGGCAGTGCAATGGTGTTCGGGCAGTGTAGGGGGTCGTGCAGGGGCTGGTGTTTCAGGGTTTAGGGCAGTGCAGTGGTTTTCAGGCAGTGTAGAGGGTCGTGCAGGGGCTGGTGTTTCAGGGTTTAGGGCAGTGCAGTGGTGTGCGGACAGTGTAAAGATTTGTGCAGGGGCTGGTGTTTCAGGGTTGAGGGCAGTGCAGTGCTGTGCGGGCAGTGTAGGGTGTTGTGCAGGGGGTGGTGTTTCAGGGTTTAGGGCAGTGCAGTGGTGTGCGGGCAGTGTAGGGGGTCGTCAGGGGATGGTGTTTCAGGGTTTAGGGCAGTGCAGCGGTGTTCGGGCAGTGTAGGGGGTCGTGCAGGAGATGGTGTTTCAGGGTTTAGGGCAGTGCAGTGGTGTTCGGGCAGTGTAGGGGGTCATGCTGGGGGTGGTGTTTCAGGGATTAAGGCAGTGCAGTGGTGTTCGGGCAGTGTTGGGGGTCGTGCAGGGGGTGGTGTTTCAGGGTTTAGGGCAGAGCAGTGGTGTTCGCGCAGTGTGGGGGGGGGTCGTGCTGGGGCTGGTGTTTCAGGATTTAGAGCAGAGCAGTGGTGTTTGGGCAGTGTGGGGGGTCGTTCTCGGGCTGGTGTTTCAGGGTTTAGGGCAGTGCAGTGGTGTTCGGGCACTGTAGGGGGTCGTGCTGGGGTTGGTGTTTCAGGGTTTAGGGCAGTGCAGTGCTGTTCGGGCAGTGTAGGGGGCCGTGCTGGGGCTGGTGTTTCAGGGTTTAGGGCAGCGCCGAGTTGTGTTTGGGTAGCGTAGGGGGTCGTGCTGGGGTTTTGTTTTAGGTTTTAGGGCAGTGCAGTGGTGTTCGGGCAGTGTAGGGGGTCTTGCTGGGGCTGGTGTTTCTGGGTTTAGGGCAGTGCAGTGATGTTCGGGCAGTGTTGGGGGTCTTGTGGGGGTGGTGTTTCAGGGTTTAGGGCAGTGATGTTCGCGCAGTGTGGGGGTCGTGCTGGGGCTGGTGTTTTAGGGATTAGGGCAGAGCAGTGGTGTTCGGGCAGTGTAGGAGGTCATACAGGGGGTGGTGTTTCAGGGTTTGCGCAGTGCAGTGGTGTTCTGGCAGTGTAGGGGGTCGTGCTGGGGCTGGTGTTTCAGGGTTTAGGTCAGTGCAGTGGTGTTAAGGCAGTGTAGGGTGTAGTGCTGCGGATGGTGTTTCAGGGTTTAGGGCAGAGCAGTGGAGCTCAGGCAGTGTAGGGGTTGTGCAGGGGGTGGTGTTTCAGGGTTTAGGGCAGTGCAGTGGTGGTCGGACAGTGTAGGGTGGTCTTGCTGGGGGGTGGTGTTTCAGGGTTTAGGGTAGTGCAGTGGTGTTCGGGCAGTGTAGGGGGTCTTGCTGGGGGTGATGTTTCAGGGTTTAGGGCAGTGCAGTGGTGTTCGGGCAATGTAGGGGGTCTTGCAGTTGGTGGTTTTTCAGGGTTTAGGGCAGTGCAGTGGTGTTCGGGCAGTGTAGGGGGTCATGCGTGGGCTGGTGTTTCAGGGTTTAGGGCAGTGCAGTGGTGTTCGGGCAGTGTAGAGGGTCGTGCAGGGGCTGGTGTTTCAGGTTTTAGGGCAGTGCAGTGGTATTTGGGTAGTGTAGGGGGTCGTGCTAGGGCTGGTGTTTTAGGGTTTTGGGCAGTGTAGTGGTGTTCGGGCAGTGTAGGGGGTCTTGCTGGGGCTGGTGTTTCAGGGTTTAGGGCAGTGCAGTGGTGTTTGGGCAGTGTAGGGGGTCATGCAGGGGGTGGTGTTTCAGGGTTTAGGGCAGTGCAGTGGTGGTCGGACAGTGTAGGGTGGTGTTGCTGGGGGGTGGTGTTTCAGGGTTTAGGGCAGTGCAGTGGTGTTCGGGCAGTGTAGGGGGTCTTTCTGGGGGTGGTGTTTCAGGGTTTAGGGAAGTGCAGGGGTGTTTGGGCAGTGTAGGGGATCTTGCTGGGGAGTGGTGTTTCAGGGTTTAGGGCAGTGAAATGGTGTTCATGCAGTGTAGGGGGTCGTGCAGGGGCTGGTGTTTCAGGGTTTAGGGCAGTGCAGCGGTGTTCGGGCAGTGTAGGGGGTCGTGCAGGAGATGGTGTTTCAGGGTTTAGGGCAGTGCAGTGGTGTTCGGGCAGTGTAGGGGGTCATGCTGGGTGTGGTGTTTCAGCGATTAAGGCAGTGCAGTGGTGTTCGGGCAGTGTTGGGGGTCGTGCAGGGGGTGGTGTTTCAGGGTTTAGGGCAGAGCAGTGGTGTTCGCGCAGTGTGGGGTGGTCGTGCTGGGGCTGGTGTTTCAGGATTTAGAGCAGAGCAGTGGTGTTTGGGCAGTGTGGGGGGTCGTGCTCAGGCTGGTGTTTCAGGGTTTAGGGCAGTGCAGTGGTGTTCGGGCACTGTAGGGGGTCGTGCTGGGGTTGGTGTTTCAGGGTTTAGGGCAGTGCAGTGCTGTTCGGGCAGTGTAGGGGGCCGTGCTGGGGCTGGTGTTTCAGGGTTTAGGGCAGCGCCGAGTTGTGTTTGGGTAGTGTAGGGGGTCATGCTGGGGCTTTTGTTTTAGGTTTTAGGGCAGTGCAGTGGTGTTCGGGCAGTGTAGGGGGTCTTGCTGGGGCTGGTGTTTCTGGGTTTAGGGCAGTGCAGTGATGTTCGGGCAGTGTTGGGGGTCTTGTGGGGGTGGTGTTTTAGGGTTTAGGGCAGTGATGTTCGCGCAGTGTGGGGGTCATGCTGGGGCTGGTGTTTTAGGGTTTAGGGCAGAGCAGTGGTGTTCGGGCAGTGTAGGAGGTCATACAGGGGTTGGTGTTTCAGGGTTTGCGCAGTGCAGTGGTGTTCTGGCAGTGTAGGGGGTCGTGCTGGGGCTGGTGTTTCAGGGTTTACGTCAGTGCAGTGGTGTTAAGGCAGTGTATGGTGTAGTGCTGCGGATGGTGTTTCAGGGTTTAGGGCAGAGCTGTGGAGCTCAGGCAGTGTAGGGGTTGTGCAGGGGGTGGTGTTTCAGGGTTTAGGGCAGTGCAGTGGTGTTCGTTGTTCGGGCAGTGTAGGGGGTCTTGCTGGGGGTGATGTTTCAGGGTTTAGGGCAGTGCAGTGGTGTTTGGGCAATGTAGGGGGTCTTGCAGGGGGTGGTGTTTCAGGGTTTAGGGCAGTGCAGTGGTGTTCGGGCAGTGTAGGGGGTCGTGCGTGGGCTGGTGTTTCAGGGTTTAGGGCAGTGCAGTGGTGTTTGGGCAGTGTAGAGGGTCGTGCAGGGGCTGGTGTTTCAGGTTTTAGGGCAGTGCAGTGGTATTTGGGTAGTGTAGGGGGTCGTGCTAGGGCTGGTGTTTTAGGGTTTTGGGCAGTGTAGTGGTGTTCGGGCAGTGTAGGGGGTCTTGCTGGGGCTGGTGTTTCAGGGTTTAGGGCAGTGCAGTGGTGGTCGGACAGTGTAGGGTGGTCTTGCTGGGGGGTGGTGTTTCAGGGTTTAGGGCAGTGCAGTGGTGTTTGGGCAGTGTAGGGGATCTTGCTGGGGAGTGGTGTTTCAGGGTTTAGGGCAGTGCAATGGTGTTCGGGCAGTGTAGGTGGTCGTGCGGGGGCTGGTGTTTCAGGGTTTAGGGCAGTGCAGTGGTGTTCAGGCAGTTTAGAGGGTCGTGCAGGGGCTGGTGTTTCAGGGTTTAGGGCAGTGCAGTGGTGTGCGGGCAGTGTAAAGATTTGTGCAGGGGCTGGTGTTTCAGGGTTTAGGGCAGTGCAGTGGTGTTCGGGCAGTGTAGGGTGTCGTGCTGGGACTGGTGTTTCAGGGTTTTGGGCAGTGCAGTGATGTTCGGGCAGAGTAGGGGGTCGTTCAGGGGGTGGTGTTTCAGGGTTTAGGGCAGTGCAGTGGTGGTCGGACAGTGTAGGGTGGTCTTGCTGGGGGGTGGTGTTTCAGGGTTTAGGGAAGTGCAGTGGTGTTCGGGCAATGTAGGGTGTCTTGCTGGGAGGGTGTTTCAGGGTTTAGGGCAGTGCAGTGGTGTGCGGGCAGTGTAAAGATTTGTGCAGGGGCTGGTGTTTCAGGGTTTGGGGCAGAGCAGTGGAGCTCAGGCAGTGTAGGGGTCATGCTGGGGCTGATGTTTCATGGTTTAGGGCAGAGCAATGGTTTTTGGGCAGTGTAGGGGTCGTGCTGGAGCTGATGTTTCAGGGTTTAGGGCAGAGCAGTGGAGCTCAGGCAGTGTAGGGGTCATGCTGGGGCTGATGTTTCAGGGTTTAGGGCAGAGCAGTGGTGTTCGGGCAGTTTGGGGGGCTGTGATGTGGCTGGAGTTTCAGGGTTTAGGGCAGTGCAGTGGTGTTCGGGCAGTGTAGGGGGTCTTGCAGGGGGGTGGTGTTTCAGGGTTTAGGGCAGTGCAGTGGTGTTTGGGCAGTGTAGGGGGTCTTGCTGGGGGGTGGTGTTTTAGGGTATAGGGCAGTGCAATGGTGTTCGGGCAGTGGAGGTGTCATGCGGGGGCTGGTGTTTCAGGGTTTAGGGCAGTGCAGTGGTGTTTGTGCAGTGTAGAGGGTCGTGCAGGGGCTGGTGTTTCAGGGTTTAGGGCAGTGCAGTGGTGTGCGGGCAGGGTAGGGGGTGTTGATGGGGGTGGTGTTTCAGGGTTTAGGGCAGTGCAATGGTGTTCGGGCAGTGTAGGGGGTCCTGCGGGGGCTGGTGTTTCAGGGTTTAGGGCAGTGCAGTGGTGTTCGGGCAGTGTAGAGGGTCGTGCAGGGGCTGGTGTTTCAGGGTTGAGGGCAGTGCAGTGGTGTGCGGGCAGTGTAAAGATTTGTGCAGGGGCTGGTGTTTCAGGGTTTAGGGCAGTGCAGTGGTTTTCGGGCAGTGTAGGGTGTCATGCTGGGACTGGTGTTTCAGGGTTTGGGGCAGTGTAGTGGTGTTCGGGCAGTGTAGGGGGTCGTTCAGGGGGTGGTGTTTCAGGGTTTAGGGCAGTGCAGTGGTGTTCGGGCAATGTAGGGGGTCTTGCTGGGGGGGTTGTCTCAGGGTTTAGGGCAGTGCAGTGGTGTGCGGGCAGTGTAAAGATTTGTGCAGGTGCTGGTGTTTCAGGGTTTGGGGCAGAGCAGTGGAGCTCAGGCAGTGTAGGGGTCGTGCTGGGGCTGATGTTTCATGGTTTAGGGCAGAGCAGTGGTGTTCGGGCAGTGTAGGGGGTCTTTCTGGGGGGTGGTGTTTCAGGGTTTAGGGCAGTGCAATGGTGTTTGGGCAGTGTAGGGGGTCTTGCTGGGGGGGTGGCGTTTCAGGGTTAAGGGCAGTACAATGGTGTTCGGGCAGTGGAGGGGTAATGCGGGGGCTGGTGTTTCAGGGTTTAGGGCAGTGCAGTGGTGTTCGGGCAGTGTAGAGGGTCGTGCATGGGCTGGTGTTTCAGGGTTTAGGGCAGTGCAGTGGTGTGCGGGCAGGGTAAAGATTTGTGCAGGGGCTGGTGTTTCAGGGTTTAGGGCAGTGCAGTGTTGTGCGGGCAGTGTAGGGGGTCGTGCAGGGGATGGTGTTTCAGGGTTTAGGGCATTGCAGTGGTGTTCGGGCAGTGTAGGGGGTCATGCTGGGGTTGGTGTTTCAGGGTTTAGGGCAGTGCAGTGGTGATCGGGCAGTGCAGTGGTGATCGGGCAGTGTAGGGGGTCGTGCAGGGGGTGGTGTTTCAGGGTTTAGAGCAGAGCAGTGGTGTTCGCGCAGTGTGGGGGGTCGTGCTGGGGCTGGTGTTTCAGAGTTTAGGGCAGAGCAGTGGTGTTTGGGCAGTGTGGGGGGTCGTGCTGGGGGTAGTGTTTCAGGGTTTAGGGCAGTGCAGTGATGTTTGGGCAGTGTGGGGGTCATGCTGGAGCTGGTGTTTCAGGGTTTAGGGCAGTGCAGTGGTATTTGGGTAGTGTAGGGGGTCATGCTAGGGCTGGTGTTTCAGGGCTTACGGCAGTGCAGTGGTGGTCGGACAGTGTAGGGTGGTGTTGCTGGGGGGTGGTGTTTCAGGGTTTAGGGCAGTGCAGTGGTGGTCGGGCAGTGTAGGGGGTCTTGCAGGGGGTGGTGTTTCAGGGTTTAGGGCAGTGCAATGGTGTTTGGGCAGTGTAGGGGGTCTTGCTGGGGGGGTGGCGTTTCAGGGTTAAGGGCAGTACAATGGTGTTCGGGCAGTGGAGGGGTAATGCGGGGGCTGGTGTTTCAGGGTTTAGGGCAGTGCAGTGGTGTTCGGGCAGTGTAGAGGGTCATGCAGGGGCTGGTGTTTCAGGGTTTAGGGCAGTGCAGTTGTGTGCGGACTGTGTAAAGAGTTGTGTAGGGGCTGGTGTTTCAGGGTTGAGGGCAGTGCAATGGTGTGCGGGCAGTGTAGGGTGTCGTGCGGGGGTGGTGTTTCAGGGTTTAGGGCAGTGCAGTGGTGTGCGGGCAGTGTAGGGGGTCGTGCTGGGGGTGGTGTTTCAGGGTTTAGGGCAGTGCAGTGGTGTTCGGGCAGTGTTGGGGGTCGTGCAGGGGCTGGTGTTTCAGGGTTTAGGGCAGAGCAGTAGTGTTCGCGCAGTGTGGGGGGTCATGCTGGGGCTGGTGTTTCAGGATTTAGGGCAGAGCAGTGGTGTTCGGGCAGTGTGGGGGGTCGTGCTGGGGCTGGTGTTTCAGGGTTTAGGGCAGAGCAGTTGTGTTCGGGCAGTGTGGGGGGTCATGCTGGAGCTGGTGTTTCAGGGTTTAGGGCAGTGCAGTGGTGTTCGGGCACTGTAGGGGGTCGTGCTGGGATTGGTGTTTCAGGGTTTAGGGCAGTGCAGTGCTTTTCGGGCAGTGTAGGGGTCGTGCTGGGGCTGGTTTTTCAGGGTTTAGGGCAGCGCAGTGGTGTTTGGGTAGTGTAGGGGGTCTTGCTGGGGCTTTTGTTTTAGGGTTTAGGGCAGTGCAGTGGTGTTCGGGCAGTGTAGGGGGTCGTGCTGGGACTGGTGTTTCAGGGTTTGGGGCAGTGTAGTGGTGTTCGGGCAGTGTAGGGGGTCGTTCATGGGGTGGTGTTTCAGGGTTTAGGGCAGTGCAGTCATGGTCAGACTGTGTAGGGTGGTCTTGCTGGGGGGTGGTGTTTCAGGGTATAGGGCAGTGTAGTGGTGTTCGGGCAATGTAGGGGGTCTTGCTGGGGGGGTGTTTCAGGGTTTAGGGCAGTGCAGTGGTGTGCAGACAGTGTAAAGATTTGTGCAGGGGCTGGTGTTTCAGGGTTTAGGGCAGTGCAGTGGTGTGCGGGCAGGGTAGGGGGTCTTGCTGGGGGGTGGTGTTTCAGGGTTTGGGGCAGAGCAATGGTGTTCGGGCAGTGTAGGGGTTGTGCTGGGGCTGATGTTTCAGGGTTTAGGTCAGAGCAGTGGAGCTCAGGCAGTGTAGGGGTCGTGCTGGGGCTGATGTTTCAGGGTTTAGGGCAGAGCAGTGGTGTTCGGGCAGTGTGGGGGTTTGTGCTGTGGCTGGAGTTTCAGGGTTTAGGGCAGTGCACTGGTGTTCGGGCAGTGTAGGGGGTCTTGCAGGGGGGTGGTGTTTCAGGGTTTAGGGCAGTGCAGTGGTGTTTGGGCAGTGTAGGTGGTCTTGCTGGGGGGGTGGCATTTCAGGGATTAGGGCAGTGCAATG
This sequence comes from Triturus cristatus, assembly GCF_964204655.1. Taxonomy (NCBI): domain Eukaryota; kingdom Metazoa; phylum Chordata; class Amphibia; order Caudata; family Salamandridae; genus Triturus; species Triturus cristatus. The sequence goes on along the minus strand of NC_140579.1, from coordinate 638,759,500 downwards.
GTGTTCGGGCAGTGGAGGGGTCATGCGGTTGCTAGTGTTTCAGGGTTTAGGGCAGTGCAGTGGTGTTCGGGCCATGTAGAGGGTCGTGCAGGGGCTGGTGTTTCAGGGTTTAGGGCAGTGCAGTTGTGTGAGGGCAGGGAAAAGATTTGTGCAGGGGCTGGTGTTTCAGGGTTTAGGGCAGTGCAGTGTTGTGCAGGCAGTGTAGGGGGTCGTGCAGGGGATGGTGTTTCAGGGTTTAAGGCAGTGCAGTGGTGTTCGGGCAGTGTAGGGGGTCGTGCTGGGGTTGGTGTTTCAGGGTTTAGGGCAGTGCAGTGGTGTTTGGGCAGTGTAGGGGGTCGTGCAGGGGGTGGTGTTTTAGGGTTTAGGGCAGTGCAGTGGTATTTGGTTAGTGTAGGGGGTCATGCTAGGGCTGGTGTTTTAGGGTTTAGGGCAGTGCAGTGGTGTTCGTTCAATGTAGGGGGTCTTGCTGGGGCTTGTGTTTCAGGGTTTAGGGCAGTGCAGTGATGTTCGGGCAGTGTTGGGGGTCTTGTTGGGGGTGGTGTTTCAGGGTTTAGGCAGTGATGTTCGGGCAATGTAGGGTGTCGTGCTGGGGCTGGTGTTTCAGGGTTTAGGGCAGTGCAGTGGTGTTCGGGCAGTGTAGGGGGTCATGCTGGGGCTGGTGTTTCAGGGTTTAGGGCAGTTCCGTTGTGTTCAGGCATTGTAGGGAGTCATGCTGGGGCTGGTGTTTCAGGGTTTGGGGCAGTGCAGTGGTGTTCGGGCAGTCTAGGCGGTCGTTCAGGGGATGGTGTTTCAGGGTTTAGGGCAGTGCAGTGGTGTTCGGGCTGTGTAGGGGGTCATGCAGGGGCTGGTGTTTCAGGGTTTAGGGCAGTGCAGTGGTGTTCGGACAGTGTAGGTTGGTCTTGCTGGGGGTGGTGTTTCAGGGTTTAGGGCAGTGCAGTGGTGTTCGGGCAGTGTAGGGGGTCTTTCTGGGGGTGGTGTTTCAGGGTTTAGGGCAGTGCAGTGGTGTTCGGCAAATGTAGGGGGTCTTGCAGGGGGGTGGTGTTTCAGGGTTTAGGGCAGTGCAGTGGTGTTTGGGCAGTGTAGGGGATCTTGCTGGGGGTGGTGTTTCAGGGTTTAGGGCAGTGCAATGGTGTTCGGGCAGTGTACAGGGTCGTGCAGGGGCTGGTGTTTCAGGGTTTAGGGCACTGCAGTGGTGTTCAGGCAGTGTAGGGGGTCGTGCAGGGGGTGGTGTTTCAGGGTTTAGGGCAGAGCAGTGGTGTTCGTGCAGTGTGGGGGGTCGTGCTGGGGCTGGTGTTTCAGGGTTTAGGGCAGTGCAGTGGTGTCTGGGTAGTGTAGAGGGTCGTGCAGGGGCTGGTGTTTCAGGGTTTAGGGCAGTGCAGTGGTGTGCGGGCCGGGTAAAGATTTGTGTAAGGGCTGGTGTTTCAGGGTTTAGGGCAGTGCAGTGGTGTTCGGACAGTGTAGGTTGGTCTTGCTGGGGGGTGGTGGTTCAGGGTTTAGGGCAGTGCAGTGGTGTTCGGGCAGTGTAGGGGGTCTTTCTGGGGGTGGTGTTTCAGGGTTTAGGGCAGTGCAGTGGTGTTCGGCAAATGTAGGGGTTCTTGCAGGGGGGTGGTGTTTCAGGGTTTAAGGCAGTGCAGTGGTGTTTGGGCAGTGTAGGGGATCTTGCTGGGGGTGGTGTTTCAGGGTTTAGGGCAGTGCAATGGTGTTCGGGCAGTGTACAGGGTCGTGCAGGGGCTTTTGTTTCAGGGTTTAGGGCACTGCAGTGGTGTTCAGGCAGTGTAGGGGGTCGTGCAGGGGGTGGTGTTTCAGGGTTTAGGGCAGAGCAGTGGTGTTCGTGCAGTGTGGGGGGTCGTGCTGGGGCTGGTGTTTCAGGGTTTAGGGCAGTGCAGTGGTGTCTGGGTAGTGTAGAGGGTTGTGCAGGGGCTGGTGTTTCAGGGTTTAGCGCAGTGCAGTGGTGTGCGGACAGTGTAAAGATTTGTGCAGGGGGTGGTGTTTCAAGGTTGAGGGCAGTTCAGTGGTGTGCAGGCAGTGTAGGGTGTCGTGCAGGGGGTGGTGTTTCAGAGTTTAGGGCAGTGCAGTGGTGTGCGGGCAGTGTAGGGGGTCGTGTAGGGGATGGTGTTTCAGGGTTTAGGGCAGTGCAGTGGTGTTCGGGCAGTGTAGGGGGTCGTGCAGGGTATTGTGTTTCAGGGTTTAGGGCAGTGCAGGTGTGTTCGGGCAGTGTAGGGGGTCGTGCTGGTGGTGGTGTTTCACGGTTTAGGGCAGTGCAGTGGTGTTCGGGTAGTGTTGGGGGTCGTGCTGGGGTTGGTGTTTCAGGGTTTAGGGCAGAGCAGTAGTGTTCACGCAGTGTGGGGGGTCGTGCTGGGGCTGGTGTTTCAGGATTTAGGGCAAAGCAGTGGTGTTCGGACAGTGTGGGGGGTCATGCTGGGGGTAGTGCTTCAGGGTTTAGAGCAGAGCAGTGGTATTCGGGCAGCGTGGGGGGTTGTGCTGGCGTTGGTGTTTCAGGGTTTAGGGCAGTGCAGTGGTGTTTCGGGTGGTGTCGGCGGTCGTGCTGGGGCTGGTGTTCCAGGGTTTAGGGCAGAGCAGTGGTGTTCGCACAGTGTGGGGGGTCGTGCTGGGGCTGGTGTTTCAGGGTTTAGCACAGTGCAGTGGTGTTCGGGCAGTGTAGGGGGTCGTGCTGGGGCTGGTGTTTCAGGATTTAGGTCAGTGCAGTGGTGTTAAGGCAGTGTAGGGTGTAGTGCTGCGGATGTTGTTTCAGGGTTTAGGGCAGAGCAGTGGAGCTCAGGCAGTGTAGGGGTCGTTCTGGGGCTGATGTTTCAGGGTTCAGGGCAGAGCAGTGGTGTTCGGGCAGTGTAGGGGTCGTGCTGGGGCTGTGTTTCAGGGTTTACGGTAGAGCAGTGGTGTTCGGGCAGTGTAGGGGTCATGCTGGGGCTGGTGTTTCAGGGTTTAGGGCAGAGCAGTGGTGTTTGCGCAGTGTGAGGGGTCGTGCTGGGGCTGGTGTTTCAGGGTTTAGGGCAGAGCAGTTGTGTTCGGGCAGTGTGGGGGTCATGCTGGAGATGGTGTTTCAGGGTTTAGGGCAGAGCAGTGGTGTTCGGGCAGTGTAGGGGGTCATGCTGGGGCTGGTGTTTCAGGGTTTAGGGCAGCACAGTGGTGTTTGGGTAGTGTAAGGCGTCGTGCTGGGGCTGGTGTTTTAGGGTTTAGGGCAGTGCAGTGGTGTTCGGGCAGTGTAGGGGGTCCTGCTGGGGGTGGTGTTTCAGGGTTTAGGGCAGTGATGTTCGGGCAGTGTAGAGTGTCATGCTGGGGCTGGTGTTTCAGGGTTTAGGGCAGTGCAGTGATGTTCGGGCAGTGTAAGGGGTCATGCTGGGGCTGGTGTTTCAGGGTTTAGGGCAGTGCTGTGGTGTTCGGGCAGTGTAGGGTGTCATGCTGGGGCTGGTGTTTCAGGGTTTAGGGCAGTGCAGTGCTCTTCGGGCAGTGTAGGGGGTCATGCTGGGGCTGGTGTTTCAGGGTTTAGGGCAGCGCAGTGGTGTTTGGGTAGTGTAGGGGGTCGTGCTGCGGCTGGTGTTTTAGGGTTTAGGGCAGTGCAGTGGTGTTCGGGCAGTGTAGGGGGTCTTGCTGGGGGTGGTGTTTCAGGGTTTAGGGCAGTGATGTTCGGGCAGTGTAGAGTGTCGTGCTGGGGCTGGTGTTTCAGCGTTTAGGGCAGTGCAGTGATGTTCGAGCAGTGTAGGGGGTCATGCTGGGGCTGGTGTTTCAGGGTTTAGGGCAGTGCTGTGGTGTTCGGGCAGTGTAGGGTGTCATGCTGGGGCTGGTGTTTCAGGGTTTGGGGCAGTGCAGTTGTGTTCGGGCAGTGTAGGGGGTCGTTCCGGGGATGGTGTTTCAGGGTTTAGGGCAGTGCAGTGGTGTTCGGGCAGTGTGGAGGGTCGTGCTGGGGGTAGTGTTTCAGGGTTTAGGGCAGAGCATTGGTGTTTGGGCAGTGTGTGGGGTCGTGCTGGGGCTGATGTTCCAGGGTTTAAGGCAGAGCAGGGGTGTTTGCGCAGTGTGGGGGTCGTGCTGGGGCTGGTGTTTCAGGGTTTAGGGCAGAGCAGTGGTGTTCGGGCAGTGTAGGGTGTCATACAGGGGGTGGTGTTTCAGGGTTTAGCGCAGTGCAATGGTGTTCGGCAGTGTAGGGGGTCGTGCTGGGGCTGGTGTTTCAGTGTTTATGTCAGTGCAGTGGTGTTAAGGCAGTGTAGGGTGCAGTGCTGCGGATGGTGTTTCAGGGTTTAGGGCAGAGCAGTGGAGCTCAGGCAGTGTAGGGGGTCGTGCAGGGGGTGGTGTTTCAGGATTTAGGGCAGTGCAGTGGTGGTCAGACAGTGTAGGGTGGTCTTGCTGGGGGGTGGTGTTTCAGGGTTTAGGGCAGTGCAGTGGTGTTCGGGCAGTGTAGGGGGTCTTTCTGGGGGTGGTGTTTCAGGGTTTAGAGCAGTGCAGTGGTGTTCGGGCAATGAAGGGGGTCTTGCAGGGGGTGGTGTTTCAGGGTTTAGGGCAGTGCAGTGGTGTTTGGGCAGTGTAGGGGGTCTTTCTGGGGGTGGTGTTTCAGGGTTTAGAGCAGTGCAGTGGTGTTCGGGCAATGAAGGGGGTCGTGCTGGGGCTGGTGTTTCAGGGTTTAGGGCAGCGCAGTGGTGTTTGGGTAGTGTAGGGGGTCGTGCTGGGGCTGGTGTTTTCGGGTTTAGGGCAATGCAGTGGTGTTCGGGCAGTGTAGGGGGTCTTGCTGGGGCTGGAATTTCAGGGTTTAGGGCAGTGCAGTGATGTTCGGGCAGTGTTGGGGGTCTTGTTGGGGCTGGTGTTTCAGGGTTTAGGGCGGTGCAGTGGTGTTCGGGCAGTGTAGGGGGTCATGCTGGGGCTGGTGTTCCAGGGTGTAGGGCAGAGCAGTGGTGTTTGCGCAGTGTGGGGGTCGTGCTGGGGCTGGTGTTTCAGGGTTTAGGGCAGTGCAGTGGTGTTTGGGCAGTGTAGGGGATCTTGCTGGGGGTGGTGTTTCAGGGTTTAGGGCAGTGCAATGGTGTTCGGGCAGTGTACAGGGTCGTGCAGGGGCTGGTGTTTCAGGGTTTAGGGCACTGCAGTGGTGTTCAGGCAGTGTAGGGGGTCGTGCAGGGGGTGGTGTTTCAGGGTTTAGGGCAGAGCAGTGGTGTTCGTGCAGTGTGGGGGGTCGTGCTGGGGCTGGTGTTTCAGGGTTTAGGGCAGTGCAGTGGTGTCTGGGTAGTGTAGAGGGTCGTGCAGGGGCTGGTGTTTCAGGGTTTAGGGCAGTGCAGTGGTGTGCGGGCCGGGTAAAGATTTGTGTAAGGGCTGGTGTTTCAGGGTTTAGGGCAGTGCAGTGGTGTTCGGACAGTGTAGGTTGGTCTTGCTGGGGGGTGGTGGTTCAGGGTTTAGGGCAGTGCAGTGGTGTTCGGGCAGTGTAGGGGGTCTTTCTGGGGGTGGTGTTTCAGGGTTTAGGGCAGTGCAGTGGTGTTCGGCAAATGTAGGGGTTCTTGCAGGGGGGTGGTGTTTCAGGGTTTAAGGCAGTGCAGTGGTGTTTGGGCAGTGTAGGGGATCTTGCTGGGGGTGGTGTTTCAGGGTTTAGGGCAGTGCAATGGTGTTCGGGCAGTGTACAGGGTCGTGCAGGGGCTTTTGTTTCAGGGTTTAGGGCACTGCAGTGGTGTTCAGGCAGTGTAGGGGGTCGTGCAGGGGGTGGTGTTTCAGGGTTTAGGGCAGAGCAGTGGTGTTCGTGCAGTGTGGGGGGTCGTGCTGGGGCTGGTGTTTCAGGGTTTAGGGCAGTGCAGTGGTGTCTGGGTAGTGTAGAGGGTTGTGCAGGGGCTGGTGTTTCAGGGTTTAGCGCAGTGCAGTGGTGTGCGGACAGTGTAAAGATTTGTGCAGGGGGTGGTGTTTCAAGGTTGAGGGCAGTTCAGTGGTGTGCAGGCAGTGTAGGGTGTCGTGCAGGGGGTGGTGTTTCAGAGTTTAGGGCAGTGCAGTGGTGTGCGGGCAGTGTAGGGGGTCGTGTAGGGGATGGTGTTTCAGGGTTTAGGGCAGTGCAGTGGTGTTCGGGCAGTGTAGGGGGTCGTGCAGGGTATTGTGTTTCAGGGTTTAGGGCAGTGCAGGTGTGTTCGGGCAGTGTAGGGGGTCGTGCTGGTGGTGGTGTTTCACGGTTTAGGGCAGTGCAGTGGTGTTCGGGTAGTGTTGGGGGTCGTGCTGGGGTTGGTGTTTCAGGGTTTAGGGCAGAGCAGTAGTGTTCACGCAGTGTGGGGGGTCGTGCTGGGGCTGGTGTTTCAGGATTTAGGGCAAAGCAGTGGTGTTCGGACAGTGTGGGGGGTCATGCTGGGGGTAGTGCTTCAGGGTTTAGAGCAGAGCAGTGGTATTCGGGCAGCGTGGGGGGTTGTGCTGGCGTTGGTGTTTCAGGGTTTAGGGCAGTGCAGTGGTGTTTCGGGTGGTGTCGGCGGTCGTGCTGGGGCTGGTGTTCCAGGGTTTAGGGCAGAGCAGTGGTGTTCGCACAGTGTGGGGGGTCGTGCTGGGGCTGGTGTTTCAGGGTTTAGCACAGTGCAGTGGTGTTCGGGCAGTGTAGGGGGTCGTGCTGGGGCTGGTGTTTCAGGATTTAGGTCAGTGCAGTGGTGTTAAGGCAGTGTAGGGTGTAGTGCTGCGGATGTTGTTTCAGGGTTTAGGGCAGAGCAGTGGAGCTCAGGCAGTGTAGGGGTCGTTCTGGGGCTGATGTTTCAGGGTTCAGGGCAGAGCAGTGGTGTTCGGGCAGTGTAGGGGTCGTGCTGGGGCTGTGTTTGAGGGTTTACGGTAGAGCAGTGGTGTTCGGGCAGTGTAGGGGTCATGCTGGGGCTGGTGTTTCAGGGTTTAGGGCAGAGCAGTGGTGTTTGCGCAGTGTGAGGGGTCGTGCTGGGGCTGGTGTTTAAGGGTTTAGGGCAGAGCAGTTGTGTTCGGGCAGTGTGGGGGTCATGCTGGAGATGGTGTTTCAGGGTTTAGGGCAGAGCAGTGGTGTTCGGGCAGTGTAGGGGGTCATGCTGGGGCTGGTGTTTCAGGGTTTAGGGCAGCACAGTGGTGTTTGGGTAGTGTAAGGCGTCGTGCTGGGGCTGGTGTTTTAGGGTTTAGGGCAGTGCAGTGGTGTTCGGGCAGTGTAGGGGGTCCTGCTGGGGGTGGTGTTTCAGGGTTTAGGGCAGTGATGTTCGGGCAGTGTAGAGTGTCATGCTGGGGCTGGTGTTTCAGGGTTTAGGGCAGTGCAGTGATGTTCGGGCAGTGTAAGGGGTCATGCTGGGGCTGGTGTTTCAGGGTTTAGGGCAGTGCTGTGGTGTTCGGGCAGTGTAGGGTGTCATGCTGGGGCTGGTGTTTCAGGGTTTAGGGCAGTGCAGTGCTCTTCGGGCAGTGTAGGGGGTCATGCTGGGGCTGGTGTTTCAGGGTTTAGGGCAGCGCAGTGGTGTTTGGGTAGTGTAGGGGGTCGTGCTGCGGCTGGTGTTTTAGGGTTTAGGGCAGTGCAGTGGTGTTCGGGCAGTGTAGGGGGTCTTGCTGGGGGTGGTGTTTCAGGGTTTAGGGCAGTGATGTTCGGGCAGTGTAGAGTGTCGTGCTGGGGCTGGTGTTTCAGCGTTTAGGGCAGTGCAGTGATGTTCGAGCAGTGTAGGGGGTCATGCTGGGGCTGGTGTTTCAGGGTTTAGGGCAGTGCTGTGGTGTTCGGGCAGTGTAGGGTGTCATGCTGGGGCTGGTGTTTCAGGGTTTGGGGCAGTGCAGTGGTGTTCGGGCAGTGTAGGGGGTCGTTCCGGGGATGGTGTTTCAGGGTTTAGGGCAGTGCAGTGGTGTTCGGGCAGTGTGGAGGGTCGTGCTGGGGGTAGTGTTTCAGGGTTTAGGGCAGAGCATTGGTGTTTGGGCAGTGTGTGGGGTCGTGCTGGGGCTGATGTTCCAGGGTTTAAGGCAGAGCAGGGGTGTTTGCGCAGTGTGGGGGTCGTGCTGGGGCTGGTGTTTCAGGGTTTAGGGCAGAGCAGTGGTGTTCGGGCAGTGTAGGGTGTCATACAGGGGGTGGTGTTTCAGGGTTTAGCGCAGTGCAATGGTGTTCGGCAGTGTAGGGGGTCGTGCTGGGGCTGGTGTTTCAGTGTTTATGTCAGTGCAGTGGTGTTAAGGCAGTGTAGGGTGCAGTGCTGCGGATGGTGTTTCAGGGTTTAGGGCAGAGCAGTGGAGCTCAGGCAGTGTAGGGGGTCGTGCAGGGGGTGGTGTTTCAGGATTTAGGGCAGTGCAGTGGTGGTCAGACAGTGTAGGGTGGTCTTGCTGGGGGGTGGTGTTTCAGGGTTTAGGGCAGTGCAGTGGTGTTCGGGCAGTGTAGGGGGTCTTTCTGGGGGTGGTGTTTCAGGGTTTAGAGCAGTGCAGTGGTGTTCGGGCAATGAAGGGGGTCTTGCAGGGGGTGGTGTTTCAGGGTTTAGGGCAGTGCAGTGGTGTTTGGGCAGTGTAGGGGGTCTTTCTGGGGGTGGTGTTTCAGGGTTTAGAGCAGTGCAGTGGTGTTCGGGCAATGAAGGGGGTCGTGCTGGGGCTGGTGTTTCAGGGTTTAGGGCAGCGCAGTGGTGTTTGGGTAGTGTAGGGGGTCGTGCTGGGGCTGGTGTTTTCGGGTTTAGGGCAATGCAGTGGTGTTCGGGCAGTGTAGGGGGTCTTGCTGGGGCTGGAATTTCAGGGTTTAGGGCAGTGCAGTGATGTTCGGGCAGTGTTGGGGGTCTTGTTGGGGCTGGTGTTTCAGGGTTTAGGGCGGTGCAGTGGTGTTCGGGCAGTGTAGGGGGTCATGCTGGGGCTGGTGTTCCAGGGTGTAGGGCAGAGCAGTGGTGTTTGCGCAGTGTGGGGGTCGTGCTGGGGCTGGTGTTTCAGGGTTTAGGGCACAGCAGTGGTGTTCGGGCAGTGTAGGGGGTCATACAAGGGGTTGTGTTTGAGGGTTTTGTGCAGTGGTGTTCGGGCAGTGTAGGGGGTCGTGCTGGGGCTGGTGTTTCAGGGTTTAGGTCAGTGCAGTGGTGTTAAGGCAGTGTAGGGTGTAGTGCTGCGGATGGTGTTTCAGGGTTTAGGGCAGAGCAGTGGAGCTCAGGCAGTGTGGGGGTTGTGCAGGGGGTGGTGTTTCAGGGTTTAGGGCAGTGCAGTGGTGTTCGGGCAATGTAGGGGGTCTTGCAGGGGGTTGGTGTTTCAGGGTTTGGGGCAGTGCAGTGGTGTTTGGGCAGGGTAGGGGGTCTTGCTGGGGGTGGTGTTTCAGGGTGAAGGGCAGTGCAATGGTGTTCGGGCAGTGTAGGGGGTCGTGCAGGGGCTGGTGTTTCAGGGTTTAGGGCAGTGCAGTGGTGTTTGGGCAGTGTAGGGGTTCTTGCTGGGGGTGATGTTTCAGGGTTTAGGGCAGTGCAGTAGTGTTCGGGCGATGTAGGGGGTCTTGCAGGGGGTTGGTGTTTCAGGGTTTAGGGCAGTGCAGTGGTGTTTGGGCAGTGTAGGGGGTCTTGCTGGGGGGTGGTGGTTCAGGGTTTAGGGCAGTGCAATGGTGTTCGGGCAGTGTAGGGGGTCGTGCGGGGGCTGGTGTTTCAGGGTTTAGGGTAGTGCAGTGGTGTTTGGGGAGTGCAGAGGGTCGTGCAGGGGCTGGTGTTTCAAGGTTTAGGGCAGTGCAGTGGTGTGCCGGCAGTGTAAAGATTTGTGCAGGGGCTGGTGTTTCAGGGTTTAGGGCAGTGCAGTGGTGTTCGGGCAGTGTAGGGTGTCGTGCTGGGACTGGTGTTTCAGGGTTTGGGGCAGTGCAGTGGTGTTCGGGCAGTGTAGGGGGTCGTTCAGGGGATGGTGTTTCAGGGTTTACGGCAGTGCAATGGTGGTCGGACAGTGTAGGGTGGTCTTGCTGGGGGGTGGTGTTTCAGGGTTTGGGGCAGTGCATTGGTGTTTGGGCAGTGTAGGGGGTCGTTCAGGGGATGGTGTTTCAGGGTTTAGGGCAGTGCAGTGGTGTTTGGGCAGTGTGGGGGGTCGTGCTGGGGGTGGTGTTTCAGAGTTTAGGGCAGTGCAGTGGTGTTCGGGCAGTGTAGGGGGTCGTGCAGGGGTTGGTGTTTCAGTGTTTAGGACAGAGCAGTGGTGTTCGTGCAGTGTCGGGGGTCGTGCTGGGGCTGGTGTTTCAGGGTTTAGGGCAGAGCAGTGGTGTTCGGGCAGTGTAGGGGGTCTTCCTGGGGGTGGTGTTTCAGGGTTTAGGGCAGTGCAGTTGTGTTCGGGCAATGTAGGGGGTCTTGCAGGGGGGTGGTGTTTCAGGGTTTAGGGCAGTGCAGTGGTGTTTTGGCAGTGTAGGGGGTCTTGCTGGGGGGTGGTGTTTCAGGGTTTAGGGCAGTGCAATGGTGTTCAGGCAGTGTAGGGGGTCGTGTGGGGGCTGGTGTATCAGGGTTTAGGGCAGTGCAGTGGTGTTCGCGCAGTGTAGATTGTCGTGCAGGGGCTGGTGTTTCAGGGTTTAGGGCAGTGTAGTGGTGTGCGGGCAGTGTAAAGATTCGTGCAGGGGCTGGTGTTTCAGGGTTTACGGCAGTGCAGTGGTGTGCGGGCAGTGTAGGGGGTCGTGCAGGGGGTGGTGTTTCAGGGTTTAGGGCAGTGCAGTGGTGTGCGGGCAGTGTAGGGGGTCATGCAGGGGGTGGTGTTTCAGGGTTTAGGGCAGTTCAGCGGTGTTCGGGCTGTGTAGGAGGTCGTGCAGGGGATGGTGTTTCAGGGTTTAGGGCAGTGCAGTCATGTTTGGGCAGTGTAGGTGTCATGCTGGGGGTGGTATTTCAGGGTTTAGGGCAGTGCAGCAGTGGTGTTCGGGCAGTGTAGGGGGTCTTTCTGGGGGTGGTGTTTCAGGGTTTACAAACAGTGCAGTGGTGTTCGGGCAATGTACGGGGTCTTGCTGGGGGGTGGTGTTTCAGGGTTTGGGGCAGTGCATTGGTGTTCGGGCAGTGTAGGGGGTCGTTCAGGGGATGGTGTTTCAGGGTTTAGGGCAGTGCAGTGGTGTTCGGGCAGTGTAGGGGGTCATGCTGGGGGTGGTGTTTCAGGGTTTAGGGCTGAGCAGTGGTGTTCGGGCAGTGTGGGGGGTCATGCAGGGGGTGGTGTTTTAGTGTTTAGGGCAGTGCAGTTGTGTTCGGGCAATGTAGGGGGTCTTGCAGGGGGGTGGTGTTTCAGGGTTTAGGGCAGTGCAGTGGTGTTTTGGCAGTGTAGGGGGTCTTGCTGGGGGGTGGTGTTTCAGGGTTTAGGGCAGTGCAATGGTGTTCAGGCAGTGTAGGGGGTCCTGCGGGGGCTGGTGTATCAGGGTTTAGGGCAGTGCAGTGGTGTTCACGCAGTGTAGAGGGTCGTGCCGGGGCTGGTGTTTCAGGGTTTAGGGCAGTGTAGTGGTGTGCGGGCAGTGTAAAGATTCGTGCAGCGGCTGGTGTTTCAGGGTTTAGGGCAGTGCAGTGGTGTGCGGGCAGTGTAGGGGGTCGTGCAGGGGGTGGTGTTTCAGGGTTTAGGGCAGTGCAGTCGTGTGCGGGCAGTGTAGGGGGTCATGCAGGGGGTGGTGTTTCAGGGTTTAGGGCAGTTCAGCGGTGTTCAGGCTGTGTAGGAGGTCGTGCAGGGGATGGTGTTTCAGGCTTTAGGGCAGTGCAGTGGTGTTTGGGCAGTGTAGGTGTCATGCTGGGGGTGATATTTCAGGGTTTAGGGCAGTGCAGCAGTGGTGTTCGGGCAGTGTAGGGGGTCATGCAGGGGGTGGTGTTTCAGGGTTTAGGGCAGAGCAGTGGTGTTGGTGCAGTGTGGGGGATCGTGCTGGGGCTGGTGTTTCAGGGTTTAGGGCTGAGCAGTGGTGTTCGGGCAGTGTGGGGGGTCATGCTGGGGGTGGTGTTTCAGGGTTTAAGGCAGTGCAGTGGTGTTCGGGCAGTGTGGGGGGTCATGCAGGGGGTGGTGTTTCAGTGTTTAGGGCAGTGCAGTTGTGTTCGGGCAATGTAGGGGGTCTTGCAGGTGGGTGGTGTTTCAGGGTTTAGGACAGTGCAGTGGTGTTTTGGCAGTGTAGGGGGTCTTGCTGGGGGGTGGTGTTTCAGGGTTTAGGGCAGTGCAATGGTGTTCAGGCAGTGTAGGGGGTCGTGCGGGGGCTGGTGTATCAGGGTTTAGGGCAGTGCAGTGGTGTTCACGCAGTGTAGAGGGTTGTGCAGGGGCTGGTGTTTCAGGGTTTAGGGCAGTGTAGTGGTGTGCGGGCAGTGTAAAGATTCGCGCAGGGGCTGGTGTTTCAGGGTTTAGGGCAGTGCAGTGGTGTGCGGGCAGTGTAGGGGGTCATGCAGGGGGTGGTGTTTGAGGGTTTAGGGCAGTGCAGTGGTGTGCGGGCAGTGTAGGGGGTCATGCAGGGGGTGGTGTTTCAGGGTTTAGGGCAGTTCAGCGGTGTTCGGGCTGTGTAGGAGGTCGTGCAGGGGATGGTGTTTCAGGGTTTAGGGCAGTGCAGTGGTGTTTGGGCAGTGTAGGTGTCATGCTGGGGGTGATATTTCAGGGTTTAGGGCAGTGCAGCAGTGGTGTTCGGGCAGTGTAGGGGGTCGTGCAGGGGCTGGTGTTTCAGGGTTTAGGGCAGAGCAGTGGTGTTCGTGCAGTGTGGGGGATCGTGCTGGGGCTGGTGTTTCAGGGTTTAGGGCTGAGCAGTGGTGTTCGGGCAGTGTGGGGGGTCGTGCTGGGGGTAGTTTTTCAGGGTTTAGGGCAGAGCAGTGGTGTTTGGGCAGTGTGGGGGTCATGCTGGGGGTGGTGTTTCAGGGTTTAGGGCAGTGCAGTGGTGTTCGGGCAGTGTGGGGGGTCGTGCTGGGGCTGGTGTTCCAGGGTTTAGGGCAGAGCAGTGGTGTTCGCGCTGTGTAGGGGGTCATGCTGGGGCTGGTGTTTCAAGGTTTAGGGCAGTGCAGTGGTGTTCGGGCAGTGTAGGGTGTCGTGCTGGGGCTGGTGTTTCAGGGATAGGGCAGTGCAGTGGTGTTCGGGCAGTGTAGGGGGTCTTGCTGGGGGTGATGTTTTAGGGTTTAGGGCAGTGCAGTAGTGTTCGGGCAGTGTAGGGGGTTGTGCAGGGGCTGGTGTTTCAGGGTTTAGGGCAGTGCAGTGGTGTTTGGGCAGTGTAGGGGGTCTTGCTGGGGGTGATGTTTCAGGGTTTAGGGCAGTACAGTGGTGTTCGGGCAATGTAGGGGGTCTTGCAGGGGGTTGGTGTTTCAGGGTTTAGGGCAGTGCAGTGGTGTGCCGGCAGTGTAAAGATTTGTGCAGGGGCTGGTGTTTCAGGGTTTAGGGCAGTGCAGTGGTGTTCGGGCAGTGTAGGGTGTCGTGCTGGGACTAGTGTTTGAGGGTTTGGGGCAGTACAGTGGTCTTCGGGCAGTGTAGGGGGTCGTTCAGGGGGTGGTGTTTCAGGGTTTAGGGCAGTGCAATGGTGGTCGGACAGTGTAGGGTGGTCTTGCTGGGGGGTGGTGTGTCAGGGTTTAGGGCAGTGCAGTGGTGTTCGGGCAGTGTAGGGGGTCTTTCTGGGGGTGGTGTTTCAGGGTTTACGGCAGTGCAGTGGTGTTCGGGCAATGTACGGGGTCTTGCTGGGGGGTGGTGTTTCAGGGTTTGGGGCAGTGCATTGGTGTTCGGGCAGTGTAGGGGGTCGTTCAGGGGATGGTGTTTCAGGGTTTAGGGCAGTGCAGTGGTGTTCGGGCAATGTAGGGGGTCATGCTGGGGTTGGTGTTTCAGAGTTTAGGGCAGTGCAGTGGTGTTCGGGCAGTGTAGGGGGTCGTGCAGGGGGTGGTGTTTCAGTGTTTAGGGCAGAGCAGTGGTGTTCGTGCAGTGTCGAGGTCGTGCTGGGGCTGGTGTTTCAGGGTTTAGGGCAGAGCAGTGGTGTTCGGGCAGTGTAGGGGGTCTTCCTGGGGGTGGTGTTTCACGGTTTAGGGCAGTGCAGTTGTGTTCGGGCAATGTAGGGGGTCTTGCAGGGGGGTGGTGTTTTAGGGTTTAGGGCAGTGCAGTGGTGTTTTGGCAGTGTAGGGTGTCTTGCTGGGGGGTGGTGTTTCAGGGTTTAGGGCAGTGCAATGGTGTTCAGGCAGTGTAGGGGTCTTGCGGGGGCTGGTGTATCAGGGTTTAGGGCAGTGCAGTGGTGTTCGCGCAGTGTAGAGGGTCGTGCTGGGGCTGGTGTTTCAGTGTTTATGTCAGTGCAGTGGTGTTAAGGCAGTGTAGGGGGTCATGCAGGGGGTGGTGTTTCAGGGTTTAGGGCAGTGCAGTGGTGGTCGGACAGTGTAGGGTGGTCTTGCTGGGGGGTGGTGTTTCAGGGTTTAGGGCAGTGCAGTGGTGTTCGGGCAGTGTAGGGGGTCTTTCTGGGGGTGGTGTTTCAGGGTTTAGAGCAGTGCAGTGGTGTTCGGGCAATGAAGGGGGTCTTGCAGGGGGGTGGTGTTTCAGGGTTTAGGGCAGTGCAGTGGTGTTTGGGTAGTGTAGGGGGTCGTGCTGGGGCTGGTGTTTTAGGGTTTAGGGCAATGCAGTGGTGTTCGGGCAGTGTAGGGGGTCGTGCTGGGGCTGGTGTTTCAGGGTTTAGGGCAGCGCAGTGGTGTTTGCGTAGTGTAGGGGGTCGTGCTGGGGCTGGTGTTTTAGGGTTTAGGGCAATGCAGTGGTGTTCGGGCAGTGTAGGGGGTCTTGCTGGGGCTGGAATTTCAGGGTTTAGGGCAGTGCAGTGATGTTCGGGCAGTGTTGGGGGTCTTGTTGGGGCTGGTGTTTCAGGGTTTAGGGCAGTGCAGTGGTGTTCGGGCAGTGTAGGGGGTCATGCTGGGGCTGGTGTTCCAGGGTGTAGGGCAGAGCAGTGGTGTTCGGGCAGTGTAGGGGGTCTTCCTGGGGGTGGTGTTTCAGGGTTTAGGGCAGTGCAGTTGTGTTCGGGCAATGTAGGGGGTCTTGCAGGGGGGTGGTGTTTCAGGGTTTAGGGCAGTGCAGTGGTGTTTTGGCAGTGTAGGGGGTCTTGCTGGGGGGTGGTGTTTCAGGGTTTAGGGCAGTGCAATGGTGTTCAGGCAGTGTAGGGGGTCGTGTGGGGGCTGGTGTATCAGGGTTTAGGGCAGTGCAGTGGTGTTCGCGCAGTGTAGATTGTCGTGCAGGGGCTGGTGTTTCAGGGTTTAGGGCAGTGTAGTGGTGTGCGGGCAGTGTAAAGATTCGTGCAGGGGCTGGTGTTTCAGGGTTTACGGCAGTGCAGTGGTGTGCGGGCAGTGTAGGGGGTCGTGCAGGGGGTGGTGTTTCAGGGTTTAGGGCAGTGCAGTGGTGTGCGGGCAGTGTAGGGGGTCATGCAGGGGGTGGTGTTTCAGGGTTTAGGGCAGTTCAGCGGTGTTCGGGCTGTGTAGGAGGTCGTGCAGGGGATGGTGTTTCAGGGTTTAGGGCAGTGCAGTCATGTTTGGGCAGTGTAGGTGTCATGCTGGGGGTGGTATTTCAGGGTTTAGGGCAGTGCAGCAGTGGTGTTCGGGCAGTGTAGGGGGTCTTTCTGGGGGTGGTGTTTCAGGGTTTACAAACAGTGCAGTGGTGTTCGGGCAATGTACGGGGTCTTGCTGGGGGTGGTGTTTCAGGGTTTGGGGCAGTGCATTGGTGTTCGGGCAGTGTAGGGGGTCGTTCAGGGGATGGTGTTTCAGGGTTTAGGGCAGTGCAGTGGTGTTCGGGCAGTGTAGGGGGTCATGCTGGGGGTGGTGTTTCAGGGTTTAGGGCTGAGCAGTGGTGTTCGGGCAGTGTGGGGGGTCATGCAGGGGGTGGTGTTTTAGTGTTTAGGGCAGTGCAGTTGTGTTCGGGCAATGTAGGGGGTCTTGCAGGGGGGTGGTGTTTCAGGGTTTAGGGCAGTGCAGTGGTGTTTTGGCAGTGTAGGGGGTCTTGCTGGGGGGTGGTGTTTCAGGGTTTAGGGCAGTGCAATGGTGTTCAGGCAGTGTAGGGGGTCCTGCGGGGGCTGGTGTATCAGGGTTTAGGGCAGTGCAGTGGTGTTCACGCAGTGTAGAGGGTCGTGCCGGGGCTGGTGTTTCAGGGTTTAGGGCAGTGTAGTGGTGTGCGGGCAGTGTAAAGATTCGTGCAGCGGCTGGTGTTTCAGGGTTTAGGGCAGTGCAGTGGTGTGCGGGCAGTGTAGGGGGTCGTGCAGGGGGTGGTGTTTCAGGGTTTAGGGCAGTGCAGTCGTGTGCGGGCAGTGTAGGGGGTCATGCAGGGGGTGGTGTTTCAGGGTTTAGGGCAGTTCAGCGGTGTTCAGGCTGTGTAGGAGGTCGTGCAGGGGATGGTGTTTCAGGCTTTAGGGCAGTGCAGTGGTGTTTGGGCAGTGTAGGTGTCATGCTGGGGGTGATATTTCAGGGTTTAGGGCAGTGCAGCAGTGGTGTTCGGGCAGTGTAGGGGGTCATGCAGGGGGTGGTGTTTCAGGGTTTAGGGCAGAGCAGTGGTGTTGGTGCAGTGTGGGGGATCGTGCTGGGGCTGGTGTTTCAGGGTTTAGGGCTGAGCAGTGGTGTTCGGGCAGTGTGGGGGGTCATGCTGGGGGTGGTGTTTCAGGGTTTAAGGCAGTGCAGTGGTGTTCGGGCAGTGTGGGGGGTCATGCAGGGGGTGGTGTTTCAGTGTTTAGGGCAGTGCAGTTGTGTTCGGGCAATGTAGGGGGTCTTGCAGGTGGGTGGTGTTTCAGGGTTTAGGACAGTGCAGTGGTGTTTTGGCAGTGTAGGGGGTCTTGCTGGGGGGTGGTGTTTCAGGGTTTAGGGCAGTGCAATGGTGTTCAGGCAGTGTAGGGGGTCGTGCGGGGGCTGGTGTATCAGGGTTTAGGGCAGTGCAGTGGTGTTCACGCAGTGTAGAGGGTTGTGCAGGGGCTGGTGTTTCAGGGTTTAGGGCAGTGTAGTGGTGTGCGGGCAGTGTAAAGATTCGCGCAGGGGCTGGTGTTTCAGGGTTTAGGGCAGTGCAGTGGTGTGCGGGCAGTGTAGGGGGTCATGCAGGGGGTGGTGTTTGAGGGTTTAGGGCAGTGCAGTGGTGTGCGGGCAGTGTAGGGGGTCATGCAGGGGGTGGTGTTTCAGGGTTTAGGGCAGTTCAGCGGTGTTCGGGCTGTGTAGGAGGTCGTGCAGGGGATGGTGTTTCAGGGTTTAGGGCAGTGCAGTGGTGTTTGGGCAGTGTAGGTGTCATGCTGGGGGTGATATTTCAGGGTTTAGGGCAGTGCAGCAGTGGTGTTCGGGCAGTGTAGGGGGTCGTGCAGGGGCTGGTGTTTCAGGGTTTAGGGCAGAGCAGTGGTGTTCGTGCAGTGTGGGGGATCGTGCTGGGGCTGGTGTTTCAGGGTTTAGGGCTGAGCAGTGGTGTTCGGGCAGTGTGGGGGGTCGTGCTGGGGGTAGTTTTTCAGGGTTTAGGGCAGAGCAGTGGTGTTTGGGCAGTGTGGGGGTCATGCTGGGGGTGGTGTTTCAGGGTTTAGGGCAGTGCAGTGGTGTTCGGGCAGTGTGGGGGGTCGTGCTGGGGCTGGTGTTCCAGGGTTTAGGGCAGAGCAGTGGTGTTCGCGCTGTGTAGGGGGTCATGCTGGGGCTGGTGTTTCAAGGTTTAGGGCAGTGCAGTGGTGTTCGGGCAGTGTAGGGTGTCGTGCTGGGGCTGGTGTTTCAGGGATAGGGCAGTGCAGTGGTGTTCGGGCAGTGTAGGGGGTCTTGCTGGGGGTGATGTTTTAGGGTTTAGGGCAGTGCAGTAGTGTTCGGGCAGTGTAGGGGGTTGTGCAGGGGCTGGTGTTTCAGGGTTTAGGGCAGTGCAGTGGTGTTTGGGCAGTGTAGGGGGTCTTGCTGGGGGTGATGTTTCAGGGTTTAGGGCAGTACAGTGGTGTTCGGGCAATGTAGGGGGTCTTGCAGGGGGTTGGTGTTTCAGGGTTTAGGGCAGTGCAGTGGTGTGCCGGCAGTGTAAAGATTTGTGCAGGGGCTGGTGTTTCAGGGTTTAGGGCAGTGCAGTGGTGTTCGGGCAGTGTAGGGTGTCGTGCTGGGACTAGTGTTTGAGGGTTTGGGGCAGTACAGTGGTCTTCGGGCAGTGTAGGGGGTCGTTCAGGGGGTGGTGTTTCAGGGTTTAGGGCAGTGCAATGGTGGTCGGACAGTGTAGGGTGGTCTTGCTGGGGGGTGGTGTGTCAGGGTTTAGGGCAGTGCAGTGGTGTTCGGGCAGTGTAGGGGGTCTTTCTGGGGGTGGTGTTTCAGGGTTTACGGCAGTGCAGTGGTGTTCGGGCAATGTACGGGGTCTTGCTGGGGGGTGGTGTTTCAGGGTTTGGGGCAGTGCATTGGTGTTCGGGCAGTGTAGGGGGTCGTTCAGGGGATGGTGTTTCAGGGTTTAGGGCAGTGCAGTGGTGTTCGGGCAATGTAGGGGGTCATGCTGGGGTTGGTGTTTCAGAGTTTAGGGCAGTGCAGTGGTGTTCGGGCAGTGTAGGGGGTCGTGCAGGGGGTGGTGTTTCAGTGTTTAGGGCAGAGCAGTGGTGTTCGTGCAGTGTCGAGGTCGTGCTGGGGCTGGTGTTTCAGGGTTTAGGGCAGAGCAGTGGTGTTCGGGCAGTGTAGGGGGTCTTCCTGGGGGTGGTGTTTCACGGTTTAGGGCAGTGCAGTTGTGTTCGGGCAATGTAGGGGGTCTTGCAGGGGGGTGGTGTTTTAGGGTTTAGGGCAGTGCAGTGGTGTTTTGGCAGTGTAGGGTGTCTTGCTGGGGGGTGGTGTTTCAGGGTTTAGGGCAGTGCAATGGTGTTCAGGCAGTGTAGGGGTCTTGCGGGGGCTGGTGTATCAGGGTTTAGGGCAGTGCAGTGGTGTTCGCGCAGTGTAGAGGGTCGTGCTGGGGCTGGTGTTTCAGTGTTTATGTCAGTGCAGTGGTGTTAAGGCAGTGTAGGGGGTCATGCAGGGGGTGGTGTTTCAGGGTTTAGGGCAGTGCAGTGGTGGTCGGACAGTGTAGGGTGGTCTTGCTGGGGGGTGGTGTTTCAGGGTTTAGGGCAGTGCAGTGGTGTTCGGGCAGTGTAGGGGGTCTTTCTGGGGGTGGTGTTTCAGGGTTTAGAGCAGTGCAGTGGTGTTCGGGCAATGAAGGGGGTCTTGCAGGGGGGTGGTGTTTCAGGGTTTAGGGCAGTGCAGTGGTGTTTGGGTAGTGTAGGGGGTCGTGCTGGGGCTGGTGTTTTAGGGTTTAGGGCAATGCAGTGGTGTTCGGGCAGTGTAGGGGGTCGTGCTGGGGCTGGTGTTTCAGGGTTTAGGGCAGCGCAGTGGTGTTTGCGTAGTGTAGGGGGTCGTGCTGGGGCTGGTGTTTTAGGGTTTAGGGCAATGCAGTGGTGTTCGGGCAGTGTAGGGGGTCTTGCTGGGGCTGGAATTTCAGGGTTTAGGGCAGTGCAGTGATGTTCGGGCAGTGTTGGGGGTCTTGTTGGGGCTGGTGTTTCAGGGTTTAGGGCAGTGCAGTGGTGTTCGGGCAGTGTAGGGGGTCATGCTGGGGCTGGTGTTCCAGGGTGTAGGGCAGAGCAGTGGTGTTTGCGCAGTGTGGGGGTCGTGCTGGGGCTGGTGTTTCAGGGTTTAGGGCACAGCAGTGGTGTTCGGGCAGTGTAGGGGGTCATACAGGGGGTTATGTTTGAGGGTTTTGTGCAGTGGTGTTCGGGCAGTGTAGGGGGTCGTGCTGGGGCTGGTGTTTCAGGGTTTAGGTCAGTGCAGTGGTGTTAAGGCAGTGTAGGGTGTAGTGCTGCGGATGGTGTTTCAGGGTTTAGGGCAGAGCAGTGGAGCTCAGGCAGTGTGGGGGTCGTGCAGGGGGTGGTGTTTCATGGCTTAGGGCAGTGCAGTGGTGTTCGGGCAATGTAGGGTGTTTTGCAGGGGGTTGGTGTTTCAGGGTTTAGGGCAGTGCAGTGGTGTTTGGGCAGTGTAGGGGTTCTTGCTGGGGGGTGGTGTTTCAGGGTTAAGGGCAGTGCAATGGTGTTCAGGCAGTGTAGGGGGTCGTGCAGGGGCTGGTGTTTCAGGGTTTAGGGCAGTGCAGTGGTGTTTGGGCAGTGTAGGGGTTCTTGCTGGGGATGATGTTTCAGGGTTTAGGGCAGTGCAGTAGTGTTCGTGCAATGTCGGGGGTCTTGCAGGGGGTTGGTGTTTCAGGGTTTAGGGCAGTGCAGTGGTGTTTGGGCAGTGTAGGGGGTCTTGCTGGGGGGTGGTGGTTCAGGGTTTAGGGCAGTGCAATGGTGTTCGGGCAGTGTAGGGGGTCGTGCGGGGGCTGGTGTTTCATGGTTTAGGGTAGTGCAGTGGTGTTTGGGGAGTGTAGAGGGTCGTGCAGGGGCTGGTGTTTCAAGGTTTAGGGCAGTGCAGTGGTGTGCCGGCAGTGTAAAGATTTGTGCAGGGGCTGGTGTTTCAGGGTTTAGGGCAGTGCAGTGGTGTTCGGGCAGTGTAGGGTGTCGTGCTGGGACTGGTGTTTCAGGGTTTGGGGCAGTGCAGTGGTGTTCGGGCAGTGTAGGGGGTCGTTCAGGGGGTGGTGTTTCAGGGTTTACGGCAGTGCAATGGTGGTCGGACAGTGTAGGGTGGTCTTGCTGGGGGGTGGTGTTTCAGGGTTTGGGGCAGTGCATTGGTGTTCGGGCAGTGTAGGGGGTCGTTCAGGGGATGGTGTTTCAGGGTTTAGGGCAGTGCAGTGGTGTTCGGGCAGTGTGGGGGGTCGTGCTGGGGGTGGTGTTTCAGAGTTTAGGGCAGTGCAGTGGTGTTCGGGCAGTGTAGGGGGTCGTGCAGGGGGTGGTGTTTCAGTGTTTAGGACAGAGCAGTGGTGTTCTTGCAGTGTCGGGGGTCGTGCTGGGGCTGGTGTTTCAGGGTTTAGGGCAGAGCAGTGGTGTTCGGGCAGTGTAGGGGGTCTTCCTGGGGGTGGTGTTTCAGGGTTTAGGGCAGTGCAGTTGTGTTCGGGCAATGTAGGGGATCTTGCAGGGGGGTGGAGTTTCAGGGTTTAGGGCAGTGCAGTGGTGTTTTGGCAGTGTAGGGGGTCTTGCTAGGGGGTGGTGTTTCAGGGTTTAGGGCAGTGCAATGGTGTTCAGGCAGTGTAGGGGGTCGTGTGGGGGCTGGTGTATCAGGGTTTAGGGCAGTGCAGTGGTGTTCGCGCAGTGTAGAGGGTCGTGCAGGGGCTGGTGTTTCAGGGTTTAGGGCAGTGTAGTGGTGTGCGGGCAGTGTAAAGATTCGTGCAGGGGCTGGTGTTTCAGGGTTTACGGCAGTGCAGTGGTGTGCGGGCAGTGTAGGGGGTCGTGCAGGGGGTGGTGTTTCAGGGTTTAGGGCAGTGCAGTGGTAGGCGGGCAGTGTAGGGGGTCATGCAGGGGGTGGTGTTTCAGGGTTTAGGGCAGTTCAGCGGTGTTCGGGCTGTGTAGGAGGTCGTGCAGGGGATGGTGTTTCAGGGTTTAGGGCAGTGCAGTCGTGTTTGGGCAGTGTAGGTGTCATGCTAGGGGTGGTATTTCAGGGTTTAGGCCAGTGCAGCAGTGGTGTTCGGGCAGTGTAGGGGGTCTTTCTGGGGGTGGTGTTTCAGGGTTTACAGCAGTGCAGTGGTGTTCGGGCAATGTACGGGGTCTTGCTGGGGGGTGGTGTTTCAGGGTTTGGGGCAGTGCATTGGTGTTCGGGCAGTGTAGGGGGTCGTTCAGGGGATGGTGTTTCAGGGTTTAGGGCAGTGCAGTGGTGTTCGGGCAGTGTAGGGGGTCATGCTGGGGGTGGTGTTTCAGGGTTTAGGGCTGAGCAGTGGTGTTCGGGCAGTGTGGGGGGTCATGCAGGGGGTGGTGTTTTAGTGTTTAGGGGAGTGCAGTTGTGTTTGGGCAATGTAGGGGGTCTTGCAGGGGGGTGGTGTTTCAGGGTTTAGGGCAGTGCAGTGGTGTTTTGGCAGTGTAGGGGGTCTTGCTGGGGGGTGGTGTTTCAGGGTTTAGGGCAGTGCAATGGTGTGCAGGCAGTGTAGGGGGTCGTGCGGGGGCTGGTGTATCAGGGTTTAGGGCAGTGCAGTGGTGTTCACGCAGTGTAGAGGGTCGTGCCGGGGCTGGTGTTTCAGGGTTTAGGGCAGTGTAGTGGTGTGCGGGCAGTGTAAAGATTCGTGCAGGGGCTGGTGTTTCAGGGTTTAGGGCAGTGCAGTGGTGTGCGGGCAGTGTAGGGGGTCGTGCAGGGGGTGGTGTTTCAGGGTTTAGGGCAGTGCAGTCGTGTGCGGGCAGTGTAGGGGGTCATGCAGGGGGTGGTGTTTCAGGGTTTAGGGCAGTTCAGCGGTGTTCAGGCTGTGTAGGAGGTCGTGCAGGGGATGGTGTTTCAGGCTTTAGGGCAGTGCAGTGGTGTTTGGGCAGTGTAGGTGTCATGCTGGGGGTGATATTTCAGGGTTTAGGGCAGTGCAGCAGTGGTGTTCGGGCAGTGTAGGGGGTCATGCAGGGGGTGGTGTTTCAGGGTTTAGGGCAGAGCAGTGGTGTTCGTGCAGTGTGGGGGATCGTGCTGGGGCGGGTGTTTCAGGGTTTAGGGCTGAGCAGTGGTGTTCGGGCAGTGTGGGGGGTCGTGCTGGGGGTAGTTTTTCAGGGTTTAGGGCAGAGCAGTGGTGTTCGGGCAGTGTGGGGGGTCATGCTGGGGGTGGTGTTTCAGGGTTTAGGGCAGTGCAGTGGTGTTCGGGCAGTGTGGGGGGTCATGCAGGGGGTGGTGTTTCAGTGTTTAGGGCAGTGCAGTTGTGTTCGGGCAATGTAGGGGGTCTTGCAGGGGGGTGGTGTTTCAGGGTTTAGGGCAGTGCAGTGGTGTTTTGGCAGTGTAGGGGGTCTTGCTGGGGGGTGGTGTTTCAGGGTTTAGGGCAGTGCAATGGTGTTCAGGCAGTGTAGGGGGTCGTGCGGGGGCTGGTGTATCAGGGTTTAGGGCAGTGCAGTGGTGTTCACGCAGTGTAGAGGGTTGTGCAGGGGCTGGTGTTTCAGGGTTTAGGGCAGTGTAGTGGTGTGCGGGCAGTGTAAAGATTCGCGCAGGGGCTGGTGTTTCAGGGTTTAGGGCAGTGCAGTGGTGTGCGGGCAGTGTAGGGGGTCATGCAGGGGGTGGTGTTTCAGGGTTTAGGGCAGTGCAGTGGTGTGCGGGCAGTGTAGGGGGTCATGCAGGGGGTGGTGTTTCAGGGTTTAGGGCAGTTCAGCGGTGTTCAGGCTGTGTAGGAGGTCGTGCAGGGGATGGTGTTTCAGGGTTTAGGGCAGTGCAGTGGTGTTTGGGCAGTGTAGGTGTCATGCTGGGGGTGATATTTCAGGGTTTAGGGCAGTGCAGCAGTCGTGTTCGGGCAGTGTAGGGGGTCGTGCAGGGGCAGGTGTTTCAGGGTTTAGGGCAGAGCAGTGGTGTTCGTGCAGTGTGGGGGATCGTGCTGGGGCTGGTGTTTCAGGGTTTAGGGCTGAGCAGTGGTGTTCGGGCAGTGTGGGGGGTCGTGCTGGGGGTAGTTTTTCAGGGTTTAGGGCAGAGCAGTGGTGTTCGGGCAGTGTGGGGGGTCATGCTGGGGGTGGTGTTTCAGGGTTTAGGGCAGTGCAGTGGTGTTCGGGCAGTGTGGGGGGTCGTGCTGGGGCTGGTGTTCCAGGGTTTAGGGCAGAGCAGTGGTGTTCGCGCTGTGTAGGGGGTCATGCGGGGGCTGGTGTTTCAAGGTTTAGGGCAGTGCAGTGGTGTTTGGGCAGTGTAGGGTGTCGTGCTGGGGCTGGTGTTTCAGGGATAGGGCAGTGCAGTGGTGTTCGGGCAGTGTAGGGGGTCTTGCTGGGGGTGATGTTTTAGGGTTTAGGGCAGTGCAGTAGTGTTCGGGCAGTGTAGGGGGTTGTGCAGGGGCTGGTGTTTCAGGGTTTAGGGCAGTGCAGTGGTGTTTGGGCAGTGTAGGGGGTCTTGCTGGGGGTGATGTTTCAGGGTTTAGGGCAGTGCAGTGGTGTTCGGGCAATGTAGGGGGTCTTGCAGGGGGTTGGTGTTTCAGGGTTTATGGCAGTGCAGTGGTGTTTGGGCAGTGTAGGGGGTCTTGCTGGGGGGTGGTGTTTCAGGGTTTAGGGCAGTGCAATGGTGTTCGGGCAGTGTAGGGGGTCGTGCGGGGGCTGGTGTTTCAGGGTTTAGGGTAGTGCAGTGGTGTTTGGGGAGTGTAGAGGGTCGTGCAGGGGCTGGTGTTTCAGGGTTTAGGGCAGTGCAGTGGTGTGCCGGCAGTGTAAAGATTTGTGCAGGGGCTGGTGTTTCAGGGTTTAGGGCAGTGCAGTGGTGTTCGGGCAGTGTAGGGTGTCGTGCTGGGACTGGTGTTTGAGGGTTTGGGGCAGTGCAGTGGTCTTCGGGCAGTGTAGGGGGTCGTTCAGGGGGTGGTGTTTCAGGGTTTAGGGCAGTGCAATGGTGGTCGGACAGTGTAGGGTGGTCTTGTTGGGGGGTGGTGTGTCAGGGTTTAGGGCAGTGCAGTGGTGTTCGGGCAGTGTAGGGGATCTTTATGGGGGTGGTGTTTCAGGGTTTACGGCAGTGCAGTGGTGTTCGGGCAATGTACGGGGTCTTGCTGGGGGGTGGTGTTTCAGGGTTTGGGGCAGTGCATTGGTGTTCGGGCAGTGTAGGGGATCGTTCAGGGGATGGTGTTTCAGGGTTTAGGGCAGTGCAGTGGTGTTCGGGCAATGTAGGGGGTGATGCTGGGGTTGGTGTTTCAGAGTTTAGGGCAGTGCAGTGGTGTTCGGGCAGTGTAGGGGGTCATGCAGGGGGTGGTGTTTCAGTGTTTAGGGCAGAGCAGTGGTGTTCGTGCAGTGTCGGGGTCGTGCTGGGGCTGGTGTTTCAGGGTTTAGGGCAGAGCAGTGGTGTTCGGGCAGTGTAGGGGGTCTTCCTGGGGGTGGTGTTTCACGGTTTAGGGCAGTGCAGTTGTGTTCGGGCAATGTAGGGGGTCTTGCAGGGGGGTGGTGTTTTAGGGTTTAGGGCAGTGCAGTGGTGTTTTGGCAGTGTAGGGGGTCTTGCTGGGGGGTGGTGTTTCAGGGTTTAGGGCAGTGCAATGGTGTTCAGGCAGTGTAGGGGTCTTGCGGGGGCTGGTGTATCAGGGTTTAGGGCAGTGCAGTGGTGTTCGCGCAGTGTAGAGGGTCGTGCAGGGGCTGGTGTTTCAGGGTTTAGGGCAGTGTAGTGGTGTGCAGGCAGTGTAAAGATTCGTGCAGGGGCTGGTGTTTCAGGGTTTAGGGCAGTGCAGTGGTGTGCGGGCAGTGTAGGGGGTCGTGCAGGGGGTGGTGTTTCAGGGTTTAGGGCAGTGCAGTGGTGTGCGGGCAGTGTATTGTGTCATGCAGGGGGTGGTGTTTCAGGGTTTAGGGCAGTTCAGCGGTGTTCGGGCTGTGTAGGAGGTCGGGAAGGGGATGGTGTTTCAGGGTTTAGGGCAGTGCAGTGGTGTTTGGGCAGTGTAGGTGTCATGCTGGGGGTGGTATTTCAGGGTTTAGGGCAGTGCAGCAGTGGTGTTCGGGCAGTGTAGGGGGTCGTGCAGGGGGTGGTGTTTCAGGGATTAGGGCAGAGCAGTGGTGTTCGTGCAGAGTGGGGGGTCGTGCTGGGGCTGGTGTTTCAGGGTTTAGGGCTGAGCAGTGGTGTTCGGGCAGTGTGGGGGGTCGTGCTGGGGTTAGTTTTTCAGGGTTTAGGGCCGAGCAGTGGTGTTCGGGCAGTGTGGGGGGTCATGCTGGGTGTGGTGTTTCAGGGTTTAGAGCAGTGCAGTGGTGTTCGGGCAGTGTGGGGGGTCGTGCTGGGGCTGGTGTTCCAGGGTTTAGGGCAGAGCAGTGGTGTTCGCACCGTGTGGGGCGTCGTGCTGGGGCTGGTGTTTCAGGGTTTAGGGCAGAGCAGTGGTGTTCGGGCAGTGTAGGGGGTCGTGCAGAGGGTGGTGTTTCAGGGTTTAGGCCAGTGCAGTCGTGTTCGGGCAGTGTAGGGGGTCATGCTGGGGCTGGTGTTTCAGGATTTAGGTCAGTGCAGTGGTGTTAAGTCAGTGTAGGGTGTAGTGCTACGGATGGTGTTTCAGGGTTTAGGACAGTGCAGTGGTGTTCGGGCAGTGTAGGGGTCGTGCTGGGGGTGGTGTTTCAGGGTTTAGGGCAGAGCAGTAGAGCTCAGGCAGTGTAGGATTTGTGCTGGGGCTGATGTTTCAGGGCAGACCAGTGGTGCTCGGGCAGTGTAGGGGTCGTGCTGGGGCTGTGTTTCAGGGTTTAGGGCAGAGCAGTGGTGTTTGGGCAGTGTAGGGGTCATGCTGGGGTGGTGTTTCAGGGTTTAGGGCAGAGCAGTGATGTTCAGGCAGTGTGGGGGGCTGTGCTGGGGCTGGAGTTTCAGGGTTTAGGGCAGTGCAGTGGTTTTCGGGCAGTGTAGGGGGTCATGCTGGGGCTGGTGTTTCAAGGTTTAGGGCAGTGCAGTGGTGTTCGGGCAGTGTAGGGTGTCATGCTGGGACTGGTGTTTCAGGGTTTAGGGCAGTGCAGTGGTGTTCGGGCAGTGTAGGGGGTCATGCTGGGGCTGGTGTTTCAGGGTTTAGGGCAGTGCAGTGGTGTTCGGGCAGTGTAGGGTGTCATACTGGGGCTGGTGTTTCAGGGTTTAATGCAGTGCAGTGGTTTTTGGGCAGTGTAGGGGGTCGTGCTGGGGGTGATGTGTCAGGGTTTAGGGCAGTGCGGTGGTGGTCGGACAGTGTAGGGTGGTCTTGCTGGGGGTTGGTGTTTCAGGGTTTAGGGCAGTGCAGTGGTGTTCGGGCAGTGAGGGGGGTCTTGCTGGGGGTGATGTTTCAGGGTTTAGGGCAGTGCAGTGGTATTCGGGCAATGTAGGTGGTCTTGTAAGGGGGTGGTGTTTCAGGGTTTAGGGCAGTGCAGTGGTGTTTGGGAAGTGTAGGGGGTCTTGCTGGGGGGTGGTGTTTCAGGGTTTAGGGCAGTGCAATGGTGTTCGGGCAGTGTAGGGGGTCGTGCGGGGGATGGTGTTTCAGGGATTAGGGCAGTGCAGTGGTGTTCGGGCAGTGTAGTGGGTCGTGCAGGGGCAGGTTGTTTAGGGTTTGGGGCAGTGCAGTGGTGTTCGGGCAGTGTAGCGGGTCGTTCAGGGGATGGTGTTTCAGGGTTTAGGGCAGGGCAGTGGTGTTCGGGCAGTGCAGGGGGTCATGCTGGGGGTGGTGCTTCAGAGTTTAGGGCAGTGCAGTGGTGTTTGGGCAGTGTATTGGGTCGTGCAGGGGGTGGTGTTTCAGGGTTTAGGGCAGAGCAGTGGTGTTCGCGCAGTGTCGGGGGTCATGCTGGTGCTGGTATTTCAGGGTTTAAGGCAGAGCAGTGGTGTTCGGGCAGTGTAGGGGGTCTTCCTGGGGGTGGTGTTTCAGGGTTTAGGGCAGTGCAGTTGTGTTTGGGCAATGTAGGGGGTCTTGCAGGGGGGTTTTGTTTCAGGGTTTAGGGCAGTGCAGTGGTGTTTGAAAGTGTAGGGGGTCTTGCTGGGGGTGGTGTTTCAGGGTTTAGGGCAGTGCAATGGTTTTCAGGCAGTGTAGGGGGTCGTGCGGGGCTGGTGTATCAGGGTTTAGGGCAGTGTAGTGGTGTTCGCGCAGTGTAGAGGGTCTAGCAGGGGCTGGTGTTTCAGGGTTTAGGGCAGTGTAGTGGTGTGTGGGCAGTGTAAAGATTCGTGCAGGGGCTGATGTTTCAGGGTTTAGGGCAGTGCAGTGGTGTGCGGGCAGTGTAGGGGGTCGTGCAGGGGGTGGTTCAGGGTTTAGGGCAGTGCAGTGGTGTGCGGGCAGTGTAGGGGGTCATGCAGGGGGTGGTGTTTCAGGGTTTAGGGCAGTTCAGCGGTGTTCGAGCAGTGTAGGGGGTCGTGCAGGGGATGGTGTTTCATGGTTTAGGGCAGTGCAGTGGTGTTTGGGCACTGAAGGGGGTCATGCTGGGGGTGCTATTTCAGGGTTTAGGGCAGTGCAGTGGTGTTCGGGGAGTGTAGGGGGTCGTGCAGGGGGTGGTGTTTCAGGGTTTAGGGCAGAGCAGTGGTGTTCCCGCAGTGTGGGGGGTCGTGCTGGGGCTGGTGTTTCAGGGATTAGGGCTGAGCAGTGGTGTTCGGGCAGTGTGGGGGGTCATGATGGGGTAGCGTTTCAGGGTTAGGGGCAGAGCAGTGGTGTTCGGGCAGTGTGAGGGTCGTGCAGGGGGTGGTGTTTCAGTGTTTAGGACAGAGCAGTGGTGTTCGTGCAGTGTCGGGGGTCGTGCTGGGGCTGGTGTTTCAGGGTTTAGGGCAGAGCAGTGGTGTTCGGGCAGTGTAGGGGGTCTTCCTGGGGGTTGTGTTTCAGGGTTTAGGGCAGTGCAGTTGTGTTCGGGCAATGTAGGGGGTCTTGCAGGGGGGTGGTGTTTCAGGGTTTAGGGCAGTGCAGTGGTGTTTTGGCAGTGTAGGGGGTCTTGCTGGGGGGTGGTGTTTCAGGGTTTAGGGCAGTGCAATGGTGTTCAGGCAGTGTAGGGGGTCGTGTGGGGGCTGGTGTATCAGGGTTTAGGGCAGTGCAGTGGTGTTTGCGCAGTGTAGAGGGTCGTGCAGGGGCTGGTGTTTCAGGGTTTAGGGCAGTGCAGTGGTGTGCGGGCAGTGTAGGGGGTCATGCAGGGGGTGGTGTTTCAGGGTTTAGGGCAGTTCAGCGGTGTTCGGGCTGTGTAGGAGGTCGTGCAGGGGATGGTGTTTCAGGGTTTAGGGCAGTGCAGTCGTGTTTGGGCATTGTAGGTGTCATGCTGGGGGTGGTATTTCAGGGTTTAGGGCACTGCAGCAGTGGTGTTCGGGCAGTGTAGGGGGTCTTTCTGGGGGTGGTGTTTCAGGGTTTACAGCAGTGCAGTGGTGTTCGGGCAATGTACGGGGTCTTGCTGGGGGGTGGTGTTTCAGGGTTTGGGGCAGTGCATTGGTGTTCGGGCAGTGTAGGGGGTCGTTCAGGGGATGGTGTTTCAGGGTTTAGGGCAGTGCAGTGGTGTTCGGGCAGTGTAGGGGGTCATGCTGGGGGTGGTGTTTCAGGATTTAGGGCTGAGCAGTGGTGTTCGGGCAGTGTGGGGGGTCATGCAGGGGGTGGTGTTTCAGTGTTTAGGGCAGTGCAGTTGTGTTCGGGCAATGTAGGGGGTCTTGCAGGGGGGTGGTGTTTCAGGGTTTAGGGCAGTGCAGTGGTGTTTTGGCAGTGTAGGGGGTCTTGCTGGGGGGTGGTGTTTCAGGGTTTAGGGCAGTGCAATGGTGTTCAGGCAGTGTAGGGGGTCGTGCGGGGGCTGGTGTATCAGGGTTTAGGGCAGTGCAGTGGTGTTCACGCAGTGTAGAGGGTCGTGCAGGGGGTGGTGTTTCAGGGTTTAGGGCAGTGCAGTCGTGTGCGGGCAGTGTAGGGGGTCATGCAGGGGGTGGTGTTTCAGGGTTTAGGGCAGTTCAGCGGTGTTCAGGCTGTGTAGGAGGTCGTGCAGGGGATGGTGTTTCAGGCTTTAGGGCAGTGCAGTGGTGTTTGGGCAGTGTAGGTGTCATGCTGGGGGTGATATTTCAGGGTTTAGGGCAGTGCAGCAGTGGTG
Organism: Triturus cristatus; assembly: GCF_964204655.1. NCBI lineage: Eukaryota > Metazoa > Chordata > Amphibia > Caudata > Salamandridae > Triturus > Triturus cristatus. The sequence continues at coordinate 638,730,246 of NC_140579.1, read as the reverse complement.
TTCGGGCAGTGTAGGGGGTCGTGCAGGGGGTGGTGTTTCAGGGTTTAGGGCAGAGCAGTGGTGTTCGTGCAGTGTGGGGGATCGTGCTGGGGCTGGTGTTTCAGGGTTTAGGGCTGAGCAGTGGTGTTCGGGCAGTGTGGGGGGTCGTGCTGGGGGTAGTTTTTCAGGGTTTAGGGCAGAGCAGTGGTGTTCGGGCAGTGTGGGGGGTCATGCTGGGGGTGGTGTTTCAGTGTTTAGGGCAGTGCAGTTGTGTTCGGGCAATGTAGGGGGTCTTGCAGGGGGGTGGTGTTTCAGGGTTTAGGGCAGTGCAGTGGTGTTTTGGCAGTGTAGGGGGTCTTGCTGGGGGGTGGTGTTTCAGGGTTTAGGGCAGTGCAATGGTGTTCAGGCAGTGTAGGGGGTCGTGCGGGGGCTGGTGTATCAGGGTTTAGGGCAGTGCAGTGGTGTTCACGCAGTGTAGAGGGTTGTGCAGGGGCTGGTGTTTCAGGGTTAAGGGCAGTGTAGTGGTGTGCGGGCAGTGTAAAGATTCGTGCAGGGGCTGGTGTTTCAGGGTTTAGGGCAGTGCCGTGGTGTGCGGGCAGTGTAGGGGGTCGTGCAGGGGGTGGTGTTTCAGGGTTTAGGGCAGTGCAGTGGTGTGCGGGCAGTGTAGGGGGTCATGCAGGGGGTGGTGTTTCAGGGTTTAGGGCAGTTCAGCGGTGTTCGGGCTGTGTAGGAGGTCGTGCAGGGGATGGTGTTTCAGGGTTTAGGGCAGTGCAGTGGTGTTTGGGCAGTGTAGGTGTCATGCTGGGGGTGATATTTCAGGGTTTAGGGCAGTGCAGCAGTGGTGTTCGGGCAGTGTAGGGGGTCGTGCAGGGGCTGGTGTTTCAGGGTTTAGGGCAGAGCAGTAGTGTTCGTGCAGTGTGGGGGATCGTGCTGGGGCTGGTGTTTCAGGGTTTAGGGCTGAGCAGTGGAGTTCAGGCAGTGTGGGGGGTCGTGCTGGGGGTCGTTTTTCAGGGTTTAGGGCAGAGCAGTGGTGTTCGGGCAGTGTGGGGGGTCATTCTTGGGGTGGTGTTTCAGGGTTTAGGGCAGTGCAGTGGTGTTCGGGCAGTGTGGGGGGTCGTGCTGGGGCTGGTGTTCCAGGGTTTAGGGCAGAGCAGTCGTGTTCGCGCTGTGTAGGGGGTCATGCTGGGGCTGGTGTTTCAAGGTTTAGGGCAGTGCAGTGGTGTTCGGGCAGTGTAGGGTGTCGTGCTGGGGCTGGTGTTTCAGGGATAGGGCAGTGCAGTGGTGTTCGGGCAGTGTAGGGGGTCTTGCTGGGGGTGATGTTTTAGGGTTTAGGGCAGTGCAGTAGTGTTCGGGCAGTGTAGGGGGTTGTGCAGGGGCTGGTGTTTCAGGGTTTAGGGCAGTGCAGTGGTGTTTGGGCAGTGTAGGGTGTCTTGCTGGGGGTGATGTTTCAGGGTTTAGGGCAGTGCAGTGGTGTTTGGGCAGTGTAGGGGGTCTTGCTGGGGGGTGGTGTTTCAGGGTTTAGGGCAGTGCAATGGTGTTCGGGCAGTGTAGGGGGTCGTGCGGGGGCTGGTGTTTCAGGGTTTAGGGCAGTGTAGTGGTGTGCGGGCAGTGTAGGGGGTCATGCAGGGGGTGGTGTTTCAGGGTTTAGGGCAGTGCAGTTGTGTTCGGGCAATGTAGGGGGTCTTGCAGGGGGGTGGTGTTTCAGGGTTTAGGGCAGTGCAGTGGTGTTTGGGCAGTGTAGGGGGTCTTGATGGGGGGTGGTGTTTCAGGGTTTAGGGCAGTGCAATGGTGTTCGGGCAGTGTAGGGGGTCGTGCGGGGGCTGGTGTTTCAGGGTTTAGGGTAGTGCAGTGGTGTTTGGGGAGTGTAGAGGGTCGTGCAGGGGCTGGTGTTTCAGGATTTAGGGCAGTGCAGTGGTGTGCCGGCAGTGTAAAGATTTGTGCAGGGGCTGGTGTTTCAGGGTTTAGGGCAGTGCAGTGGTGTTCGGGCAGTGTAGGGTGTCATGCTGGGAGTGGTGTTTGAGGGTTTGGGGCAGTGCAGTGGTCTTCGGGCAGTGTAGGGGGTCGTTCAGGGGGTGGTGTTTCAGGGTTTAGGGCAGTGCAATGGTGGTCGGACAGTGTAGGGTGGTCTTGCTGGGGGGTGGTGTGTCAGGGTTTAGGGCAGTGCAGTGGTGTTCGGGCAGTGTAGGGGGTCTTTCTGGTGGTGGTGTTTCAGGGTTTACGGCAGTGCAGTGGTGTTCGGGCAATGTACGCGGTCTTGCTGGAGGGTGGTGTTTCAGGGTTTGGGGCAGTGCATTGGTGTTCGGGCAGTGTAGGGGGTCGTTCAGGGGATGGTGTTTCAGGGTTTAGGGCAGTGCAGTGGTGTTCGGGCAATGTAGGGGGTCATGCTGGGGTTGGTGTTTCAGAGTTTAGGGCAGTGCAGTGGTGTTCGGGCAGTGTAGGGGGTCGTGCAGGGGGTGGTGTTTCAGTGTTTAGGGCAGAGCAGTGGTGTTCGTGCAGTGTCGGGGTCGTGCTGGGGCTGGTGTTTCAGGGTTTAGGGCAGAGCAGTGGTGTTCGGGCAGTGTAGGGGGTCTTCCTGGGGGTGATGTTTCAGGGTTTAGGGCAGTGCAGTTGTGTTCGGGCAATGTAGGGGGTCTTGCAGGGGGGTGGTGTTTTAGGGTTTAGGGCAGTGCAGTGGTGTTTTGGCAGTGTAGGGGGTCTTGCTGGGGGGTGGTGTTTCAGGGTTTAGGGCAGTGCAATGGTGTTCAGGCAGTGTAGGGGTCTTGCGGGGGCTGGTGTATCAGGGTTTAGGGCAGTGCAGTGGTGTTCGCGCAGTGTAGAGGGTCGTGCAGGGGCTGGTGTTTCAGGGTTTAGGGCAGTGTAGTGGTGTGCAGGCAGTGTAAAGATTCGTGCAGGGGCTGGTGTTTCAGGGTTTAGGGCAGTGCAGTGCTGTGCGGGCAGTGTAGGGGGTCGTGCAGGGGGTGGTGTTTCAGGGTTTAGGGCAGTGCAGTGGTGTGCGGGCAGTGTATTGGGTCATGCAGGGGGTGGTGTTTCAGGGTTTAGGGCAGTTCAGCGGTGTTCGGGCTGTGTAGGAGGTCAGGAAGGGGATGGTGTTTCAGGGTTTAGGGCAGTGCAGTGGTGTTTGGGCAGTGTAGGTGTCATGCTGGGGGTGGTATTTCAGGGTTTAGGGCAGTGCAGTAGTGGTGTTCGGGCAGTGTAGGGGGTCGTGCAGGGGGTGGTGTTTCAGGGATTAGGGCAGAGCAGTGGTGTTCGTGCAGTGTGGGGGTCGTGCTGGGGCTGGTGTTTCAGGGTTTAGGGCTGAGCAGTGGTGTTCGGGCAGTGTGGGGGGTCGTGCTGGGGTTAGTTTTTCAGGGTTTAGGGCCGAGCAGTGGTGTTCGGGCAGTGTGGGGGGTCATGCTGGGGGTGGTGTTTCAGGGTTTAGAGCAGTGCAGTAGTGTTCTGGCAGTGTGGGGGGTCGTGCTGGGGCTGGTGTTCCAGGGTTTAGGGCAGAGCAGTGGTGTTTGCGCCGTGTGGGGGGTCGTGCTGGGGCTGGTGTTTCAGGGTTTAGGGCAGAGCAGTGGTGTTCGGTCAGTGTAGGGGGTCGTGCAGAGGGTGGTGTTTCAGGGTTTAGGCCAGTGCTGTCGTGTTCGGGCAGTGTAGGGGGTCATGCTGGGGCTGGTGTTTCAGGATTTAGGTCAGTGCAGTGGTGTTAAGTCAGTGTAGGGTGTAGTGCTGCGGATGGTGTTTCAGGGTTTAGGACAGTGCAGTGGTGTTCGGGCAGTGTAGGGGTCGTGCTGGGGGTGGTGTTTCAGGGTTTAGGGCAGAGCAGTAGAGCTCAGACAGTGTAGGATTTGTGCTGGGGCTGATGTTTCAGGGCAGAGCAGTGGTGCTCGGGCAGTGTAGGGGTCGTGCTGGGGCTGTGTTTCAGGGTTTAGGGCAGAGCAGTGGTGTTTGGGCAGTGTAGGGGTCATGCTGGGGTGGTGTTTCAGTGTTTAGGGCAGAGCAGTGATGTTCGGGCAGTGTGCGGGGCCGTGCTGGGGCTGGAGTTTCAGGGTTTAGGGCAGTGCAGTGGTTTTCGGGCAGTGTAGGGGGTCATGCTGGGGCTGGTGTTTCAAGGTTTAGGGCAGTGCAGTGGTGTTCGGGCAGTGTAGGGTGTCGTGCTGGGGCTGGTGTTTCAGGGTTTAGGGCAGTGCAGTGGTGTTCGGGCAGTGTAGGGGGTCATGCTGGGGCTGGTGTTTCAGGGTTTAGGGCAGTGCAGTGGTGTTCGGGCAGTGTAGGGTGTCATACTGGGGCTGGTGTTTCAGGGTTTAATGCAGTGCAGTGGTTTTTGGGCAGTGTAGGGGGTCGTGCTGGGGGTGGTGTGTCAGGGTTTAGGGCAGTGCAGTGGTGGTCGGACAGTGTAGGGTGGTCTTGCTGGGGGGTGGTGTTTCAGGGTTTAGGGCAGTGCAGTGGTGTTCGGGCAGTGAGGGGGGGTCTTGCTAGGGGTGATGTTTCAGGGTTTAGGGCAGTGCAGTGGTATTCGGGCAATGTAGGTGGTCTTGTAAGGGGGTGGTGTTTCAGGGTTTAGGGCAGTGCAGTGGTGTTTGGGAAGTGTAGGGGGTCTTGCTGGGGGGTGGTGTTTCAGGGTTTAGGGCAGTGCAATGGTGTTCGGGCAGTGTAGGGGGTCGTGCGGGGGATGGTGTTTCAGGGATTAGGGCAGTGCAGTGGTGTTCGGGCAGTGTAGGGGGTCGTTCAGGGGGTGGTGTTTCAGGGTTTAGGGCAGTGCAGTGGTGGTCGGAGAGTGTAGGGTGGTCTTGCTGGGGGGTGGTGTTTCAGGGTTTAGGGCAGTGCAGTGGTGTTCGGGCAGTGTAGGGGGTCTTTCTGGGGGTGGTGTTTCAGGGTTTAGGGCAGTGCAGTAGTGTTCGGGCAATGTAGGGGGTCTTGCTGGGGGGTGGTGTTTCAGGGTTTAGGGCAGTGAAGTGGTGTGCGGGCAGTGTAAAGATTTGTGCAGGGGCTGGTGTTTCAGGGTTTGGGGCAGTGCAGTGGTGTTCGGGCAGTGTAGCGGGTCGTTCAGGGGATGGTGTTTCAGGGTTTAGGGCAGGGCAGTGGTGTTCGGGCAGTGCAGGGGGTCATGCTGGGGGTGGTGCTTCAGAGTTTAGGGCAGTGCAGTGGTATTTGGGCAGTGTATTGGGTCGTGCAGGGGGTGGTGTTTCAGGGTTTAGGGCAGAGCAGTGGTGTTCGCGCAGTGTCGGGGGTCATGCTGGTGTTGGTATTTCAGGGTTTAAGGCAGAGCAGTGGTGTTCGAGCAGTGTAGGGGGTCTTCCTGGGGGTGGTGTTTCAGGGTTTAGGGCAGTGCAGTTGTGTTTGGGCAATGTAGGGGGTCTTGCAGGGGGGTTTTGTTTCAGGGTTTAGGGCAGTGCAGTGGTGTTTGGAAGTGTAGGGGGTCTTGCTGGGGGGTGGTGTTTCAGGGTTTAGGGCAGTGCAATGGTGTTCAGGCAGTGTAGGGGGTCGTGCGGGGCTGGTGTATCAGGGTTTAGGGCAGTGTAGTGGTGTTCGCGCAGTGTAGAGGGTCGAGCAGGGGCTGGTGTTTCAGGGTTTGGGGCAGTGTAGTGGTGTGCGGACAGTGTAAAGATTCGTGCAGGGGCTGGTGTTTCAGGGTTTAGGGCAGTGCAGTGGTGTGCCGGCAGTGTAAAGATTTGTGCAGGGGCTGGTGTTTCAGGGTTTAGGGCAGTGCAGTGGTGTTCGGGCAGTGTAGGGTGTCGTGCTGGGACTGGTGTTTGAGGGTTTGGGGCAGTGCAGTCGTCTTCGGGCAGTGTAGGGGGTCGTTCAGGGGGTGGTGTTTCAGGGTTTAGGGCAGTGTAGTGGTGTGCGGGCAGTGTAGGGGGTCATGCAGGGGGTGGTGTTTCAGGGTTTAGGGCAGTTCAGCGGTGTTCGGGCTGTTTAGGAGGTCGTGCAGGGGATGGTGTTTCAGGGTTTAGGGCAGTGCAGTGGTGTTTGGGCAGTGTAGGTGTCATGCTGGGGGTGATATTTCAGGGTTTAGGGCTGTGCAGCAGTGGTGTTCGGGCAGTGTAGGGGGTCGTGCAGGGGCTGGTGTTTCAGGGTTTAGGGCAGAGCAGTGGTGTTCGTGCAGTGTGGGGGATCGTGCTGGGGCTGGTGTTTCAGGGTTTAGGGCTGAGCAGTGGTTTTCGGGCAGTGTGGGGGGTCATGCTGGGGGTGGTTGTGTTCAGGGTTTAGGGCAGTGCAGTGGTGTTCGGGCAGTGTGGGGGTTCGTGCTGGGGCTGGTGTTCCAGGGTTTAGGGCAGAGCAGTGATGTTCACGCTGTGTAGGGGGTCATGCTGGGGCTGGTGTTTCAAGGTTTAGGGCAGTGCAGTGGTGTTCGGGCAGTGTAGGGTGTCGTGCTGGGGCTGGTGTTTCAGGGATAGGGCAGTGCAGTGGTGTTCGGGCAGTGTGGGGGTCTTGCTGGGGGTGATGTTTTAGGGTTTAGGGCAGTGCAGTAGTGTTCGGGCAGTGTAGGGTGTTGTGCAGGGGCTGGTGTTTCAGGGTTTAGGGCAGTGCAGTGGTGTTTGGGCAGTGTAGGGGGTCTTGCTGGGGTGATGTTTCAGGGTTTAGGGCAGTGCAGTGGTGTTCGGGCAATGTAGGGGGTCTTGAAGGGGGTTGGTGTTTCAGGGTTTAGGGCAGTGCAGTGGTGTTTGGGAAGTGTAGGGGGTCTTGCTGGGGGGTGGTGTTTCAGGGTTTAGGGCAGTGCAATGGTGTTCGGGCAGTGTAGGGGGTCGTGCGGGGGCTGGTGTTTCAGGGTTTAGGGCAGTGCAATGGTGGTCGGACAGTGTAGGGTGGTCTTGCTGGGGGTGGTGTGTCAGGGTTTAGGGCAGTGCAGTGGTGTTCGGGCAGTGTAGGGGGTCTTTCTGGGGGTGGTGTTTCAGGGTTTACGGCAGTGCAGTGGTGTTCGGGCAGTGTGGGGGTCTTGCTGGGGGTGATGTTTTAGGGTTTAGGGCAGTGCAGTAGTGTTCGGGCAGTGTAGGGTGTTGTGCAGGGGCTGGTGTTTCAGGGTTTAGGGTAGTGCAGTGGTGTTTGGGGAGTGTAGAGGGTCGTGCAGGGGCTGGTGTTTCAGGGTTTAGGGCAGTGCAGTGGTGTGCCGGCAGTGTAAAGATTTGTGCAGGGGCTGGTGTTTCAGGGTTTAGGGCAGTGCAGTGGTGTTCGGGCAGTGTAGGGTGTCGTGCTGGGACTGGTGTTTGAGGGTTTGGGGCAGTGCAGTGGTCTTCGGGCAGTGTAGGGGGTCGTTCAGGGGGTGGTGTTTCAGGGTTTAGGGCAGTGCAATGGTGGTCGGACAGTGTAGGGTGGTCTTGCTGGGGGTGGTGTGTCAGGGTTTAGGGCAGTGCAGTGGTGTTCGGGCAGTGTAGGGGGTCTTTCTGGGGGTGGTGTTTCAGGGTTTACGGCAGTGCAGTGGTGTTCGGGCAATGTACGGGGTCTTGCTGGGGGGTGGTGTTTCAGGGTTTGGGGCAGTGCATTGGTGTTCGGGCAGTGTAGGGGGTCGTTCAGGGAATGGTGTTTCAGGGTTTAAGGCAGTGCAGTGGTGTTCGGGCAATGTAGGGGGTCATGCTGGGGTTGGTGTTTCAGAGTTTAGGGCAGTGCAGTGGTGTTCGGGCAGTGTAGGGGGTCGTGCAGGGGGTGGTGTTTCAGTGTTTAGGGCAGAGCAGTGGTGTTCGTGCAGTGTCGGGGTCGTGCTGGGGCTGGTGTTTCAGGGTTTAGGGCAGAGCAGTGGTGTTCGGGCAGTGTAGGGGGTCTTCCTGGGGGTGATGTTTCAGGGTTTAGGGCAGTGCAGTTGTGTTCGGGCAATGTAGGGGGTCTTGCAGGGGGGTGGTGTTTTAGGGTTTAGGGCAGTGCAGTGGTGTTTTGGCAGTGTAGGGGGTCTTGCTGGGGGGTGCTGTTTCAGGGTTTAGGGCAGTGCAATGGTGTTCAGGCAGTGTAGGGGTCTTGCGGGGGCTGGTGTATCATGGTTTAGGGCAGTGCAGTGGTGTTCGCGCAGTGTAGAGGGTCGTGCAGGGGCTGGTGTTTCAGGGTTTAGGGCAGTGTAGTGGTGTGCAGGCAGTGTAAAGATTCGTGCAGGGGCTGGTGTTTCAGGGTTTAGGGCAGTGCAGTGCTGTGCGGGCAGTGTAGGGGGTCGTGCAGGGGGTGGTGTTTCAGGGTTTAGGGCAGTGCAGTGGTGTGCGGGCAGTGTATTGGGTCATGCAGGGGGTGGTGTTTCAGGGTTTAGGGCAGTTCAGCGGTGTTCGGGCTGTGTAGGAGGTCAGGAAGGGGATGGTGTTTCAGGGTTTAGGGCAGTGCAGTGGTGTTTGGGCAGTGTAGGTGTCATGCTGGGGGTGGTATTTCAGGGTTTAGGGCAGTGCAGCAGTGGTGTTCGGGCAGTGTAGGGGGTCGTGCAGGGGGTGGTGTTTCAGGGATTAGGGCAGAGCAGTGGTGTTCGTGCAGTGTGGGGGTCGTGCTGGGGCTGGTGTTTCAGGGTTTAGGGCTGAGCAGTGGTGTTCGGGCAGTGTGGGGGGTCGTGCTGAGGTTAGTTTTTCAGGGTTTAGGGCCGAGCAGTGGTGTTCGGGCAGTGTGGGGGTCATGCTGGGGGTGGTGTTTCAGGGTTTAGAGCAGTGCAGTGGTGTTCGGGCAGTGTGGGGGGTCGTGCTGGGGCTGGTGTTCCAGGGTTTAGGGCAGAGCAGTGGTGTTTGCGCCGTGTGGGGGGTCGTGCTGGGGCTGGTGTTTCAGGGTTTAGGGCAGAGCAGTGGTGTTCGGTCAGTGTAGGGGGTCGTGCAGAGGGTGGTGTTTCAGGGTTTAGGCCAGTGCTGTCGTGTTCGGGCAGTGTAGGGGGTCATGCTGGGGCTGGTGTTTCAGGATTTAGGTCAGTGCAGTGGTGTTAAGTCAGTGTAGGGTGTAGTGCTGCGGATGGTGTTTCAGGGTTTAGGACAGTGCAGTGGTGTTCGGGCAGTGTAGGGGTCGTGCTGGGTGTGGTGTTTCAGGGTTTAGGGCAGAGCAGTAGAGCTCAGACAGTGTAGGATTTGTGCTGGGGCTGATGTTTCAGGGCAGAGCAGTGGTGCTCGGGCAGTGTAGGGGTCGTGCTGGGGCTGTGTTTCAGGGTTTAGGGCAGAGCAGTGGTGTTTGGGCAGTATAGGGGTCATGCTGGGGTGGTGTTTCAGTGTTTAGGACAGAGCAGTGATGTTCGGGCAGTGTGCGGGGCCGTGCTGGGGCTGGAGTTTCAGGGTTTAGGGCAGTGCAGTGGTTTTCGGGCAGTGTAGGGGGTCATGCTGGGGCTGGTGTTTCAAGGTTTAGGGCAGTGCAGTGGTGTTCGGGCAGTGTAGGGTGTCGTGCTGGGGCTGGTGTTTCAGGGTTTAGGGCAGTGCAGTGGTGTTCGGGCAGTGTAGGGGGTCATGCTGGGGCTGGTGTTTCAGGGTTTAGGGCAGTGCAGTGGTGTTCGGGCAGTGTAGGGTGTCATACTGGGGCGGATGTATGACGTTACAACGCACACTTTTACAACGCATGCACTTACAACGCATTTTTTACAACGCATAATCCATTACAACGCATGACATTACAACGCAGGACACTACAACGCATTTTTAAAAAATACCTTTACAACGCATTACCATTACAACGCATACTACCTTTACAACGCATACCATTACAACGCATAATATTAAATTACATTTAAGGTAAGTATTAGATAGTATAGGGGTAAAAATTACTATTCTAACTCCAGGGGGTGCAACAGTAGGGTAAGTGTTGGATAGTGTAGGGGTAAAAATTACTATTCTAACTCCAGGGGGTGCAACAGTAGGGTAAGTGTTGGATAGTGTAGGGGTAAAAATTACTATTCTAACTCCAGGGGGTGCAACAGTAGGGTAAGTGTTGGATAGTGTAGGGGTAAAAATTACTATTCTAACTCCAGGGGGTGCAACAGTAGGGTAAGTGTTGGATAGTGTAGGGGTAAAAATTACTATTCTAACTCCAGGGGGTGCAACAGTAGGGTAAGTGTTGGATAGTTTAGGGGTAAAAATTACTATTCTAACTCCAGGGGGTGCATCAGTAGGGTAAGTGTTGGATAGTATAGTGTAATATTATGCGTTGTAATGGTATGCGTTGTAATGGTAGTATGCGTTGTAATGGAATGCGTTGTAAAGGTAGTTTTTAAAAATGCGTTGTAGTGTCATGCGTTGTAATGTCATGCGTTGTAATGGATTATGCGTTGTAAAAAATGCGTTGTAATGGTAGTGCGTTGTAAAAGTTGCGTTGTAAAGGTTGTTCCCCTACTGGGGCTGGTGTTTCAGGGTTTAATGCAGTGCAGTGGTTTTTGGGCAGTGTAGGGGGTCGTGCTGGGGGTGGTGTGTCAGGGTTTAGGGCAGTGCAGTGGTGGTCGGACAGTGTAGGGTGTTCTTGCTGGGGGGTGGTGTTTCAGGGTTTAGGGCAGTGCAGTGGTGTTCGGGCAGTGAGGGGGGGTCTTGCTAGGGGTGATGTTTCAGGGTTTAGGGCAGTGCAGTGGTATTCGGGCAATGTAGGTGGTCTTGTAAGGGGGTGGTGTTTCAGGGTTTAGGGCAGTGCAGTGGTGTTTGGGAAGTGTAGGGGGTCTTGCTGGGGGGTGGTGTTTCAGGGTTTAGGGCAGTGCAATGGTGTTCGGGCAGTGTAGGGGGTCGTGCGGGGGATGGTGTTTCAGGGATTAGGGCAGTGCAGTAGTGTTCGGGCAGTGTAGGGGGTCGTTCAGGGGGTGGTGTTTCAGGGTTTAGGGCAGTGCAGTGGTGGTCGGAGAGTGTAGGGTGGTCTTGCTGGGGGGTGGTGTTTCAGGGTTTAGGGCAGTGCAGTGGTGTTCGGGCAGTGTAGGGGGTCTTTCTGGGGGTGGTGTTTCAGGGTTTAGGGCAGTGCAGTGGTGTTCGGGCAATGTAGGGGGTCTTGCTGGGGGGTGGTGTTTCAGGGTTTAGGGCAGTGAAGTGGTGTGCGGGCAGTGTAAAGATTTGTGCAGGGGCTGGTGTTTCAGGGTTTGGGGCAGTGCAGTGGTGTTCGGGCAGTGTAGCGGGTCGTTCAGGGGATGGTGTTTCAGGGTTTAGGGCAGGGCAGTGGTGTTCGGGCAGTGCAGGGGGTCATGCTGGGGGTGGTGCTTCAGAGTTTAGGGCAGTGCAGTGGTATTTGGGCAGTGTATTGGGTCGTGCAGGGGGTGGTGTTTCAGGGTTTAGGGCAGAGCAGTGGTGTTCGCGCAGTGTCGGGGGTCATGCTGGTGCTGGTATTTCAGGGTTTAAGGCAGAGCAGTGGTGTTCGAGCAGTGTAGGGGGTCTTCCTGGGGGTGGTGTTTCAGGGTTTAGGGCAGTGCAGTTGTGTTTGGGCAATGTAGGGGGTCTTGCAGGGGGGTTTTGTTTCAGGGTTTAGGGCAGTGCAGTGGTGTTTGGAAGTGTAGGGGGTCTTGCTGGGGGGTGGTGTTTCAGGGTTTAGGGCAGTGCAATGGTGTTCAGGCAGTGTAGGGGGTCGTGCGGGGCTGGTGTATCAGGGTTTAGGGCAGTGTAGTGGTGTTCGCGCAGTGTAGAGGGTCGAGCAGGGGCTGGTGTTTCAGGGTTTGGGGCAGTGTAGTGGTGTGCGGGCAGTGTAAAGATTCGTGCAGGGGCTGGTGTTTCAGGGTTTAGGGCAGTGCAGTGGTGTGCGGGCAGTGTAGGGGGTCGTGCAGGGGGTGGTGTTTCAGGGTTTAGGGCAGTGCAGTGGTGTGCGGGCAGTGTAGGGGGTCATGCAGGGGGTGGTGTTTCAGGGTTTAGGGCAGTTCAGCGGTGTTCGAGCAGTGTAGGGGGTCGTGCAGGGGATGGTGTTTCATGGTTTAGGGCAGTGCAGTGGTGTTTGGGCACTGAAGGGGGTCATGCTGGGGGTGCTATTTCAGGGTTTAGGGCAGTGCAGTGGTGTTCGGGGAGTGTAGGGGGTCATGCAGGGGGTGGTGTTTCAGGGTTTAGGGCAGAGCAGTGGTGTTCCCGCAGTGTGGGGGGTCGTGCTGGGGCTGGTGTTTCAGGGTTTAGGGCTGAGCAGTGGTGTTCGGGCAGTGTGGGGGTCATGATGGGGTAGTGTTTCAGGGTTAGGGGCAGAGCAGTGGTGTTTGGGCAGTGTGAGGGTCATGCTGGGGGTGGTGTTTCAGGGTTTAGGGCAGTGCAGTGGTGTTCGGGCAGTGTTGGGGGTCGTGCTGGGGCTGGTGTTCCAGGGTTTAGGGCAGAGCAGTGGTGTTCTGCAGTGTGGGGGGTCGTGCTGGGGCTGGTGTTTCAGGGTTTAGGGCAGAGCAGTGGTGTTCGGGCAGTGTAGGGGGTTGTGCAGGGGGTTGTGTTTCAGGGTTTAGAGCAGTGCAGTCGTGTTCGGGCAGTGTAGGGGGTCATGCTGGGGCTGGTGTTTCAGGGTTTAGGTCAGTGCAGTGGTGTTAAGGCAGTGTAGGGTGTAGTGCTGCGGATGGTGTTTCAGGGTTTAGGGCAGTGCAGTGGTGTTTGGGTAGTGTAGGGGGTCGTGCTGGGGGTGGTGTTTCAGGGTTTAGGGCAGAGCAGTGGAGCTCAGGCAGTGTAGGGGTCGTGCTGGGGCTGTGTTTCAGGGTTTAGGGCAGAGCAGTGGTGTTTGGGCAGTGTAGGGGGTCTTTCTGGGGGTGGTGTTTCAGGGTTTAGGGCAGTTCAGTGGTGTTCGGGCAATGTAGGGGGTCTTGCTGGGGGGTGGTGTTTCAGGGTTTAGGGCAGTGAAGTGGTGTGCGGGCAGTGTAGCGGGTCATTCAGGGGATGGTGTTTCAGAGTTTAGGGCAGTGCAGTGGTGTTCGGGCAGTGTAGGGGGTCATGCTGGGGGTGGTGTTTCAGAGTTTAGGGCAGTGCAGTGGTGTTCGGGCAGTGTATTGGGTCGTACAGGGGGTGGTGTTTCAGGGTTTAGGGCAGAGCAGTGGTGTACGTGCAGTGTCGGGGGTCGTGCTGGTGCTGGTGTTTCAGGGTTTAGGGCAGAGCAGTGGTGTTCGGGCAGTGTAGGTGGTCTTCCTGGGGGTGGTTTTTCAGGGTTTAGGGCAGTGCAGTTGTGTTCGGGCAATGTAGGGTGTCTTGCAGGGGGGGTTTGTTTCAGGGTTTAGGGCAGTGCAGTGGTGTTTGGGAAGTGTAGGTGGTCTTGCTGGGGGGTGGTGTTTCAGGGTTTAGGGCAGTGCAATGGTGTTCAGGCAGTGTATGGGGTCCTGCGGGGGCTGGTGTATCAGGGTTTAGGGCAGTGTAGTGGTGTTCGCGCAGTGTAGAGGGTCGTGCAGGGGCTGGTGTTTCAGGGTTTAGGGCAGTGCAGTGGTGTGCGGGCAGTGTAAAGATTCGTGCAGGGGCTGGTGTTTCAGGGTTTAGGGCAGTGCAGTGGTGTGCGGGCAGTGTAGGGGGTCATGCAGGGAGTGGTGTGTCAGGGTTTAGGGCAGTGCAGTGGTGTGCTGGCAGTGTAGGGGGTCATGCAGGGGGTGGTGTTTCAGGGTTTAGATCAGTTCAGCGGTGTTCGGGCAGTGTAGGGGGTCGTGCAGGGGTGGTGTTTTAGGGTTTTGGTCAGTGCAGTGGTTTTCGGGCACAGTAGTGGGTTGTGCTGGGGGTAGTGTTTCAGGGTATAGGGCAGAGCAGTGGTGTTCGGGCAGTGTAGGGGGTCGTGCTGGGGGTGGTGGTTTAGGGTTTAGGGCAGTGCAGTGGTGTTCGGGCAGTGTAGGGGGTTTTGCAGAGGGTGGTGTTTCAATGTTTTGGGCAGTGGTAATTGGGCAGTGTGGGGTGTCTTCCTGGGGGTGGTGGTTCAGGGTTTAGGGCAGTGGTGTTCGGGCAGTGTAGGGGGTCTTGCTGGGGGAGGTATTTCAGGGTTTAGGGCATTGCAGTGGTGTTCGGGCAGTGTAGTGGGTCATGCTGGGTGTGGTGTTTCAGGGTTTAGGGCAGTACAGTGGTGTTCGGGCTGTGTAGGGGGTCATGCTGGGGGCGGTGTTTCAGGGCTTAGGGCAGTGCAGTGGTGTTCGGGCAGTGTAGGGGGTTGTGCAGGGGCTGGTGTTTCAGGGCTTAGGGCAGTGCAGTGGTGTTCAGGCAGTGTCAGGGGTCGTGCTGGGGCTGGTGTTTCAGGGTTTCGGGCAGGGCTTAGGGCAGTGCAGTGGTGTTCGGGCAGTGTCAGGGGTCGTGCTGGGTCTGGTGTTTCAGGGTTTAGGGCAGTGCAGTGGTGTTTGGGAAGTGTAGGGGGTCGTGCTGGGGCTGGTGTTTCAGGGTTTAGGTCAGTGCAGTGGTGTTAAGGCAGTGTAGGGTGTAGTGCTGCGGATGGTGTTTCAGGGTTTAGGGCAGTGCAGTGGTGTTCGGGTAGTGTAGGGGGTCGTGCTGGGGGTGGTGTTTCAGGGTTTAGGGCAGTGCAGTGGTGTTCGGGCAGTGTCAGGGGTCGTGCTGGGGCTGGTGTTTCAGGGTTTAGGGCAGTGCAGTGGTGTTTGGGAAGTGTAGGGGGTCGTGCTGGGGCTGGTGTTTCAGGGTTTAGGTCAGTGCAGTGGTGTTAAGGCAGTGTAGGGTGTAGTGCTGCGGATGGTGTTTCAGGGTTTAGGGCAGTGCAGTGGTGTTCGGGCAGTGTTGGGGGTCGTGCTGGGGCTGGTGTTCCAGGGTTTAGGGCAGAGCAGTGGTGTTCTGCAGTGTGGGGGGTCGTGCTGGGGCTGGTGTTTCAGGGTTTAGGGCAGAGCAGTGGTGTTCGGGCAGTGTAGGGGGTTGTGCAGGGGGTTGTGTTTCAGGGTTTAGAGCAGTGCAGTCGTGTTCGGGCAGTGTAGGGGGTCATGCTGGGGCTGGTGTTTCAGGGTTTAGGTCAGTGCAGTGGTGTGAAGGCAGTGTAGGGTGTAGTGCTGCGGATGGTGTTTCAGGGTTTAGGGCAGTGCAGTGGTGTTTGGGTAGTGTAGGGGGTCGTGCTGGGGGTGGTGTTTCAGGGTTTAGGGCAGAGCAGTGGAGCTCAGGCAGTGTAGGGGTCGTGCTGGGGCTGTGTTTCAGGGTTTAGGGCAGAGCAGTGGTGTTTGGGCAGTGTAGGGGGTCTTTCTGGGGGTGGTGTTTCAGGGTTTAGGGCAGTTCAGTGGTGTTCGGGCAATGTAGGGGGTCTTGCTGGGGGGTGGTGTTTCAGGGTTTAGGGCAGTGAAGTGGTGTGCGGGCAGTGTAGCGGGTCATTCAGGGGATGGTGTTTCAGAGTTTAGGGCAGTGCAGTGGTGTTCGGGCAGTGTAGGGGGTCATGCTGGGGGTGGTGTTTCAGAGTTTAGGGCAGTGCAGTGGTGTTCGGGCAGTGTATTGGGTCGTACAGGGGGTGGTGTTTCAGGGTTTAGGGCAGAGCAGTGGTGTACGTGCAGTGTCGGGGGTCGTGCTGGTGCTGGTGTTTCAGGGTTTAGGGCAGAGCAGTGGTGTTCGGGCAGTGTAGGTGGTCTTCCTGGGGGTGGTTTTTCAGGGTTTAGGGCAGTGCAGTTGTGTTCGGGCAATGTAGGGTGTCTTGCAGGGGGGGTTTGTTTCAGGGTTTAGGGCAGTGCAGTGGTGTTTGGGAAGTGTAGGTGGTCTTGCTGGGGGGTGGTGTTTCAGGGTTTAGGGCAGTGCAATGGTGTTCAGGCAGTGTATGGGGTCCTGCGGGGGCTGGTGTATCAGGGTTTAGGGCAGTGTAGTGGTGTTCGCGCAGTGTAGAGGGTCGTGCAGGGGCTGGTGTTTCAGGGTTTAGGGCAGTGCAGTGGTGTGCGGGCAGTGTAAAGATTCGTGCAGGGGCTGGTGTTTCAGGGTTTAGGGCAGTGCAGTGGTGTGCGGGCAGTGTAGGGGGTCATGCAGGGAGTGGTGTGTCAGGGTTTAGGGCAGTGCAGTGGTGTGCTGGCAGTGTAGGGGGTCATGCAGGGGGTGGTGTTTCAGGGTTTAGATCAGTTCAGCGGTGTTCGGGCAGTGTAGGGGGTCGTGCAGGGGTGGTGTTTTAGGGTTTTGGTCAGTGCAGTGGTTTTCGGGCACAGTAGTGGGTTGTGCTGGGGGTAGTGTTTCAGGGTATAGGGCAGAGCAGTGGTGTTCGGGCAGTGTAGGGGGTCGTGCTGGGGGTGGTGGTTTAGGGTTTAGGGCAGTGCAGTGGTGTTCGGGCAGTGTAGGGGGTTTTGCAGAGGGTGGTGTTTCAATGTTTTGGGCAGTGGTAATTGGGCAGTGTGGGGTGTCTTCCTGGGGGTGGTGGTTCAGGGTTTAGGGCAGTGGTGTTCGGGCAGTGTAGGGGGTCTTGCTGGGGGAGGTATTTCAGGGTTTAGGGCATTGCAGTGGTGTTCGGGCAGTGTAGTGGGTCATGCTGGGTGTGGTGTTTCAGGGTTTAGGGCAGTACAGTGGTGTTCGGGCTGTGTAGGGGGTCATGCTGGGGGCGGTGTTTCAGGGCTTAGGGCAGTGCAGTGGTGTTCGGGCAGTGTAGGGGGTTGTGCAGGGGCTGGTGTTTCAGGGCTTAGGGCAGTGCAGTGGTGTTCAGGCAGTGTCAGGGGTCGTGCTGGGGCTGGTGTTTCAGGGTTTCGGGCAGGGCTTAGGGCAGTGCAGTGGTGTTCGGGCAGTGTCAGGGGTCGTGCTGGGTCTGGTGTTTCAGGGTTTAGGGCAGTGCAGTGGTGTTTGGGAAGTGTAGGGGGTCGTGCTGGGGCTGGTGTTTCAGGGTTTAGGTCAGTGCAGTGGTGTTAAGGCAGTGTAGGGTGTAGTGCTGCGGATGGTGTTTCAGGGTTTAGGGCAGTGCAGTGGTGTTCGGGTAGTGTAGGGGGTCGTGCTGGGGGTGGTGTTTCAGGGTTTAGGGCAGAGCAGTGGAGCTCAGGCAGTGTAGGGGTCGTGCTGGGGCTGTGTTTCAGGGTTTAGGGCAGAGCAGTGGTGTTTGGGCAGTGTAGGGGGTCTTTCTGGGGGTGGTGTTTCAGGGTTTAGGGCACTGCAGTGGTGTTCGGGCAATGTAGGGGGTCTTGCTGGGGGGTGGTGTTTCAGGGTTTAGGGCAGTGAAGTGGTGTGCGGGCAGTGTAAAGATTTGTGCAGGGGCTGGTGTTTCAGGGTTTGGGGCAGGGCAGTGGTGTTCGGGCAGTGTAGCGGGTCATTCAGGGGATGGTGTTTCAGGGTTTAGGGCAGTGCAGTGGTGTTCGGGCAGTGTAGGGGGTCATGCTGGGGGTGGTGTTTCAGAGTTTAGGGCAGTGCAGTGGTGTTCGGGCAGTGTATTGGGTCGTGTAGGGGGTGGTGTTTCAGGGTTTAGGGCAGAGCAGTGGTGTTCGTGCAGTGTCGGGGGTCGTGCTGGTGCTGGTGTTTCAGGGTTTAGGGCAGAGCAGTGGTGTTCAGGCAGTGTAGGGGGTCTTCCTGGGGGTAGTTTTTCAGGATTTAGGGCAGTGCAGTTGTGTTCGGGCAATTTAGGGGGTCTTGCAGGGGGGGTTTGTTTCAGGGTTTAGGGCAGTGCAGTGGTGTTTGGGAAGTGTAGGTGGTCTTGCTGGGGGGTGGTGTTTCAGGGTTTAGGGCAGTGCAATGGTGTTCAGGCAGTGTATGGGGTCGTGCGGGGGCTGGTGTATCAGGGTTTAGGGCAGTGTAGTGGTGTTTGCGCAGTGTAGAGGGTCGTGCAGGGGCTGGTGTTTCAGGGTTTAGGGCAGTGCAGTGGTGTGCGGGCAGTGTAAAGATTCGTGCAGGGGCTGGTGTTTCAGGGTTTAGGGCAGTGCAGTGGTGTGCGGGCAGTGTAGGGGGTCGTGCAGGTGTGGTAAATATTTAAATTACCTGTACTATTTTTTTATGCGGTAAAGTCTAGTAAAAATAACTCAGTCAAAATAAGAGGCAGAATCCGTGGTATTAGAGGTTCTGAAAAAGACTTTATTCCTTACAAAGGAATTATGGTTCGAACCAGGCAGTCATATTCCATCACCACGAAGGTTCAGGAAGGGATCAGCAATACATTATTGACAAGTAACAATATTTATATGAAAAGCATTGCATTAAGACAGATGCAGGAGGCGTAACAGCTGATAATATAGATAAGAATACACATACGTAATGAAAATAGGCGTAATACAGGCGTATACTAGAAACGTCATCCCACTGTGATGTCACAAGTGGGTGGATCCATAAGAGAATCCTGCAGTGTCAGCAGAAATATTTGGCAGAGATGCGCGCGCAGCCGCATGACGTGTGATTGACGTGCAACTAGAGGGTGAAGGGGAATTGACATTTGGCTCTACATATGGAGACAGAAGTCTGGGGTGTCAGGACAACCTAGTCCTAAATCATATCTAATATCTTGTGTTTAAGGAACTATATTATCTGGAAGAAAAGGTCTTCTCGGACAGATCCTATTCTATACTGACTGTTAGTGCGTGTACAAGCGTCTATGTGTCTACATGAGATGCGAGGGGGCAGGAATCTTCCATGGGCCTATGAATTACTTGCATAAAGACAGCGAGGCCGGGCCCTTTTCTCGGTAGCTAGAAGGATGTTTACCTAAACTACTAGACAGGAATGTATTGGATGAGGAGCGAAGCAGATAACTTGAAGGCTGAATACAGTTTTTGGCAGGCAACAGGCCGCGTCAGGCACCGCTAGCCGTGCAGGGAGTAAGACAAAGTTCATGGACACGGATGCAGGTCCAGGCTGGAGCATTTCAGAGGCAGAAGCAGGAAAAGGCTCGATGGCAGAATTCAGGGCCTACCTTGCCAGAGCTGTAAAACGTAAAAAGTGTACCATATAAAGTCGGTGGCCAATCATACTTAGGAACGGAATATCTGGCCTATTCATGGCAGATATGAAAGAGTACATATTAACGTTGGACACAATTGTATTTGCGTCTTCGTAGCTTGAAGTGGAGGGAACATACATGTACTTGTAGCATGTACATGGAGCCGTTGGGGTCTAAGATAGGGGACACAATTGACCATAAAAATTCATATTTCCTCATTCCCTCCTTGTCCCCTACGGACCCTCATGAAATATCCATCTTCATCAATCCATCAATCTGTTCATATAGCATCATTTGTTCTTCTTTCTTCTTCCGGGATCTTGAATGAAAATTTGAAGGCGGGATACACAATGTGGCACACAGACCACAAATCGCTGGCCCACATTGTAGACACAAGCAGCAACTGAATAGTATGAGAAAGCCAATATCTAGGAAGGATAGGATCCTCCATCCCCAGGCTGACAACACGCTCCAGAACCAACCGGACCAAGTCCAGGTGCCTGGATTCTGATGTATCTGGCTTACAATTTTATGAAGTCGAGTTATGGCTTTATATACTGACGGCGCGTTTTCTGGTATGAAAACACAGCAACTTGATCCGATGACCCTACAAGCTCCGCCCCTATCGGCCAGGATGACGTCAAGGACAAGACGATTTTGAAGAACAACAATCCGCATCGCAGACTGCTCCTCTGTTAAGTTGCCTAAGGCGGAAGTAGTTTCATTCACTACTGCTTCAAGGGTTCTAGTCAATCTACGTATCAACTTACTATTAGTGACTGTACCTATGTAGGGAAAGAAACCTTTATTGAAATCTGTGTATTGCTCCCATGCTGTTTCGGTGTAATCGACAATCGGGAGATCTCTCTGTTGTCTGTTGTGTACTAAATGGGTATTCCTATGGTAATCAGGCGGGGCTAGGAAAACAGGTGGTAGAAGGAATGCAATGTAACAGGTACCATCCCAATCTAAGGGTAGGCGTATGTATGCGGTGTGACCACAAATGAAGTAGGAGTGACGAGAAGCTCTAAATGTAGACTTGCCTTTATCACTGAATTCTATTACAGTGGTACATTTACTATGGCCCATGTGTATTGAACCATTCTTTCTTACACATAATTCGCCTCTAACTGGAAATACTGACATAGCGGGCAAGATTGGTGTAGCTTCGGATTCAACATTCAGGATCATGAGATTAAGTGTAAAGTTACCTAATCCATATACTTCATTTTCTAGATCAGTCCCTGTTCTTTTGGGAAGTCCCTCCTTGTTAGGGTAGCAGACTTTAAGTAAAACTAGGTTCAGGTTTCCCCATACCCAGTTGTCTTGATAAACTACTGAATTTGAATCTAGGGAATTAATCAAACTAAACCATGCTCCACAGGAGCCATTGTGTGTGAATGGATACGGAAAGAGAGGCAGAACTCCCCTATATTTCTTATAGGGAGGGAGTCGGCCACATATCCAACAATTTGTAGCATTGCTGGTCTGATGAGAATGATGTAACATACTAATGAATGTGTTGTTGCGCAGCGCAAATCTATAGGACAACTCATGCGGGGGTAATTCGCTAAAAGAATGTTCGGCAGTAGCATTGGAAGCACGCTTGGAAATAGGGTAATACATGTGTAATAATATACTGGCAATGATAATCAGAAGACTTAGAAAAAACATAATTAACAATGTCACTATGCAGTGACTGCGAAGTGATTTACAGTGCGCATGTTTCTGTCTATTTCTCTCCTTATTTCGGTCTAGAGGATACATGTCAGAGACAAATTCAACCGATTCACCTTGGAGAGGACTTAAACAATCAAATTGTCTGACTTGCTAGACCTTAGTTTCAGTTTATAGTTTTCCTTTTCGGTTTTGTCAACCGGGGGAGTTTTGAGTCAGTCTGTGAGGGAATGCAGGGCTGATAATTCAAGTCGGATGGTAGTCCATGAAATTTTTTGATATGGCTCGAGTGCAACCACCCTTTACGTCCCTCAATCTTCACAGCTGTCCTTGTGGTCAATAAGACGAGTTTAGGCGACTGCCAGCGAGGCTCCAGCGGGTTCCTTCTGTCGAAGTTCCTTACTAGTACGATATCTCCCGGAACCACGTCATGGGGCTTCACCTCAGTGTTATCGGGAAAAGCTGCAGCTACCTGTGAACGACAAGATTGTAGTGCAGACATCAAGGAAGCCAGGTAATCTGTCAGCATATTACAGTCAACATCAGTTATTTTACGGGGTATAGGCGTCCCCCACATATTTGGTGGTCTACCGAAGATCACCTCATACGGGGATAGCCCTGTTCGAGAGTGTGCTACCATTCTCATGTAAAAGAGTGCAACTGGTAGAGCTACTATCCAGTCGACACCTTTTTCTCTACATACTTTGGACAGTCTAATTTTCAAAGTTTGATTATGCCGCTCCACGAGACCTGCTGCCTCGGGATGTCGAACACAGTGGAATTTCCATTGATAGCCTAACAAAAGTGAAACATGTTTCATTAGCTCTGATGAGAACGGTTGGCCATTATCTGAGTACACGATACGGGGCAAACCATACCGTGGGAAGAATTCTCGAACTAACTGTTTGGCAGTAGTCGGGGCAGTGTAATCTGAGACGGGATACGCCTCTGTCCACCGGGAAAGAGCGCATACAACTACGAGGACATATTTGAATCCTCGACATCGTTCCATCTGGATATAATCCATCTGGAGGACTTCAAAAGGGTGATCGGGGGGTTGAAATCCACCCTGCTCTACAGGTACGCCTTTTCCTGGATTGAACTGACAACAAATCATACAGGTACGTACTTTCTGTTTAGCTGCTGCTCGCAAGTGTTTATTGAACCAAATGTGTTGAATACTGTCTAGCATAGCTTTCTCTCCTAGGTGCGCTGGACTATGTATTGTGTTAATGATGACTTGAACCATTGAGTCGGGGAGAAACCATATAGATTTTCCCTTCGTCATCCATCCTTGATCCGTTTGGATCCCTCCTAATTCAGTCCATCTCTTTATTTCTTCTGGTGTAGCATGTGTCTGTATATCAATTACATCAAGGGCGGGATCCTTAACTGTCATGCAGTGTGTTGGTGTCGGAACTATTGTCTTTGTCGTGTCAGTTGGATGAATCTGATTCTGAGCAGTCTGTTTAGCTGTTCTGTCAGCTAGGTCGTTACCTTGAGAAATAACGTCAGTCACTTTCGTATGGGCCTTGCACTTCATAATCGATATTGCAGTAGGCAGATGTATTGCATCTAACAGAGCTTGAATAAGGGGACCGTGCTGGATGTGGGCACCGTGAGAAGTTAAATAACCTCTCTCTCGCCAAAGCACGCCGAAGTCATGGACGACTCCGAATGCATAACGTGAATCTGTGTATATGTTGACTTTCTTATTTTTGGCTTGAATACAGGCGTGTGTCAGAGCGATGAGCTCTGCTGCTTGAGCTGACAAGGTATCGATACAATTTGTTTCAATAACTTCAGTGTCTGTTGTGACTGCATAAGCGGCCACTAACTCTCCTGTACTTGTTCTCATGCATGAACCATCTACATATAATGTCAGGTCTGGATCTGAAAATGGAATATCTGTCAAGTCTTGTCTGGGTTTCGTCGTAATAGTGATAACTTCAATACAATCATGTGCCAATGGGTCTGTTCCACTTAATGGCAAAAGTGTGGCAGGATTTAATGTACTACAACGTCTGATTTCTATGTGTGGCTGGAACAATGTTAATTCATAACCCGTCAGTCTTGCTATAGTCAAGTGTTGTGTTTGGGTCCGGTTCAAGAGAACCTCTACTGCATGTGGCACTTGTACTGTCAATTGATGTCCTAACACTATGGCATCGCTTTGTCTGATTGCTAAAGCTGTTGCTGCGACTGATTTCAGGCACGCAGGAAGAGCCTGAGCTACGGGATCTAATGTACTAGAAAAATAAGCACATGGCTTGTGTGATCCTGCTTGTTCCTGCGTGAGTACTGACAAAGCAGTACCTTCACGTTCTGTAACAAAAAGTGTAAAACGTTTGCTGTAACATGGTGTTGCTAAAACAGGTGCTTGGCATAAAGCTTTCTTTAAGCTTTCAAAAGCTTGCATATGTTCCTGAGTCCAAGGGAGGACAGTCGATGTCACTGCCTCCTGTGTTGTCAACTGAATGAGTGGTTTCGCTAGAAATGCATATTGAGGGATCCACTGCCTGCAGTACGAAGTGAGGCCTATGAATGCCCGTACCTCCTTTTGTGTCTTGGGTGGCGGCATGTTAACAATTAACTGGATACGGTCGGGTGTAAGCTGTCTTCCCCCCTTGGACAGCAAGTGCCCAAGGTACACAACTTGCTGGACACAGAATTGCAGCTTTGAAGGGGACACTTTGTGCCCCTTGTCGGCTAAGAAATGTAAAACCGTCAGTGATGCTTTTTCACATTCGGGTTCGCTTCGGGCGGTGATCAGCAGGTCATCGACATATTGAAGCAGGGCAGTGTTAGCTGGCATGTGGATACTGTCAAGTTCTCTTTTCAGTGCTTGGCTATAGATGCTGGGGCTTTCTGTGAATCCTTGAGGTGCGCGTGTGAATTTAAAACTTCGTCCATTTAAACTGAATCCGAACAAATATTGGCTTTCCGGATCGATTGGGACGCTAAAGAAAGCGTTCTTGAGGTCAATTACAGTAAAGAACGTTGCTTCTGAATCTATGGCTGTTAGCAATGAAGAGATATCTGGGACCACGGGGTATTGTGGTACAATGCATTTATTTAATTCTCGCAGATCAATAACTAATCTATATACTGGGGGTGCTTTTGGATCAGTTCGTTTAAGAATCGGAATTATCGGGGAATTACATACATTGGAGTCGGTTTCCACAACCACTCCTTGTGCAATGAGCTCATCAATGATTTGCAGTAAAGCCACTACAGCATCTGGCGGTAACTTGTATTGTCGCATTCGTGGTAGTACCACTCCTATTTTGAGTGTGACTCGATATGGTGTAATGTGCATACAACCTACATCAGTGGGGCCTTGCGCCCATAAATGTGCAGGCAAATTCTGTAACCGGTGATCCATGTCTCTAGACACGTAGTGACCTTTAAAGTCACGCAAAAATAATCGTACTCCTTCCGGAGAACAGCATATTACAGCTCCTAGAGCCTTCAATGTTTTTATACCTAACAAGTTTTCTGGACATGATTTCGTAAGTAATAGATCTGTAGTCCGTGTTAATGGACCGACTGTGAATGCAAGCGGTTGCGATACTTCGTTAATAGTGGGCTTTCCTGAAAAACCAAGGGAAATATTTTGTGAGCCTGAGGGGGGTGCCCCTGGGACTTCGCTGTGACTGATAGTGGTTCTGCTTGCCCCTGTATCGAGTAGAAACTTTCTGTCTTTCCCTAATACTTGACTCTGTACGTAAGGACCTTCTTGATCTACGGGAACCTCAATAAGGGGTAGGCCAACTTCCCTCTCTAGGCTATTTCATGTGTAGCGCTGATACTCTGGGTAGTCATTTTGTCCATACTGGTACATCTGTTGTGTCGTGTTTTGTATTGCAGCAATAGGCTGTGGCTGTTGTTGTGGTTGTTGTTGTTGTTGTGGTGCGGTCTGTTGTACAGCTGGCATAGGCTGTATATTCTGAGGTACTTGTTGTTGGATCTGATCCTGTCTAGGCGGACGTGGTCTCTCCTTCGTTATACCCGTAGAGATATTATGTTTTAAAACTGCGCAATCGTGTATATAATGACCTGGCTGTTTACAATAGTTGCATGTCCCTCTAACAGGACCTACTGAATCATTGGACTGTGTCGTACCCTTTTTATGACCGTCAACTGGAACTGACTGAGCAACAAGCATTTTCATTTTCGTGTCTTTCATACGTCTTTGTTCATGTTCTTGTTCTTCCCTAATTCTATTGTGATGATATTGTAACATTTGTAACATCTGTGACGGTGTGTTTCCTTGCCAGGTACTCTCGAATTTCAGTACTCTACTCTTAACTTGGGGCAGAGAATTTTCAACTAATTTTGTCACAAACAGATGTGGATACGACTCACTACTTGCTTTTATGCCACTATTAATACCAAAACATTTTTCAAATCGGGAATAGAAATCACTAGTGTCTTCATCTTGTTTTTGTTTACAGGCTGAGATTGCACCCCAGTCTTCCTTTTCGTAGTTAATAAACGTGGTAGTACCTGCACTAATAATCCTGGTAATGCTGTAGTCCTTTCCCCAAGCCCTGAACCTGCAGCTCGGGCCTTTTCTTCGTTTTCTAACGCTGTCCAATCTATCTTTTGGTCTCCCACCTCCCATTCCTTTTCTTTGAGTTTCTCGTAAATACCGGCAGGTAATAGGACTTTTAATATTTTCATAATGTCAGGGTAAGTATACTCTCCCATGAGTAACATGTCTTTTATCTCACGGTGGAAACCTGCTGGGTCTTTGTCATGGCTAGGTACTACTTTCTTCATTTCTAATAATTCAATTTTAGTTATGGGCGCGTACACAAACACGCGCTTAAAAATATTGTCCTCACCTCTGATTGGGTGTACTTCGCGTAAGGGATTCTGTCTGTCTATGTGATACATTTTTCTTTCCAACTTGGGGGGAACTGAAACATGTTCTGGGCATACGAAGACAATGTACTGGTGCCGATATTCCAGAATTTCTTTAATTAAGTCAGTACCTGAACCTCTCCATTTGTTCGTGAGTAATTCTATCAGTATATCGGGTAGAGGACCAGGATCGGAGTATTGGCTTCTATATAATATAAGGAGGTGTTGTATCATGTATATACCAGCTAAACGTTGTTCGTCTGGGGTAAGGTTAAAAAACGTGTGTGCTAACGTATCATCACTGTATTTTTCAGAACTGTCAGCCCATTGTACTGCTGACCTGGCTAATTCTTGTTCATCCATGGAATCGAGCATATAATACCCCCTTCGGTCGCGGAGTAATTTATCAGCAGCCTGGAATAAGTGTTCAGGGGACTTCGTATTTAGCATAGGGGCTTGAAAATGTCTGTTGTCTGGACGTATCGGACGTATCGGATCATTAAAGTATCTGGTATTGTTACAAGGTCTTCCCCTACCTACATAAGCTATCGTTTCTAATTGTCCTGTGGGCATTGCTGATTCGTCCTCCTCCTCTCCCTCTGATTCAGTTTTGTCTGCCTCCAATCTGGCTTTATGTATTCGTTCTACTTCTTTGCGGATCTTTCGGCACATAGCTACTATACATGTCTGTTTATCATGTTTTCCCTCTGATATATTCTGACCCCATCGGGTAAGTACTTGCATTTCATCCTGGTCTACCTCGGACCTATCTCTGTCTCTGATCAAGCAGTTTATGAAGAAACGTAACAGTTGTCTCTGTATATCCGCTTTCTGGTATTCCATGGCTTCGTCAATACTTTCAGGGCCTTGCCCTGTTTGGACAAAGCGATATATATTGTCTAAATGTTTAATCATTCCTGGTAGCGTCGTTAAATATAGTGAAGCTCGTCGTATACGTAGTGATGATAGCAGCATTCTATCATTTTTACCGGGCACTGGATCATATCTACAATCTATAAGATGTTCTTTAAACGTGTCGGACGTTGCTATTTGGGGTGTACGTTGGTTTGCTAAATCTCTAAGAGACGATTTACTTCGTGATGGTGGCGTGGCAAAAACTGCTGTCGCACCTTCTGAGGTGCTAGGCACGAAAGGATTTGTGGGATGTAAGGTAGAAACGGTGGATGCAGGAAAAGCGGTGGAAACAGATGAACCTGTTGGATTATGCGGAGGAGTTTGTTGTTGCGGAGGTGGGGGTAGATGATCTCGAGGTTGAGCACCATCGACAGGTGGCGTGTGTGGTGGATCATTAACATATTCGGGAGCTACATCGTCTAAATAGGATGAAAGGAAAATATCTTTTGCGGTCTTGGGATGTGCTGTAGTCGGGAGTAATGGGGGTGGCAAATCTCTCGGTACTTCCGGGGTGGCCTTGGGTAAACCCTCGGCCAGAAGAGGATACATACCATTCATAAAAGTGTTTCGTTGTCTGTTTACTTGTTCTGATTTTACTCAAACACCTTCCTCAATTAATACGTTTTCTCGGGCTTTATTTGAGTTCTCCCTACTTTTCTCTTCCTGTCTGAGCGCTTTCTCTGTGCGCCTATGCGATTCTTTACGCCATAGTTCAATGGCATCTTTCTGTGACTGTCTGGCTTTCTTTTTCCATAATTCTTCTTCTACTCTCATGATGCAATCTGCATCCCATGTCCCAGCTGCGGGCCACCTCTGACTTTCTGCTAGATCCTTGGTGTAGTCCATCCATAAGTCAAGATATAATACGGCATCTAGGCCATGTTTATGATACATAAAGTACCCTGGAGTGTCCCTAGGTGGAATGGGAACAGCTTCTTCGAGTACTCCTTTTCTAGTTTTGATCTGTCTTGATTTTGAAAAGAAAGGCATCTTTAAACCTTGCTACTTAGTTCTTACTCGAACTGGACTTGAACACAATTAATACGATAAACACAATAATGAACACTCATTCATACCACAATTTTTAACCTATTAAAACATTTAACATTTAATATTTAACGAAAAATGATAATTAGAAGAAAACTAGTTACTGACATAATACTAATACTAGATAATACTGAATTATATACATGAACATACTGTATATACTGCTAAACAGTACAGATACACTGCTAAAACAGTGCAGACCGGATTTGTGTACCCAAACCCGTCAGGACCGGCACAAATTAATGTGCACGTCTAAATGCCTCCCCAGCAACGGTACTCACCGGGTAGCGCGGAACGGAAGGTCTCGGAACTGAACTGAACTAGACCGGACTGGACTGGACTCGACTCGGAACTTCGGAACCTGGTGGGCCTCTGTATACCTCGGATCTTGCTCTCTCAGCTAGGCTCTGGTCGGGATACTTCGCACTTCTCACCGCCTCGTCTGGGTGTTGATCGCAGCCTCAGTCACCCCCGCTTGGCCGGAGGGAGATACAGGAAATCCTGCGGGTACGCGTTTTTGTCCGTTCAGCTGTGGCAGGGGACCGGGCCTGCAACGCACCTCCGGCGCGTGAGATGAGAAAGTGTCCCTGTTCGGGCGCCAATTTATGTGGTAAATATTTAAATTACCTGTACTATTTTTTTATGCGGTAAAGTCTAGTAAGAATAACTCAGTCAAAATAAGAGGCAGAATCCGTGGTATTAGAGGTTCTGAAAAGGACTTTATTCCTTACAAAGGAATTATGGTTCGAACCAGGCAGTCATATTCCATCACCACGAAGGTTCAGGAAGGGATCAGCAATACATTATTGACAAGTAACAATATTTATATGAAAAGCATTGCATTAAGACAGATGCAGGAGGCGTAACAGCTGATAATATAGATAAGAATACACATACGTAATGAAAATTGGCGTAATACAGGCGTATACTAGAAACGTCATCCCACTGTGATGTCACAAGTGGGTGGATCCATAAGAGAATCCTGCAGTGTCAGCAGAAATATTTGGCAGAGATGCGCGCGCAGCCGCATGACGTGTGATTGACGTGCAACTAGAGGGTGAAGGGGAATTGACATTTAGCTCTACATATGGAGACAGAAGTCTGGGGTGTCAGGACAACCTAGTCCTAAATCATATCTAATATCTTGTGTTTAAGGAACTATATTATCTGGAAGAAAAGGTCTTCTCGGACAGATCCTATTCTATACTGACTGCTAGTGCGTGTACAAGCGTCTATGTGTCTACATGAGATGCGAGGGGGCAGGAATCTTCCATGGGCCTATGAATTACTTGCATAAAGACAGCGAGGCCGGGCCCTTTTCTCGGTAGCTAGAAGGATGTTTACCTAAACTACTAGACAGGAATGTATTGGATGAGGAGCGAAGCAGATAACTTGAAGGCTGAATACAGTTTTTGGCAGGCAACAGGTCGCGTCAGGCACCGCTAGCCGTGCAGGGAGTAAGACAAAGTTCATGGACACGGATGCAGGTCCAGGCTGGAGCATTTCAGAGGCAGAAGCAGGAAAAGGCTCGATGGCAGAATTCAGGGCCTACCTTGCCAGAGCTGTAAAACGTAAAAAGTGTACCATATAAAGTCGGTGGCCAATCATACTTAGGAACGGAATATCTGGCCTATTCATGGCAGATATGAAAGAGTACATATTAACGTTGGACACAATTGTATTTGCGTCTTCGTAGCTTGAAGTGGAGGGAACATACATGTACTTGTAGCATGTACATGGAGCCGTTGGGGTCTAAGATAGGGGACACAATTGACCATAAAAATTCATATTTCCTCACAGGGAGTGGTGTTTCAGGGTTTAGGGCAGTGCAGTGGTGTGCGGGCAGTGTAGGGGGTCATTCAGGGGGTGGTGTTTCAGGGTTTAGATCAGTTCAGCGGTGTTCGGGCAGTGTAGGGGGTCGTGCAGGGGATGGTGTTTCATGGTTTAGGGCAGTGCAGTGGTGTTTGGGCAGTGTAGGGGGTCATGCTGGGGGTGTTATTTCAGGGTTTAGGGCAGTGCAGTGGTGTTCGGGCAGTGTAGGGGGTCGTGCAGGGGGTGGTGTTTCAGGGTTTAGGGCAGAGCAGTGGTGTTCGTGCATTGTGGGGGGTCGTGCTGGGGCTGGTGTTTCAGGGTTTAGGGCTGAGCAGTGGTGTTTGGGCAGTGTGGGGGGTCGTGCTGGGGGTAGTGTTTCAGGGTTAGGGGCAGAGCAGTGGTGTTCGGCAGTGTTAGGGGTCATGCTGGGGGTAGTGTTTCAGGGTTTAGGGCAGTGCAGTGGTGTTCGGGCAGTGTTGGGGGTCGTGCTGGGGCTGGTGTTCCAGGGTTTAGGGCAGAGCAGTGATGTTCGCGCAGTGTGGGGGGTCGTGCTGGGGCTGGTGTTTCAGGGTTTAGGGCAGAGCAGTGGTGTCCGGGCAGTGTAGGGGGTTGTGCAGGGGGTGGTGTTTCAGGGTTTAGGGCAGTGCAGTCGTGTTCGGGCAGTGTACGGGGTCATGCTGGGGCTGATGTTTCAGGGTTTAGGTCAGTGCAGTGGTGTTAAGGCAGTGTAGGGTGTAGTGCTGCGGATGGTGTTTCAGGGTTTAGGGCAGTGCAGTGGTGTTCGGGCAGTGTAGGGGGTCGTGCTGGGGGTGGTGTTTCAGGGTTTAGGGCAGAACAGTGGAGCTCAGGCAGTGTAGGACTTGTGCTGGGGCTGAAGTTTCAGGGTTCAGGGCAGAGCAGTGGTGTTCGGGCAGTGTAGGGGGCGTGCTGGGGCTGTGTTTCAGATTTAGGGCAGAGCAGTGGTGTTTGGGCAGTGTAGGGGTCATACAGGGGTGGTGTTTCAGGGTTTAGGTTAGAGCAGTGATGCTCGGGCTGTGTGGGGGGCCGTGCTGGGGCTGGAGTTTCAGGGTTTAGGGCAGTGCAGTGGTTTTCGGGCAGTGTAGGGGGTCATGCTGGGGCTGGTGTTTCAAGGTTTAGGGCAGTGCAGTGGTGTTCGGGCAGTGTAGGGTTTCGTGCTGGGGCTGGTGTTTCAGGGTTTAGGGCAGTGCAGTGGTGTTTGGGCAGTGTAGGGGTCATGCTGGGGCTGGTGTTTCAGGGTTTAGGGCAGTGCAGTGGTGTGCGGGCAGTGTTGGGTGTCATACTGGGGCTGGTGTTTCAGGGTTTATTCCAGTGCAGTGGATTTTGGGCAGTGTAGGGGGTCGTGCAGGGCGTGGTGTGTCAGGGTTTAGGGCAGTGCAGTGGTGGTCGGACATTGTAGGGTGGTCTTGCTGGGGGGTGGTGTTTCAGGGTTTAGGGCAGTGCAGTGGTGTTCGGGCAGTGTAAGGGGTCTAGCTGGGGGTGATGTTTCAGGGTTTAGGGCAGTGCAGTGGTG
The DNA here is from genome assembly GCF_964204655.1 of Triturus cristatus. Taxonomy (NCBI): domain Eukaryota; kingdom Metazoa; phylum Chordata; class Amphibia; order Caudata; family Salamandridae; genus Triturus; species Triturus cristatus. Next base: position 638,699,819 of record NC_140579.1, on the reverse strand, counting down.
TTTGGGCATTGTAGGGGGTCTTGCTGGGGGGTGGTGTTTCAGGGTTTAGGGCAGTGCAATGGTGTTCGGGCAGTGTAGGGGGTCGTGCGGGGGATGGTGTTTCAGGGTTTAAGGCAGTGCAGTGGTGTTTGGGCAGTGTAGAGGGTCATGCAGGGTCTGGTGGTTCAGGGTTTAGGGCAGTGCAGTGGTGTGCGGGCAGTGTAAAGATTTGTGCAGGGGCTGGTGTTTCAGGGTTTAGGGCAGTGCAGTGGTGTTCGGGCAGTGTAGGGTGTCGTGCTGGGACTGGTGATCGAGAGTTTGAGGCAGTACAGTGGTGTTCGGGCAGTGTAGGGGGTCGTTCAGGGGGTGGTGTTTCAGGGTTTAGGGCAGTGCAGTGGTGGTCGGACAGTGTAGAGTGGTCTTGCTGGGGGGTGGTGTTTCAGGGTTTAGGGCAGTGCAGTGGTGTTCGGGCAGTATAGGGGGTCTTGCTGGGGGGTGGTGTTTCAGGGTTTAGGGCAGTGCAGTGGTGTGCGGGCAGTGTCAAGATTTGTGCAGGGGCTGGTGTTTCAGGGTTTGGGGCAGTGCAGTTGTGTTCGGGCAGTGTAGGGGGTCGTTCAGGGGATGGTGTTTCAGGGTTTAGGGCAGTGCAGTGGTGTTCGGGCAGTGTAGGGGGTCATGCTGGGGGTGTCGTTTTAGGGTTTAGGACAGTGAAGTGGTGTTCGGGCAGTGTAGGGGGTCATGCAGGGGATGGTGTTTCAGGGTTTAGGGCAGAGCCGTGGTGTTTGCGCAGTGTGGGGGGTCGTGCTCGGGCTGGTGTTTCAGGGTTTAGGGCAGAGCAGTGTTGTTTGGGCATTGTAGGGGGTCTTCCTGGGGGTGGTGTTTCAGGGTTTAGGGCAGTGCAGTGGTGTTCGGGCAATGTAGGGGGTCGTGCGGGGGCTGGTGTATCAGGGTTTAGGGCAGTGCAGTGATGTTCTCGCAGTGTAGAGGGTCGTGCAGGGGTTGGTGTTTCAGCGTTTAGGGCAGTGCAGTGGAGTGCGGGCAGTGTAGGGGGTCATGCAGGGGGTGGTGTTTCAGGGTTTAGGGCAGTTCAGCGGTGTTCGGGCAGTGTAGGGGGTCATGCTGGGGCTGGTGTTTCAGGGTTTAGGGCAGTGCAGTGGTGTTCGGGCAGTGTAGGGGGTCGTGCAGGGGGTGGTGTTTCAGGGTTTATTGCAGAGCAGTGGTGTTCGCGCAGTGTGGGGGGTCGTGCTGGGGCTGGTGTTTCAGGGTTTAGGGCTGAGCAGTGGTGTTCGGGCAGTGTGGGGGGTTGTGCTGGGGGTAGTGTTTCAGGGTTTAGGGCAGAGCAGTGGTGTTCGGGCAGTGTTGGGGGTCATGCTGGGGGTGGTGTTTCAGGGTTTAGGGCAGTGCAGTGGTGTTCGGGCAGTGTTGGGGGTCGTGCTGGGGCTGGTGTTCCAGGGTTTAGGGCAGAGCAGTGATGTTCGCGCAGTGTGGGGGGTCGTGCTGGGGCTGGTGTTTCAGGGTTTAGGGCAGAGCAGTGGTGTTTGGGCAGTGTAGGGGGTCGTGCAGGGGGTGTTGTTTCAGGGTTTAGGGCAGTGCAGTCGTGTTCGGGCAGTGTAGGGGGTCATGCTGGGGCTGGTGTTTCAGGGTTTAGGTCAGTGCAGTGGTGTTAAGGTAGTGTAGGGTGGAGTGCTGCGGATGGTGTTTCAGGGTTTAGGGCAGTGCAGTGGTGTTCGGGCAGTGTAGGGGGTCATGCTGGGGGTGGTGTTTCAGGGTTTAGGGCAGAGCAGTGGAGCTCAGGCAGTGTAGGATTCGTGCTGGGGCTGAAGTTTCAGGGTTCAGGGCAGAGCAGTGGTGTTTGGGCAGTGTAGGGGTCGTGCTGGGGCTGTGTTTCAGGGTTTAGGGCAGAGCAGTGGTGTTTGGGCAGTGTAGGGGTCATACTGGGGTGGTGTTTTAGGGTTTAGGGCAGAGCAGTGATGTTCGGGCTGTGTGGGGGGCCGTGCTGGGGCTGGATTTTCAGGGTTTAGGGCAGTGCAGTGGTTTTCGGGCAGTGTAGGGTGTCGTGCTGGGGCTGGTGTTTCAGGGTTTAGGGCAGTGCAGTGGTGTTTGGGCAGTGTAGGGGTCATGCTGGGGCTGATGTTTCAGGGTTTAGGGCAGTGCAGTGGTGTTCGGGCAGTGTAGGGTGTCATACTGGGGCTGGTGTTTCAGGGTTTAATGCAGTGCAGTGGTTTTTAGGCAGTGTAGGGTGTCGTGCAGGGTGCGGTGTGTCAGGGTTTAGGGCAGTGCAGTGGTGGTCAGACAGTGTAGGGTGGTCTTGCTGGGGCGTGGTGTTTCAGGGTTTAGGGCAGTGCAGTGGTGTTCGGGCAGTGTAGGGGGTCTTGCTGGGGGTGATGTTTCAGGGTTTAGGGCAGTGCAGTGGTGTTCGGGCAATGTAGGGGGTCTTGCAAGGGGGTGGTGTTTCAGGGTTTAGGGCAGTGCAGTGGTGTTTGGGCAGTGTAGGGGGTCTTGCTGGGGGGTGGTGTTTCCGGGTTTAGGGCAGTGCAATGGTGTTCGGGCAGTGTAGGGGGTCATGTGGGGGATGGTGTTTCAGGGTTTAGGGCAGTGCAGTGGTGTTCGGGCAGTGTGGGGGGTCATGCTGGGGCTGGTGTTTCAAGGTTTAGGGCAGTGCAGTGGTGTTCGGGCAGTGTAGGGGGTTGTGCTGGGGTGGTGTTTCAGGGTTTAGGGCAGTGGTGTTCGGGCAGTGTAGGGGGTCTAGCTGGGGGTGGTGTTTCAGTGTTTAGGGCAGTGCAGTGATGTTCAGGTAGTGTAGGGGGTCTTGCTGGGGATGCTGTTTCAGGGTTTATGGCAGTGCAGTGGTGTTCGGGCAGTGTAGGGGGTCGTACATGGGGTGGTGTTTCAGTGTTTAGGGCAGTGCAGTGATGTTCAGGTAGTGTAGGGGTCTTTCTGGGGGTGGTGTTTCAGGGTTTAGGGCAGTGGTGTTAGGGCAGTGTAGGGGGTCATGCAGGGGGTGGTGTTTCAGGGTTTAGGGCAGTGCAGTGGTGTTCGGGCAGTGTAGGGGGTCTTGCTGGGGCTGGTGTTTCAGGGTTTAGGTCAGTGCAGTGGTGTTCAGGCAGTGTAGGGTGTAGTGCTGCAGATGGTGTTTCAGGGTTTAGGGCAGTGCAGTGGTGTTCGGGCAGTGTAGGGGGTCATGCTGGAGTGGGGTTTCAGGGTTTAGGGCAGAGCAGTGGAGCACAGGCAGTGTAGGGTTCGTGCTGGGGCTGATGTTTCATGGTTTAGGGCAGAGCAGTGGTGTTCGGGCAATGTAGGGGTTGTGCTGGGGTTGTGTTTCAGGGTTTAGGGCAGAGCAGTGGTGTTCGGGCAGAGTAGGGGGTCGTGCTGGGGTGGTGTTTCAGGGTTTAGGGCAGTGGTGTTCGGGCAGTGTAGGGGGTCTTGCTGGGCGTGGTGTGTCAGGGTTTAGGGCAGTGCGGTGGTGGTCGGACATTGTAGGGTGGTCTTGCTGGGGGGTGGTGTTTCAGGGTTTAGGGCAGTGCAGTGGATTTTGGGCAGTGTAGGGGGTCGTGCAGGGCGTGGTGTGTCAGGGTTTAGGGCAGTGCAGTGGTGTTCGGGCAGTGTAGGGTGGTCTAGCTGGGGGTGATGTTTCAGGGTTTAGGGCAGTGCAGTGGTGTTTGGGCATTGTAGGGGGTCTTGCTGGGGGGTGGTGTTTCAGGGTTTAGGGCAGTGCAATGGTGTTCGGGCAGTGTAGGGGGTCGTGCGGGGGATGGTGTTTCAGGGTTTAAGGCAGTGCAGTGGTGTTTGGGCAGTGTAGAGGGTCGTGCAGGGGCTGGTGGTTCAGGGTTTAGGGCAGTGCAGTGGTGTGTGGGCAGTGTAAAGATTTGTACAGGGGCTGGTGTTTCAGGGTTTAGGGCAGTGCAGTGGTGTTCGGGCAGTGTAGGGGGTCGTTCAGGGGGTGGTGTTTCAGGGTTTAGGGCAGTGCAGTGGTGGTCGGACAGTGTAGAGTGGTCTTGCTGGGGGGTGGTGTTTCAGGGTTTAGGGCAGTGCAGTGGTGTTCGGGCAGTATAGGGGGTCTTGCTGGGGGGTGGTGTTTCAGGGTTTAGGGCAGTGCAGTGGTGTGCGGGCAGTGTCAAGATTTGTGCAGGGGCTGGTGTTTCAGGGTTTGGGGCAGTGCAGTTGTGTTCGGGCAGTGTAGGGGGTCGTTCAGGGGATGGTGATTCAGGGTTTAGGGCAGTGCAGTGGTGTTCGGGCAGTGTAGGGGGTCATGCTGGGGGTGTTGTTTCAGGGTTTAGGACAGTGCAGTGGTGTTCGGGCAGTGTAGGGGTTCGTGCAGGGGGTGGTGTTTCAGGGTTTAGGGCAGAGCAGTGGTGTTCGCGCAGTGTGGGGGGTCGTGCTCTGGCTGGTGTTTCAGGGTTTAGGGCAGAGCAGTGTTGTTTGGGCATTGTAGGGGGTCTTCCTGGGGGTGGTGTTTCAGGGTTTAGGGCAGTGCAGTGGTGTTCGGGCAATTTAGGGGGTCTTACAGGGGGGTGGTGTTTCTGGGTTTAGGGCAGTGCAGTGGTGTTTGAGCAGTGTAGGGGGTCTTGATGGGGGGTGGTGTTTCAGGGTTTAGGGCAGTGCAATGGTGTTCAGGCAGTGTAGGGGGTCGTGCGGGGGCTGGTGTATCAGGGTTTAGGGCAGTGCAGTGATGTTCTCGCAGTGTAGAGGGTCGTGCAGGGGTTGGTGTTTCAGCGTTTAGGGCAGTGCAGTGGAGTGCAGGCAGTGTAGGGGGTCATGCAGGGGGTGGTGTTTCAGGGTTTAGGGCAGTTCAGCGGTGTTCGGGCAGTGTAGGGGGTCATGCTGGAGCTGGTGTTTCAGGGTTTAGGGCAGTGCAGTGGTGTTCGGGCAGTGTAGGGGGTCGTGCAGGGGGTGGTGTTTCAGGGTTTATTGCAGAGCAGTGGTGTTCGCGCAGTGTGGGGGGTCGTGCTGGGGCTGGTGTTTCAGGGTTTAGGGCTGAGCAGTGGTGTTCGGGCAGTGTGGGGGGTCATGCTGGGGGTAGTGTTTCAGGGTTTAGGGCAGAGCAGTGGTGTTCGGGCAGTGTTGGGGGTCATGCTGGGGGTGGTGTTTCAGGGATTAGGGCAGTGCAGTGGTGTTCGGGCAGTGTTGGGGGTCGTGCTGGGGCTGGTGTTCCAGGGTTTAGGGCAGAGCAGTGATGTTCGCGCAGTGTGGGGCGGTCGTGCTGGGGCTGGTGTTTCAGGGTTTAGGGCAGAGCAGTGGTGTTCGGGCAGTGTAGGGGGTCGTGCAGGGGGTGGTGTTTCAGGGTTTAGGGCAGTGCAGTCGTGTTCGGGCAGTGTAGGGGGTCATGCTGGGGCTGGTGTTTTAGGGTTTAGGTCAGTGCAGTGGTGTTAAGGCAGTGTAGGGTGTAGTGCTGTGGATGGTGTTTCAGGGTTTAGGGCAGTGCAGTGGTGTTCGGGCAGTGTAGGGGGTCATGCTGGGGGTGGTGTTTCAGGGTTTAGGGCAGAGCAGTGGAGCTCAGGCAGTGTAAGATTCGTGCTGGGGCTGAAGTTTCAGGGTTCAGGGCAGAGCAGTGGTGTTTGGGCAGTGTAGGGGTCGTGCTGGGGCTGTGTTTCAGGGTTTAGGGCAGAGCAGTGGTGTTTGGGCAGTGTAGGGGTCATACTGGGGTGATGTTTCAGGGTTTAGGGCAGAGCAGTGATGTTCGGGCTGTGTGGGGGGCCGTGCTGGGGCTGGATTTTCAGGGTTTAGGGCAGTGCAGTGGTTTTCGGGCAGTGTAGGGTGTCGTGCTGGGGCTGGTGTTTCAGGGTTTAGGGCAGTGCAGTGGTGTTTGGGCAGTGTAGGGGTCATGCTGGGGCTGATGTTTCAGGGTTTAGGGCAGTGCAGTGGTGTTCGGGCAGTGTAGGGTGCCATACTGGGGCTGGTGTTTCAGGGTTTAATGCAGTGCAGTGGTTTTTGGGCAGTGTAGGGTGTCGTGCAGGGCGCGGTGTGTCAGGGTTTAGGGCAGTGCAGTGGTGGTCAGACAGTGTAGGGTGGTCTTGCTGGGGCGTGGTGTTTCAGGGTTTAGGGCAGTGCAGTGGTGTTCGGGCAGTGTAGGGGGTCTTGCTGGGGGTGATGTTTCAGGGTTTAGGGCAGTGCAGTGGTGTTCGGGCAATGTAGGGGGTCTTGCAAGGGGGTGGTGTTTCAGGGTTTAGGGCAGTGCAGTGGTGTTTGGGCAGTGTAGGGGGTCTTGCTGGGGGGTGGTGTTTCCGGGTTTAGGGCAGTGCAATGGTGTTTGGGCAGTGTAGGGGGTCATGTGGGGGATGGTGTTTCAGGGTTTAGGGCAGTGCAGTGGTGTTCGGGCAGTGTGGGTGGTCATGCTGGGGCTGGTGTTTCAAGGTTTAGGGCAGTGCAGTGGTGTTCGGGCAGTGTAGGGGGTTGTGCTGGGGTGGTGTTTCAGGGTTTAGGGCAGTGGTGTTCGGGCAGTGTAGGGGGTCTAGCTGGGGGTGGTGTTTCAGTGTTTAGGGCAGTGCAGTGATGTTCAGGTAGTGTAGGGGGTCTTGCTGGGGGTGCTGTTTCAGGGTTTATGGCAGTGCAGTGGTGTTCGGGCAGTGTAGGGGGTCGTACATGGGGTGGTGTTTCAGTGTTTAGGGCAGTGCAGTGATGTTCAGGTAGTGTAGGGGTCTTTCTGGGGGTGGTGTTTCAGGGTTTAGGGCAGTGGTGTTAGGGCAGTGTAGTGGGACATGCAGGGGTGGTGTTTCAGGGTTTAGGGCAGTGCAGTGGTGTTCGGGCAGTGTAGGGGGTCTTGCTGGGGCTGGTGTTTCAGGGTTTAGGTCAGTGCAGTGGTGTTCAGGCAGTGTAGGGTGTAGTGCTGCAGATGGTGTTTCAGGGTTTAGGGTAGTGCAGTGGTGTTCGGGCAGTATAGGGGGTCGTGCTGGAGTGGGGTTTCAGGGTTTAGGGCAGAGCAGTGGAGCACAGGCAGTGTAGGGTTCGTGCTGGGGCTGATGTTTCATGGTTTAGGGCAGAGCAGTGGTGTTCGGGCAATGTAGGGGTCGTGCTGGGGTTGTGTTTCAGGGTTTAGGGCAGAGCAGTGGTGTTCGGGCGGTGTGGGGGGCCGTGCTGTTGCTGGAGTTTCAGGCTTTGGGGCAGTGCACTGGTGTTCGGGCAGTGTAGGGGGTCGTGCTGGGGGTGGTGTTGTAGGGTTTTGGGCAGTGCAGTGGTGATCGGGCAGTGTAGGGGGTCGTGCTGGGGTGGTGTTTCAGGGTTTAGGGCAGTGGTGTTCGGGCAGTGTAGGGGGTCTTGCTGGGGGTGGTGTTTCAGGGTTTAGGACATTGCAGTGGTGTTCAGGCAGTGTAGGGGGTTGTGCTGGGGCTGTTGTTTTAGGGTTTAGGGCAGTGCGGTGGTGTTTGGGCAGTGTACGGGGTCGGGCATGGGTTGGTGTATCAGGGATTAGGGTAGAGCAGTGGTGTTTGGGCAGTGTGGGGGGTCATGCTGGGGCTGGTGTTTCAGGGTTTAGGGCAGAGCAGTGGTGTTCGGGCAGTGTGGGGGGTCATGCTGGGGCTGGTGTTTCAAGGTTTAGGGCAGTGCAGTGGTGTTCGGGCAGTGTAGGGGGTTGTGCTGGGGTGGTGTTTCAGGGTTTAGGGCAGTGCAGTGGTGTTCGGGCAGTGTAGGAGGTTGTGCTGGGGCTGGTGTTTTAGGGTTTAGGGCAGTGCAGTGGTGTTCGGGCAGTGTACGGGGTCGTGCATGGGGTGGTGTTTCAGGGTTTAGGGCAGTGCAGTGGTGTTCGGGTATTGTAGGGGGTTGTGCATGGGGTGGTGTTTCAGGGTTTAGGGCACTGCAGTGGTGTCCGGGCAGTGTAGTGGGTCGTGCAGGGGGTGGTGTTTCAGGGTTTAGGGCAGTGCAGTGGTGTTCGGGCAGTGTAGGGGGTTGTGCTGGGGTGGTGTTTCAGGGTTTAGGGCAGTGGTGTTCGGGCAGTGTAGGGGGTCTAGCTGGGGGTGGTGTTTCAGTGTTTAGGGCAGTGCAGTGATGTTCAGGTAGTGTAGGGGGTCTTGCTGGGGATGCTGTTTCAGGGTTTATGGCAGTGCAGTGGTGTTCGGGCAGTGTAGGGGGTCGTACATGGGGTGGTGTTTCAGTGTTTAGGGCAGTGCAGTGATGTTCAGGTAGTGTAGGGGTCTTTCTGGGGGTGGTGTTTCAGGGTTTAGGGCAGTGGTGTTAGGGCAGTGTAGGGGGTCATGCAGGGGGTGGTGTTTCAGGGTTTAGGGCAGTGCAGTGGTGTTCGGGCAGTGTAGGGGGTCTTGCTGGGGCTGGTGTTTCAGGGTTTAGGTCAGTGCAGTGGTGTTCAGGCAGTGTAGGGTGTAGTGCTGCAGATGGTGTTTCAGGGTTTAGGGCAGTGCAGTGGTGTTCGGGCAGTGTAGGGGGTCATGCTGGAGTGGGGTTTCAGGGTTTAGGGCAGAGCAGTGGAGCACAGGCAGTGTAGGGTTCGTGCTGGGGCTGATGTTTCATGGTTTAGGGCAGAGCAGTGGTGTTCGGGCAATGTAGGGGTTGTGCTGGGGTTGTGTTTCAGGGTTTAGGGCAGAGCAGTGGTGTTCGGGCAGAGTAGGGGGTCGTGCTGGGGTGGTGTTTCAGGGTTTAGGGCAGTGGTGTTCGGGCAGTGTAGGGGGTCTTGCTGGGCGTGGTGTGTCAGGGTTTAGGGCAGTGCGGTGGTGGTCGGACATTGTAGGGTGGTCTTGCTGGGGGGTGGTGTTTCAGGGTTTAGGGCAGTGCAGTGGATTTTGGGCAGTGTAGGGGGTCGTGCAGGGCGTGGTGTGTCAGGGTTTAGGGCAGTGCAGTGGTGTTCGGGCAGTGTAGGGTGGTCTAGCTGGGGGTGATGTTTCAGGGTTTAGGGCAGTGCAGTGGTGTTTGGGCATTGTAGGGGGTCTTGCTGGGGGGTGGTGTTTCAGGGTTTAGGGCAGTGCAATGGTGTTCGGGCAGTGTAGGGGGTCATGCGGGGGATGGTGTTTCAGGGTTTAAGGCAGTGCAGTGGTGTTTGGGCAGTGTAGAGGGTCGTGCAGGGGCTGGTGGTTCAGGGTTTAGGGCAGTGCAGTGGTGTGTGGGCAGTGTAAAGATTTGTACAGGGGCTGGTGTTTCAGGGTTTAGGGCAGTGCAGTGGTGTTCGGGCAGTGTAGGGGGTCGTTCAGGGGGTGGTGTTTCAGGGTTTAGGGCAGTGCAGTGGTGGTCGGACAGTGTAGAGTGGTCTTGCTGGGGGGTGGTGTTTCAGGGTTTAGGGCAGTGCAGTGGTGTTCGGGCAGTATAGGGGGTCTTGCTGGGGGGTGGTGTTTCAGGGTTTAGGGCAGTGCAGTGGTGTGCGGGCAGTGTCAAGATTTGTGCAGGGGCTGGTGTTTCAGGGTTTGGGGCAGTGCAGTTGTGTTCGGGCAGTGTAGGGGGTCGTTCAGGGGATGGTGATTCAGGGTTTAGGGCAGTGCAGTGGTGTTCGGGCAGTGTAGGGGGTCATGCTGGGGGTGTTGTTTCAGGGTTTAGGACAGTGCAGTGGTGTTCGGGCAGTGTAGGGGTTCGTGCAGGGGGTGGTGTTTCAGGGTTTAGGGCAGAGCAGTGGTGTTCGCGCAGTGTGGGGGGTCGTGCTCTGGCTGGTGTTTCAGGGTTTAGGGCAGAGCAGTGTTGTTTGGGCATTGTAGGGGGTCTTCCTGGGGGTGGTGTTTCAGGGTTTAGGGCAGTGCAGTGGTGTTCGGGCAATTTAGGGGGTCTTACAGGGGGGTGGTGTTTCAGGGTTTAGGGCAGTGCAGTGGTGTTTGAGCAGTGTAGGGGGTCTTGATGGGGGGTGGTGTTTCAGGGTTTAGGGCAGTGCAATGGTGTTCAGGCAGTGTAGGGGGTCGTGCGGGGGCTGGTGTATCAGGGTTTAGGGCAGTGCAGTGATGTTCTCGCAGTGTAGAGGGTCGTGCAGGGGTTGGTGTTTCAGCGTTTAGGGCAGTGCAGTGGAGTGCAGGCAGTGTAGGGGGTCATGCAGGGGGTGGTGTTTCAGGGTTTAGGGCAGTTCAGCGGTGTTCGGGCAGTGTAGGGGGTCATGCTGGAGCTGGTGTTTCAGGGTTTAGGGCAGTGCAGTGGTGTTCGGGCAGTGTAGGGGGTCGTGCAGGGGGTGGTGTTTCAGGGTTTATTGCAGAGCAGTGGTGTTCGCGCAGTGTGGGGGGTCGTGCTGGGGCTGGTGTTTCAGGGTTTAGGGCTGAGCAGTGGTGTTCGGGCAGTGTGGGGGGTCATGCTGGGGGTAGTGTTTCAGGGTTTAGGGCAGAGCAGTGGTGTTCGGGCAGTGTTGGGGGTCATGCTGGGGGTGGTGTTTCAGGGATTAGGGCAGTGCAGTGGTGTTCGGGCAGTGTTGGGGGTCGTGCTGGGGCTGGTGTTCCAGGGTTTAGGGCAGAGCAGTGATGTTCGCGCAGTGTGGGGCGGTCGTGCTGGGGCTGGTGTTTCAGGGTTTAGGGCAGAGCAGTGGTGTTCGGGCAGTGTAGGGGGTCGTGCAGGGGGTGGTGTTTCAGGGTTTAGGGCAGTGCAGTCGTGTTCGGGCAGTGTAGGGGGTCATGCTGGGGCTGGTGTTTTAGGGTTTAGGTCAGTGCAGTGGTGTTAAGGCAGTGTAGGGTGTAGTGCTGTGGATGGTGTTTCAGGGTTTAGGGCAGTGCAGTGGTGTTCGGGCAGTGTAGGGGGTCATGCTGGGGGTGGTGTTTCAGGGTTTAGGGCAGAGCAGTGGAGCTCAGGCAGTGTAAGATTCGTGCTGGGGCTGAAGTTTCAGGGTTCAGGGCAGAGCAGTGGTGTTTGGGCAGTGTAGGGGTCGTGCTGGGGCTGTGTTTCAGGGTTTAGGGCAGAGCAGTGGTGTTTGGGCAGTGTAGGGGTCATACTGGGGTGATGTTTCAGGGTTTAGGGCAGAGCAGTGATGTTCGGGCTGTGTGGGGGGCCGTGCTGGGGCTGGATTTTCAGGGTTTAGGGCAGTGCAGTGGTTTTCGGGCAGTGTAGGGTGTCGTGCTGGGGCTGGTGTTTCAGGGTTTAGGGCAGTGCAGTGGTGTTTGGGCAGTGTAGGGGTCATGCTGGGGCTGATGTTTCAGGGTTTAGGGCAGTGCAGTGGTGTTCGGGCAGTGTAGGGTGCCATACTGGGGCTGGTGTTTCAGGGTTTAATGCAGTGCAGTGGTTTTTGGGCAGTGTAGGGTGTCGTGCAGGGCGCGGTGTGTCAGGGTTTAGGGCAGTGCAGTGGTGGTCAGACAGTGTAGGGTGGTCTTGCTGGGGCGTGGTGTTTCAGGGTTTAGGGCAGTGCAGTGGTGTTCGGGCAGTGTAGGGGGTCTTGCTGGGGGTGATGTTTCAGGGTTTAGGGCAGTGCAGTGGTGTTCGGGCAATGTAGGGGGTCTTGCAAGGGGGTGGTGTTTCAGGGTTTAGGGCAGTGCAGTGGTGTTTGGGCAGTGTAGGGGGTCTTGCTGGGGGGTGGTGTTTCCGGGTTTAGGGCAGTGCAATGGTGTTTGGGCAGTGTAGGGGGTCATGTGGGGGATGGTGTTTCAGGGTTTAGGGCAGTGCAGTGGTGTTCGGGCAGTGTGGGTGGTCATGCTGGGGCTGGTGTTTCAAGGTTTAGGGCAGTGCAGTGGTGTTCGGGCAGTGTAGGGGGTTGTGCTGGGGTGGTGTTTCAGGGTTTAGGGCAGTGGTGTTCGGGCAGTGTAGGGGGTCTAGCTGGGGGTGGTGTTTCAGTGTTTAGGGCAGTGCAGTGATGTTCAGGTAGTGTAGGGGGTCTTGCTGGGGGTGCTGTTTCAGGGTTTATGGCAGTGCAGTGGTGTTCGGGCAGTGTAGGGGGTCGTACATGGGGTGGTGTTTCAGTGTTTAGGGCAGTGCAGTGATGTTCAGGTAGTGTAGGGGTCTTTCTGGGGGTGGTGTTTCAGGGTTTAGGGCAGTGGTGTTAGGGCAGTGTAGGGGGACATGCAGGGGTGGTGTTTCAGGGTTTAGGGCAGTGCAGTGGTGTTCGGGCAGTGTAGGGGGTCTTGCTGGGGCTGGTGTTTCAGGGTTTAGGTCAGTGCAGTGGTGTTCAGGCAGTGAAGGGTGTAGTGCTGCAGATGGTGTTTCAGGGTTTAGGGTAGTGCAGTGGTGTTCGGGCAGTATAGGGGGTCGTGCTGGAGTGGGGTTTCAGGGTTTAGGGCAGAGCAGTGGAGCACAGGCAGTGTAGGGTTCGTGCTGGGGCTGATGTTTCATGGTTTAGGGCAGAGCAGTGGTGTTCGGGCAATGTAGGGGTCGTGCTGGGGTTGTGTTTCAGGGTTTAGGGCAGAGCAGTGGTGTTCGGGCGGTGTGGGGGGCCGTGCTGTTGCTGGAGTTTCAGGCTTTGGGGCAGTGCACTGGTGTTCGGGCAGTGTAGGGGGTCGTGCTGGGGGTGGTGTTGTAGGGTTTTGGGCAGTGCAGTGGTGATCGGGCAGTGTAGGGGGTCGTGCTGGGGTGGTGTTTCAGGGTTTAGGGCAGTGGTGTTCGGGCAGTGTAGGGGGTCTTGCTGGGGGTGGTGTTTCAGGGTTTAGGACATTGCAGTGGTGTTCAGGCAGTGTAGGGGGTTGTGCTGGGGCTGTTGTTTTAGGGTTTAGGGCAGTGCGGTGGTGTTTGGGCAGTGTACGGGGTCGGGCATGGGTTGGTGTATCAGGGATTAGGGTAGAGCAGTGGTGTTTGGGCAGTGTGGGGGGTCATGCTGGGGCTGGTGTTTCAGGGTTTAGGGCAGAGCAGTGGTGTTCGGGCAGTGTGGGGGGTCATGCTGGGGCTGGTGTTTCAAGGTTTAGGGCAGTGCAGTGGTGTTCGGGCAGTGTAGGGGGTTGTGCTGGGGTGGTGTTTCAGGGTTTAGGGCAGTGCAGTGGTGTTCGGGCAGTGTAGGAGGTTGTGCTGGGGCTGGTGTTTTAGGGTTTAGGGCAGTGCAGTGGTGTTCGGGCAGTGTACGGGGTCGTGCATGGGGTGGTGTTTCAGGGTTTAGGGCAGTGCAGTGGTGTTCGGGTATTGTAGGGGGTTGTGCATGGGGTGGTGTTTCAGGGTTTAGGGCACTGCAGTGGTGTCCGGGCAGTGTAGTGGGTCGTGCAGGGGGTGGTGTTTCAGGGTTTAGGGCAGTGCAGTGGTGTTCGGGCAGTGTAGGGGGTAGTGCTGGGGCTGGTGTTTCAGGGTTTAGGTCAGTGCAGTGGTTTTCAGGCAGTGTAGGGTGTAGTGCTGCGGATGGTGTTTCAGGGTTTAGGGCAGTGCAGTGGTGTTCAGGCATTGTAGGGGGTCATGCTGGGGGTGGGGTTTTAGGGTTTAGGGCAGGGCAGTGGAGCTCAGGCAGTGTAAGGGTTGTGCTAGGGCTGATGTTTCATGGTTTAGGGCAGAGCAGTGGTGTTCGGGCAGTGTAGGGGTCGTGCTGGGGTTGTGTTTCAGGGTTTAGGTCAGAGCAGTGGTGTTCGGGCAGTGTGGGGGGCCGTGCTGTGGCTGGAGTTTCAGGGTTTAGGACAGTGCAGTGGTGTTCGGGCAGTGTAGAAGGTCTTGCAGGGGGGTGGTGTTTCAGGGTTTAGGGCAGTGCAGTGGTGTTTGGGCAGTGTAGGGGGTCTTGCTGGGGGGTGGAGTTTAAGGGTATAGAGCAGTGCAGTGGTGTTCGGGCAGTGTAGAGGGTCGTGCAGGGGCTGTTGTTTCAGGGTTTAGGGCAGTGCAGTGGTGTGCGGGCAGGGTAAAGATTTGTGCAGGGGCTGGTGTTTCAGGGTTTAGGGCAGTGCAGTGGTGTGCGGGCAGTGTAGGGGGTCATACAGGGGCTGGTGTATCAGGGTTTAGGGCAGTGCAGTGGTGTGCGGGCAGTGTAGGGGGTTGTGCAGGGGTGGTGTTTCAGGGTTTAGGGTAGTGCAGCGGTGTTCCGGCAGTGTAGGGGGTTGTGCAGGGGATTGTGTTTCAGGGTTTAGGGCAGTGCAGTGGTGTTCGGGCAGTGTAGGGGTAGTGCTGGGGCTGGTGTTTCAGGGTTTAGGTCAGTGCAGTGGTTTTCAGGCAGTGTAGGGAGTAGTGCTGCGGATGGTGTTTCAGGGTTTAGGGCAGTGCAGTGGTGTTCAGGCAGTGTAGGGGGTCTTGCTGGGGGTGGTGTTTCAGGGTTTAGGGCAGTGGTGTTAGGGCAGTGTAGGGGGTCATGCAGGGGGTGCTGTTTCAGGGTTTATGGCAGTGCAGTGGTGTTCGGGCAGTGTAGGGGGTTGTGCTGGGGCTGGAGTTTTAGGGTTTAGGGCAGTGCAGTGGTGTTCGGGCAGTGTAGGGGGTCATACATAGGGTGGTGTTTCAGTGTTTAGGGCAGTGCAGTGATGTTCAGGTAGAGTAGGGGGTCTTGCTGGGGGTGGTGTTTCAGGGTTTAGGGCAGTGGTGTTAGGGCAGCGTAGGGGGTCATGCAGGGGCTGGTGTTTCAGGATTTAGGGCAGTGCAGTGGTGTTCGGGCAGTGTAGGGGGTCCTGCTGGGGCTGGTGTTTCAGGGTTTAGGTCAGTGCAGTGTTGTACGGGCAGTGTGGGGGTTTGTGAAGTAGGTGGTGTTTCAGGGTTTAGAGCAGTGCAGTGGTGTTCGGGCAGTGTAGGGGGTCATGCAGAGCATTGTGTTTCAGGGTTTAGGGCAGTGCAGTCGTGGTCGGACAGTGTAGGGTGGTCTTGCTGGGGGGTGGTGTTTCAGGGTTTAGGGCAGTGCAGTGGTGTTCGGGCAGTGTGGGGGGTCTTGGTGGGGTGGTGTTTCAGAGTTTAAGGCAGTGCCGTGCTGTTCGGGCAATGTAGGGGGTCTTGCAGGGGGTGGTGTTTCAGGCTATAGGGCACTGCAGTGGTGTCCGGGCAGTGTAGGGGGTCGTGCAGGGAGTGGTGTTTCAGGGTTTAGGGCAGTGCAGTGGTGTTCGGGCAGTGTGAGGGGTCATGCTGGGGCTGGTGTTTCAGGGTTTAGGGCAGAGCAGTGGTGTTCACGCAGTGTGGGGGGTCGTGCTGGGGCTGGTGTTTCAGGGTTTAGGGCAGTGCAGTGGTGTTCAGGCAGTGTAGGGGGTTGTGCTGGGGTTGGTGTTTCAGGGTTAAGGGCAGTGCAGTGCTGTTTGGGGACTGTAGGGGCTCGTGCTGGGGCTGGTGTTTCAGTGTTTAGGGCAGTGCAGTGGTGTTCGGGCAGTGTAGGGTGTCGTGCTGGGGCTGGTGTTTCAGGGTTTAGGGCAGTGGTGTTAGGGCAGTGTAGGGGGTCGTGCAGGGGGTGCTGTTTCAGGGTTTACGGCAGTTCAGTGGTGTTCAGACAGTGTAGGGGGTCGTGCTGGGGCTGGTGTTTCAGGGTTTAGGGCAGTGCAGTGGTGTTCGGGCAGTGTAGGGTGTTGTGCTGGGGCTGGTGTTTCAGGGTTTAGGGCAGTGCAGTGGTGTTCGGGCAGTGTAGGGGGTTGTGCTGGTGCTGGTGTTTTAGGGTTTAGGGCAGTGCAGTGGTGTTCGGGCAGTGTAGGGGGTCGTGCATGGGGTGGTGTTTCAGGGTTTAGGGCAGTGCAGTGGTGTTCGGGTAGTGCAGGGGGTTGTGCATGGGGTGGTGTTTCAGTGTTTAGGGCACTGCAGTTGTGTCTGGGCAGTGTAGGGGTCGTGCATGGGATGGTGTTTGAGGGTTTAGGGCAGTGCAGTTGTGTGTGGGCAGAGTAGGGGGTCATGAAGGGGGTGGTGTTTCAGGGTGTAGGGCAGTGCAGCGGTGTTCGGGCAGTATAGGGGGTCGTGCAGGGGATGGTGTTTCAGGGTTTAGGGCAGTGCAGTGGTGTTCGGGCAGTGTAGGGGGTCGTGCTGGGGTGGTGTTTCAGGGTTTAGGGCAGTGCAGTGGTGTTCAGGCAGCATAGGGGGTCGTGCAGGGGGTGGTGTTTCAGGGTTTAGGGCAGAGCAGTGGTGTTCGGGCAGTGTGGGGGGCCGTGCTGTGGCTGGAGTTTCAGGGTTTAGGGCAGTGCAGTGGTGTTCGGGAAGTGTAGGGGGTCGTGCTGGGGTGGTGTTTCAGGGTTTAGGGCAGTGCAGTGGTGTTCGGGCAGTGTAGGGGGTCGTGCAGGGGCTGGTGTTTCAGGTTTAGGGCAGAGCAGTGGTGTTCGTGCAGTGTGGGGGGTCGTGCTGGGGTAGTGTTTCTGGGTTTAGGGCAGTGCAGTGGTGTGCGGGCAGTGTAGGGGGTCTTGCAGGAGGGTGGTGTTTCAGAGTTTAGGGCAGTGCAGTGGTGTTCGGGCAGAATTATTGGTCTTGCTGGGGGGTGGTGTTTCATGGCTTAGGGCAGAGCAGTGGTGTTCGGGCAGTATAGAGGGTTTGCGTGGGCTGGTGTTTCAGGATTTAGGGCAGTGCAGTGGTGTTCGGGCAGTGTAAGGGATCTTGTGGAGAGTGGTGTTTCAGGGTTTAGGGCAGTGCAGTGGTGTGCGGGCAGTATAGAGGGTCATGCAGGGGCTGGTATTTCAGGGTTTAGGGCAGTGCATTGGTGTGCGGGCAGTGTAGGGGGTCATGCAGGGGGTGGTGTTTCAGGGTTTAGGGCAGTGCAGTGGTGTTCGGGCAGTGTGAGGGGTCATGCTGGGGCTGGTGTTTCAGGGTTTAGGGCAGAGCAGTGGTGTTCACGCAGTGTGGGGGGTCGTGCTGGGGCTGGTGTTTCAGGGTTTAAGGCAGTGCAGTGGTGTTCGGGCAGTGTAGGGGGTTGTGCTGGGGTTGGTGTTTCAGGGTTAAGGGCAGTGCAGTGCTGTTTGGGGACTGTAGGGGCTTGTGCTGGGGCTGGTGTTTCAGTGTTTAGGGCAGTGCAGTGGTGTTCGGGCAGTGTAGGGTGTCGTGCTGGGGCTGGTGTTTCAGGGTTTAGGGCAGTGGTGTTAGGGCAGTATAGGGGGTCGTGCAGGGGGTGCTGTTTCAGGGTTTACGGCAGTTCAGTGGTGTTCGGACAGTGTAGGGGGTCGTGCTGGGGCTGGTGTTTCAGGGTTTAGGGCAGTGCAGTGGTGTTCGGGCAGTGTAGGGGGTCGTGCTGGGCCTGGTGTTTCAGGGTTTAAGGCTGTGCAGCGGTGTTTGGTCAGTGTAGGGGGTCGTGCTGGAGCTGGTGTTTCAGGGTTTAGGCAGTGGTGTTCAGCAGTGTGTGGGGTCTTGCTGGGGGTGATGTTTCAGGGTTTAGGGCAGTGCAGTGGTGTTTGGGCAGTGTAGGGGGTTGTGCTGGTGCTGGTGTTTTAGGGTTTAGGTCAGTGCAGTGGTGTTTGGGCAGTGTAGGGGGTCTAGCATGGGGTGGTGTTTCAGGGTTTAGGGCAGTGCAGTGGTGTTCGGGCAGTGTAGGGGGTTGTGCTGGTGCTGGTGTTTCAGTGTTTAGGTCACTGCAGTTGTGTCTGGGCAGTGTAGGGGTCGTGCATGGGATGGTGTTTGAGGGTTTAGGGCAGTGCAGTTGTGTGCGGGCAGAGTAGGGGGTCATGAAGGGGGTGGTGTTTCAGGGTGTAGGGCAGTGCAGCGGTGTTCGGGCAGTATAGGGGGTCGTGCAGGGGATGGTGTTTCAGGGTTTAGGGCAGTGCAGTGGTGTTCGGGCAGTGTAGGGGGTCGTGCTGGGGTGGTGTTTCAGGGTTTAGGGCAGTGCAGTGGTGTTCAGGCAGCATAGGGGGTCGTGCAGGGGGTGGTGTTTCAGGGTTTAGGGCAGAGCAGTGGTGTTCGGGCAGTGTGGGGGGCCGTGCTGTGGCTGGAGTTTCAGGGTTTTAGGGCAGTGCAGTGGTGTTTGGGCAGTGTAGGGGGTCGTGCTGGGGTGGTGTTTCAGGGTTTAGGGCAGTGCAGTGGTGTTCGGGCAGTGTAGGGGTTCGTGCAGGGGCTGGTGTTTCAGGTTTAGGGCAGAGCAGTGGTGTTCGTGCAGTGTGGGGGGTCGTGCTGGGGTGGTGTTTCTGGGTTTAGGGCAGTGCAGTGGTGTTCGGGCAGTGTAGGGGGTCTTGCAGGAGGGTGGTGTTTCAGAGTTTAGGGCAGTGCAGTGGTGTTCGGGCAGAATAGTTGGTCTTGCTGGGGGGTGGTGTTTCATGGCTTAGGGCAGAGCAGTGGTGTTCGGGCAGTATAGAGGGTTTGCGTGGGCTGGTGTTTCAGGATTTAGGGCAGTGCAGTGGTGTTCGGGCAGTGTAAGGGATCTTGTGGAGGCTGGTGTTTCAGGGTTTAGGGCAGTGCAGTGGTGTGTGGGCAGTATAGAGGGTCATGCAGGGGCTGGTATTTCAGGGTTTAGGGCAGTGCATTGGTGTGCGGGCAGTGTAGGGGGTCGTGCAGGGGCTGGTGTTACAGGGTTTAGGGCAGTGCAGTGGTGTGCGGGCAGTGTAAGGGGTTGTGCAGTAGGTGGTGTTTCAGGGTTTAGGGCAGTGCAGTGGTGTGCGGGCAGTGTAGGGGGTTGTGCAGTAGGTGGTGTTTCAGGGTTTAGGGCAGTGCAGTGGTGTTCAGGCAATGTAGGGGGTCATGCAGGGGATTGAGTTTCAGGGTTTAGGGCAGTGTAGTGGTGTTCGGGCAGTGTTGGGGGTCTTGTTGGGGGTGGTGTTTCAGGGTTTAGGGCAGTAGTGTTAGGGCAGTGTAGGGGGTCATGCAGGGGGTGGTGTTTTAGTGTTTAGGGCAGTGCAGTGGTGTTTGGGCAGTGTAGGGGGTCGTGCATGGGGTGGTGTTTCAGGGTTTAGGGCAGTGCAGTGGTGTTCGGGTAGTGCAAGGGGTTGTGCATGGGGTGGTGTTTCAGTGTTTAGGTCACTGCAGTTGTGTCTGGGCAGTGTAGGGGTCGTGCATGGGATGGTGTTTGAGGGTTTAGGGCAGTGCAGTTGTGTGCGGGCAGAGTAGGGGGTCATGAAGGGGGTGGTGTTTCAGGGTGTAGGGCAGTGCAGCGGTGTTCGGGCAGTATAGGGGGTCGTGCAGGGGATGGTGTTTCACGGTTTAGGGCAGTGCAGTGGTGTTCGGGCAGTGTAGGGGGTCGTGCTGGGGTGGTGTTTCAGGGTTTAGGGCAGTGCAGTGGTATTCAGGCAGCATAGGGGGTCGTGCAGGGGGTGGTGTTTCAGGGTTTAGGGCAGAGCAGTGGTGTTCGGGCAGTGTGGGGGGCCGTGCTGTGGCTGGAGTTTCAGGGTTTAGGGCAGTGCAGTGGTGTTTGGGCAGTGTAGGGGGTCGTGCTGGGGTGGTGTTTCAGGGTTTAGGGCAGTGCAGTGGTGTTCGGGCAGTGTAGGGGGTCGTGCAGGGGCTGGTGTTTCAGGTTTAGGGCAGAGCAGTGGTGTTCGTGCAGTGTGGGGGGTCGTGCTGGGGTGGTGTTTCTGGGTTTAGGGCAGTGCAGTGGTGTTCGGGCAGTGTAGGGGGTCTTGCAGGAGGGTGGTGTTTCAGAGTTTAGGGCAGTGCAGTGGTGTTCGGGCAGAATAGTTGGTCTTGCTGGGGGGTGGTGTTTCATGGCTTAGGGCAGAGCAGTGGTGTTCGGGCAGTATAGAGGGTTTGCGTGGGCTGGTGTTTCAGGATTTAGGGCAGTGCAGTGGTGTTCGGGCAGTGTAAGGGATCTTGTGGAGGCTGGTGTTTCAGGGTTTAGGGCAGTGCAGTGGTGTGTGGGCAGTATAGAGGGTCATGCAGGGGCTGGTATTTCAGGGTTTAGGGCAGTGCATTGGTGTGCGGGCAGTGTAGGGGGTCGTGCAGGGGCTGGTGTTACAGGGTTTAGGGCAGTGCAGTGGTGTGCGGGCAGTGTGAGGGGTTGTGCAGTAGGTGGTGTTTCAGGGTTTAGGGCAGTGCAGTGGTGTGCGGGCAGTGTAGGGGGTTGTGCAGTAGGTGGTGTTTCAGGGTTTAGGGCAGTGCAGTGGTGTTCAGGCAATGTAGGGGGTCATGCAGGGTATTGTGTTTCAGGGTTTAGGGCAGTGTAGTGGTGTTTGGGCAGTGTTGGGGGTCTTGTTGGGGGTGGTGTTTCAGGGTTTAGGGCAGTAGTGTTAGGGCAGTGTAGGGGGTCGTGCAGGGGGTGGTGTTTCAGTGTTTAGGGCACTGCAGTGGTGTCCGGGCAGTGTAGGGGTTCGTGCAGGGGGTGGTGTTTCAGGGTTTAGGGCAGTGCAGTGGTGTGCGGGCAGTGTAGGGTGTAGTGCTGCAGATGGTGTTACAGGGTTTAGGGCAGTGCAGTGGTGTTCGGGCAGTGTAGGGGGTCGTGCTGGGGTGGGGTTTCAGGGTTTAGGGTAGAGCAGTGGAGCACAGGCAGTGTAGTGTTCGTGCTGGGGCCGAAGTATCATTGTTTAGGGCAGAGTAGTGGTGTTCGGGCAGTGTAGGGGTCGTGCTGGGGTTGTGTTTCAGGGTTTAGGGCAGAGCAGTGGTGTTCAGGCAGTGTAGGGGGCCATGGTGTGGCTGGAGTTTCAGGGTTTAGGGCAGTGCAGTGGTGTTCGGGCAGTGTAGGGGTCGTGCTGGGGTGGTGTTTCAGTGTTTAGGGCAGTTCAGTGGTGTTCGGGCAGTGTAGGGTGTAGTGCTGCAGATGGTGTTTCAGGGTTTAGGGCAGTGCAGTAGTGTTCGGGCAGTGTAGGGTGTCATACTGGGGCTGGTGTTTCAGGGTTTAATGCAGTGCAGTGGTTTTTGGGCAGTGTAGGGTGTCGTGCAGGGCGCGGTGTGTCAGGGTTTAGGGGAGTGCAGTGGTGGTCAGACAGTGTAGGGTGGTCTTGCTGGGGCGTGGTGTTTCAGGGTTTAGGGCAGTGCAGTGGTGTTCGGGCAGTGTAGGGGGTCTTGCTGGGGGTGATGTTTCAGGGTTTAGGGCAGTGCAGTGGTGTTCGGGCAATGTAGGGGGTCTTGCAAGGGGGTGGTGTTTCAGGGTTTAGGGCAGTGCAGTGGTGTTTGGGCAGTGTAGGGGGTCTTGCTGGGGGGTGGTGTTTCCGGGTTTAGGGCAGTGCAATGGTGTTTGGGCAGTGTAGGGGGTCATGTGGGGGATGGTGTTTCAGGGTTTAGGGCAGTGCAGTGGTGTTCGGGCAGTGTGGGTGGTCATGCTGGGGCTGGTGTTTCAAGGTTTAGGGCAGTGCAGTGGTGTTCGGGCAGTGTAGGGGGTCTAGCTGGGGGTGATGTTTCAGTGTTTAGGGCAGTGCAGTGATGTTCAGGTAGTGTAGGGGGTCTTGCTGGAGGTGCTGTTTCAGGGTTTATGGCAGTGCAGTGGTGTTCGGGCAGTGTAGGGGGTCGTACATGGGGTGGTGTTTCAGTGTTTAGGGCAGTGCAGTGATGTTCAGGTAGTGTAGGGGTCTTTCTGGGGGTGGTGTTTCAGGGTTTAGGGCAGTGGTGTTAGGGCAGTGTAGGGGGACATGCAGGGGGTGGTGTTTCAGGGTTTAGGGCAGTGCAGTGGTGTTCGGGCAGTGTAGGGGGTCTTGCTGGGGCTGGTGTTTCAGGGTTTAGGTCAGTGCAGTGGTGTTCAGGCAGTGTAGGGTGTAGTGCTGCAGATGGTGTTTCAGGGTTTAGGGTAGTGCAGTGGTGTTCGGGCAGTATAGGGGGTCGTGCTCGAGTGGGGTTTCAGGGTTTAGGGCAGAGCAGTGGAGCACAGGCAGTGTAGGGTTCGTGCTGGGGCTGATGTTTCATGGTTTAGGGCAGAGCAGTGGTGTTCGGGCAATGTAGGGGTCGTGCTGGGGTTGTGTTTCAGGGTTTAGGGCAGAGCAGTGGTGTTCGGGCGGTGTGGGGGGCCGTGCTGTTGCTGGAGTTTCAGGCTTTGGGGCAGTGCACTGGTGTTCGGGCAGTGTAGGGGGTCGTGCTGGGGGTGGTGTTGTAGGGTTTTGGGCAGTGCAGTGGTGATCGGGCAGTGTAGGGGGTCGTGCTGGGGTGGTGTTTCAGGGTTTAGGGCAGTGGTGTTCGGGCAGTGTAGGGGGTCTTGCTGGGGGTGGTGTTTCAGGGTTTAGGACATTGCAGTGGTGTTCAGGCAGTGTAGGGGGTTGTGCTGGGGCTGTTGTTTTAGGGTTTAGGGCAGTGCGGTGGTGTTTGGGCAGTGTACGGGGTCGGGCATGGGTTGGTGTATCAGGGATTAGGGTAGAGCAGTGGTGTTCGGGCAGTGTGGGGGGTCATGCTGGGGCTGGTGTTTCAGGGTTTAGGGCAGAGCAGTGGTGTTCGGGCAGTGTGGGGGGTCATGCTGGGGCTGGTGTTTCAAGGTTTAGGGCAGTGCAGTGGTGTTCGGGCAGTGTAGGGGGTTGTGCTGGGGTGGTGTTTCAGGGTTTAGGGCAGTGCAGTGGTGTTCGGGCAGTGTAGGAGGTTGTGCTGGGGCTGGTGTTTTAGGGTTTAGGGCAGTGCAGTGGTGTTCGGGCAGTGTACGGGGTCGTGCATGGGGTGGTGTTTCAGGGTTTAGGGCAGTGCAGTGGTGTTCGGGTATTGTAGGGGGTTGTGCATGGGGTGGTGTTTCAGGGTTTAGGGCACTGCAGTGGTGTCCGGGCAGTGTAGTGGGTCGTGCAGGGGGTGGTGTTTCAGGGTTTAGGGCAGTGCAGTGGTGTTCGGGCAGTGTAGGGGGTAGTGCTGGGGCTGGTGTTTCAGGGTTTAGGTCAGTGCAGTGGTTTTCAGGCAGTGTAGGGTGTAGTGCTGCGGATGGTGTTTCAGGGTTTAGGGCAGTGCAGTGGTGTTCAGGCAGTGTAGGGGGTCATGCTGGGGGTGGGGTTTCAGGGTTTAGGGCAGGGCAGTGGAGCTCAGGCAGTGTAGGGGTCGTGCTAGGGCTGATGTTTCATGGTTTAGGGCAGAGCAGTGGTGTTCGGGCAGTGTAGGGGTCGTGCTGGGGTTGTGTTTCAGGGTTTAGGTCAGAGCAGTGGTGTTCGGGCAGTGTGGGGGGCCGTGCTGTGGCTGGAGTTTCAGGGTTTAGGACAGTGCAGTGGTGTTCGGGCAGTGTAGAAGGTCTTGCAGGGGGGTGGTGTTTCAGGGTTTAGGGCAGTGCAGTGGTGTTTGGGCAGTGTAGGGGGTCTTGCTGGGGGGTGGAGTTTAAGGGTATAGAGCAGTGCAGTGGTGTTCGGGCAGTGTAGAGGGTCGTGCAGGGGCTGTTGTTTCAGGGTTTAGGGCAGTGCAGTGGTGTGCGGGCAGGGTAAAGATTTGTGCAGGGGCTGGTGTTTCAGGGTTTAGGGCAGTGCAGTGGTGTGCGGGCAGTGTAGGGGGTCATACAGGGGCTGGTGTATCAGGGTTTAGGGCAGTGCAGTGGTGTGCGGGCAGTGTAGGGGGTTGTGCAGGGGTGGTGTTTCAGGGTTTAGGGTAGTGCAGCGGTGTTCCGGCAGTGTAGGGGGTTGTGCAGGGGATTGTGTTTCAGGGTTTAGGGCAGTGCAGTGGTGTTCGGGCAGTGTAGGGGTAGTGCTGGGGCTGGTGTTTCAGGGTTTAGGTCAGTGCAGTGGTTTTCAGGCAGTGTAGGGAGTAGTGCTGCGGATGGTGTTTCAGGGTTTAGGGCAGTGCAGTGGTGTTCAGGCAGTGTAGGGGGTCTTGCTGGGGGTGGTGTTTCAGGGTTTAGGGCAGTGGTGTTAGGGCAGTGTAGGGGGTCATGCAGGGGGTGCTGTTTCAGGGTTTATGGCAGTGCAGTGATGTTCAGGTAGAGTAGGGGGTCTTGCTGGGGGTGGTGTTTCAGGGTTTAGGGCAGTGGTGTTAGGGCAGCGTAGGGGGTCATGCAGGGGCTGGTGTTTCAGGGTTTAGGGCAGTGCAGTGGTGTTCGGGCAGTGTAGGGGGTCATACATGGGGTGGTGTTTCAGTGTTTAGGGCAGTGCAGTGATGTTCAGGTAGAGTAGGGGGTCTTGCTGGGGGTGGTGTTTCAGGGTTTAGGGCAGTGGTGTTAGGGCAGCGTAGGGGGTCATGCAGGGGCTGGTGTTTCAGGGTTTAGGGCAGTGCAGTGGTGTTCGGGCAGTGTAGGGGGTCCTGCTGGGGCTGGTGTTTCAGGGTTTAGGTCAGTGCAGTGTTGTACGGGCAGTGTGGGGGTTTGTGCAGTAGGTGGTGTTTCAGGGTTTAGAGCAGTGCAGTGGTGTTCGGGCAGTTTAGGGGGTCATGCAGAGCATTGTGTTTCAGGGTTTAGGGCAGTGCAGTGGTGGTCGGACAGTGTAGGGTGGTCTTGCTGGGGGGTGGTGTTTCAGGGTTTAGGGCAGTGCAGTGGTGTTCGGGCAGTGTGGGGGGTCTTGGTGGGGTGGTGTTTCAGAGTTTAAGGCAGTGCCGTGCTGTTCGGGCAATGTAGGGGGTCTTGCAGGGGGGTGGTGTTTCAGGCTATAGGGCACTGCAGTGGTGTCCGGGCAGTGTAGGGGGTCATGCAGGGGGTGGTGTTTCAGGGTTTAGGGCAGTGCAGTGGTGTTCGGGCAGTGTGAGGGGTCATGCTGGGGCTGGTGTTTCAGGGTTTAGGGCAGAGCAGTGGTGTTCACGCAGTGTGGGGGGTCGTGCTGGGGCTGGTGTTTCAGGGTTTAGGGCAGTGCAGTGGTGTTCGGGCAGTGTAGGGGGTTGTGCTGGGGTTGGTGTTTCAGGGTTAAGGGCAGTGCAGTGCTGTTTGGGGACTGTAGGGGCTCGTGCTGGGGCTGGTGTTTCAGTGTTTAGGGCAGTGCAGTGGTGTTCGGGCAGTGTAGGGTGTCGTGCTGGGGCTGGTGTTTCAGGGTTTAGGGCAGTGGTGTTAGGGCAGTGTAGGGGGTCGTGCAGGGGGTGCTGTTTCAGGGTTTACGGCAGTTCAGTGGTGTTCGGACAGTGTAGGGGGTCGTGCTGGGGCTGGTGTTTCAGGGTTTAGGGCAGTGCAGTGGTGTTCGGGCAGTGTAGGGTGTTGTGCTGGGGCTGGTGTTTCAGGGTTTAGGGCAGTGCAGTGGTGTTTGGGCAGTGTAGGGGGTCGTGCTGGGCCTGGTGTTTCAGGGTTTAAGGCTGTGCAGCGGTGTTTGGTCAGTGTAGGGGGTCGTGCTGGAGCCGGTGTTTCAGGGTTTAGGCAGTGGTGTTCAGCAGTGTGTGGGGTCTTGCTGGGGGTAATGTTTCAGGGTTTAGGGCAGTGCAGTGGTGTTCGGGCAGTGTAGGGGGTTGTGCTGGTGCTGGTGTTTTAGGGTTTAGGGCAGTGCAGTGGTGTTTGGGCAGTGTAGGGGGTCGTGCATGGGGTGGTGTTTCAGGCTTTAGGGCAGTGCAGTGGTGTTCGGGCAGTGTAGGGGGTTGTGCTGGTGCTGGTGTTTTAGGGTTTAGGGCAGTGCAGTGGTGTTCGGGCAGTGTAGGGGGTCGTGCATGGGGATGGTGTTTCAGGGTTTAGGGCAGTGCAGTGGTGTTCGGGCAGTGTAGGGGGTCGTGCTGGGGTGGTGTTTCAGGGTTTAGGGCAGTGCAGTGGTGTTCGGACAGCGTAGGGGGTCATGCTGGGGCTGGTGTTTCAGGGTTTAGGTCAGTGCAGTGGTGGTCAGGCAGTGTAGGGGGTCGTGCTGGGGTGGTGTTTCAGGGTTTAGGGCAGTGCAGTGGTGTTCAGGCAGCATAGGGGGTCGTGCAGGGGGTGGTGTTTCAGGGTTTAGGGCAGAGCAGTGGTGTTCGGGCAGTGTGGGGGGCCGTGCTGTGGCTGGAGTTTCAGGGTTTAGGGCAGTGCAGTGGTGTTCGGGAAGTGTAGGGGGTCGTGCTGGGGTGGTGTTTCAGGGTTTAGGGCAGTGCAGTGGTGTTCGGGCAGTGTAGGGGGTCGTGCAGGGGCTGGTGTTTCAGGTTTAGGGCAGAGCAGTGGTGTTCGTGCAGTGTGGGGGGTCGTGCTGGGGTAGTGTTTCTGGGTTTAGGGCAGTGCAGTGGTGTGCGGGCAGTGTAGGGGGTCTTGCAGGAGGGTGGTGTTTCAGAGTTTAGGGCAGTGCAGTGGTGTTCGGGCAGAATAGTTGGTCTTGCTGGGGGGTGGTGTTTCATGGCTTAGGGCAGAGAAGTGGTGTTCGGGCAGTATAGAGGGTTTGCGTGGGCTGGTGTTTCAGGATTTAGGGCAGTGCAGTGGTGTTCGGGCAGTGTAAGGGATCTTGTGGAGAGTGGTGTTTCAGGGTTTAGGGCAGTGCAGTGGTGTGTGGGCAGTATAGAGGGTCATGCAGGGGCTGGTATTTCAGGGTTTAGGGCAGTGCATTGGTGTGCGGGCAGTGTAGGGGGTCATGCAGGGGGTGGTGTTTCAGGGTTTAGGGCAGTGCAGTGGTGTTCGGGCAGTGTGAGGGGTCATGCTGGGGCTGGTGTTTCAGGGTTTAGGGCAGAGCAGTGGTGTTCACGCAGTGTGGGGGGTCGTGCTGGGGCTGGTGTTTCAGGGTTTAAGGCAGTGCAGTGGTGTTCGGGCAGTGTAGGGGGTTGTGCTGGGGTTGGTGTTTCAGGGTTAAGGGCAGTGCAGTGCTGTTTGGGGACTGTAGGGGCTTGTGCTGGGGCTGGTGTTTCAGTGTTTAGGGCAGTGCAGTGGTGTTCGGGCAGTGTAGGGTGTCGTGCTGGGGCTGGTGTTTCAGGGTTTAGGGCAGTGGTGTTAGGGCAGTGTAGGGGGTCGTGCAGGGGGTGCTGTTTCAGGGTTTACGGCAGTTCAGTGGTGTTCGGACAGTGTAGGGGGTCGTGCTGGGGCTGGTGTTTCAGGGTTTAGGGCAGTGCAGTGGTGTTCGGGCAGTGTAGGGGGTCATGCTGGGCCTGATGTTTCAGGGTTTAAGGCTGTGCAGCGGTGTTTGGTCAGTGTAGGGGGTCGTGCTGGAGCTGGTGTTTCAGGGTTTAGGCAGTGGTGTTCAGCAGTGTGTGGGGTCTTGCTGGAGGTGATGTTTCAGGGTTTAGGGCAGTGCAGTGGTGTTCGGGCAGTGTAGGGGGTTGTGCTGGTGCTGGTGTTTTAGGGTTTAGGGCAGTGCAGTGGTGTTTGCGCAGTGTAGGGGGTCGTGCATGGGGTGGTGTTTCAGGGTTTAGGGCAGTGCAGTGGTGTTCGGGCAGTGTAGGGGGTTGTGCTGGTGCTGGTGTTTTAGGGTTTAGGGCAGTGCAGTGGTGTTCGGGCAGTGTAGGGGGTCGTGCATGGGGTGGTGTTTCAGGGTTTAGGGCAGTGCAGTGGTGTTCGGGTAGTGCAAGGGGTTGTGCATGGGGTGGTGTTTCAGTGTTTAGGTCACTGCAGTTGTGTCTGGGCAGTGTAGGGGTCGTGCATGGGATGGTGTTTGAGGGTTTAGGGCAGTGCAGTTGTGTGTGGGCAGAGTAGGGGGTCATGAAGGGGGTGGTGTTTCAGGGTGTAGGGCAGTGCAGCGGTGTTCGGGCAGTATAGGGGGTCGTGCAGGGGATGGTGTTTCAGGGTTTAGGGCAGTGCAGTGGTGTTCGGGCAGTGTAGGGGGTCGTGCTGGGGTGGTGTTTCAGGGTTTAGGGCAGTGCAGTGGTGTTCAGGCAGCATAGGGGGTCGTGCAGGGGGTGGTGTTTCAGGGTTTAGGGCAGAGCAGTGGTGTTCGGGCAGTGTGGGGGGCCGTGCTGTGGCTGGAGTTTCAGGGTTTAGGGCAGTGCAGTGGTGTTTGGGCAGTGTAGGGGGTCGTGCTGGGGTGGTGTTTCAGGGTTTAGGGCAGTGCAGTGGTGTTCGGGCAGTGTAGGGGGTCGTGCAGGGGCTGGTGTTTCAGGTTTAGGGCAGAGCAGTGGTGTTCGTGCAGTGTGGGGGGTCGTGCTGGGGTGGTGTTTCTGGGTTTAGGGCAGTGCAGTGGTGTTCGGGCAGTGTAGGGGGTCTTGCAGGAGGGTGGTGTTTCAGAGTTTAGGGCAGTGCATTGGTGTTCGGGCAGAATAGTTGGTCTTGCTGGGGGGTGGTGTTTCATGGCTTAGGGCAGAGCAGTGGTGTTCGGGCAGTATAGAGGGTTTGCGTGGGCTGGTGTTTCAGGATTTAGGGCAGTGCAGTGGTGTTCGGGCAGTGTAAGGGATCTTGTGGAGGCTGGTGTTTCAGGGTTTAGGGCAGTGCAGTGGTGTGTGGGCAGTATAGAGGGTCATGCAGGGGCTGGTATTTCAGGGTTTAGGGCAGTGCATTGGTGTGCGGGCAGTGTAGGGGGTCGTGCAGGGGCTGGTGTTACAGGGTTTAGGGCAGTGCAGTGGTGTGCGGGCAGTGTAAGGGGTTGTGCAGTAGGTGGTGTTTCAGGGTTTAGGGCAGTGCAGTGGTGTGCGGGCAGTGTAGGAGGTTGTGCAGTAGGTGGTGTTTCAGGGTTTAGGGCAGTGCAGTGGTGTTCAGGCAATGTAGGGGGTCATGCAGGGGATTGTGTTTCAGGGTTTAGGGCAGTGTAGTGGTGTTCGGGCAGTGTTGGGGGTCTTGTTGGGGGTGGTGTTTCAGGGTTTAGGGCAGTAGTGTTAGGGCAGGGTAGGGGGTCGTGCAGGGGGTGGTGTTTCAGTGTTTAGGGCACTGCAGTGGTGTCCGGGCAGTGTAGGGGTTCGTGCAGGGGGTGGTGTTTCAGGGTTTAGGGCAGTGCAGTGGTGTGCGGGCAGTGTAGGGTGTAGTGCTGCAGATGGTGTTACAGGGTTTAGGGCAGTGCAGTGGTGTTCGGGCAGTGTAGGGGGTCGTGCTGGGGTGGGGTTTCAGGGTTTAGGGTAGAGCAGTGGAGCACAGGCAGTGTAGTGTTCGTGCTGGGGCCGAAGTATCATTGTTTAGGGCAGAGTAGTGGTGTTCGGGCAGTGTAGGGGTCGTGCTGGGGTTGTGTTTCAGGGTTTAGGGCAGAGCAGTGGTGTTCAGGCAGTGTAGGGGGCCATGGTGTGGCTGGAGTTTCAGGGTTTAGGGCAGTGCAGTGGTGTTCGGGCAGTGTAGGGGGTCGTGCTGGGGTGGTGTTTCAGTGTTTAGGGCAGTTCAGTGGTGTTCGGGCAGTGTAGGGTGTAGTGCTGCAGATGGTGTTTCAGGGTTTAGGGCAGTGCAGTGGTGTTCGGGCAGTGTAGGGTGTCGTGCTGGGGTGGGGTTTCAGGGTTTAGGGTAGAGCAGTGGAGCACAGGCAGTGTAGTGTTCTTGCTGGGGCCGATGTTTCATTGTTTAGGGCAGAGTAGTGGTGTTCGGGCAGTGTAGGGGTCGTGCTGGGGTTGTGTTTCAGGGTTTAGGGCAGAGCAGTGGTGTTCGGGCAGTGTGGGGGGCCATGCTGTTGCTGGAGTTTCAGGGTTTAGGGCAGTGTAGTGGTATTCGGGCAGTGTAGGGGGTCGTGCTGGGGGTGGTGTTGTAGGGTTTAGGGCAGTGCAGTAGTGATCGGGCAGTGTAGGGGGTCGTGCTGGGGTGGTGTTTCAGGGTTTAGGGCTGTGCAGTGGTGTTCGGGCAGTGTTGGGGGTCTTGTTGGGGGTGGTGTTTCAGGGTTTAGGGCAGTGGTGTTCGGGCAGTGTAGGGGCTCTTGCTGGGGGTGGTGTTTCAGGGTTTAGGGCAGTGCAGTGGTGTTCGGGTAGTGTAGGGGGTCTTGCTGGGGGTGGTGTTTCAGGGTTTAGGGCACTGGCATTTGTGCAGTGTAGGGGTTCGTGCAGGGGGTGCTGTTTCAGGGTTTACGGCAGTTCAGTGGTGTTCGGACTGTGTAGGGGGTAATGCTGGGGTTGGTGTTTCAGGGTTTAGGGCAGTGCAGTGGTGTTCGGGCAGTGTAGGGTGTCGTGCTGGGGCTGGTGTTTCAGGGTTTAGGGCAGTGCAGTGGGGTTCGGGCAGTGTAGGGGGTCGTGCTGGGCCTGGTGTTTCAGGGTTTAAGGCTGTGCAGCGGTGTTTGGGCAGTGTAGGGGGTCGTGCTGGGGCTGGTGTTTCAGGGTTTAGGGTAGTGCAGTGGTGTTCGGGTAGTGTAGGTGGTCTTGCTGGAGGTGGTGTTTCAGGGTTTAGTGCAGTGGTGTTAGTGCAGTGTAGGGGGTTGTGCAGGGGGTGCTGTTTCAGGGTTTACGGCAGTGCAGTGGTGTTCGGGCAGTGTAGGGGGTTGTGCTGGGGCTGGTGTTTTAGGGTTTAGGGCAGTGGTGTTAGGGCAGTGTAGGGGGTCGTGCAGGGGGTGGTGTTTCAGTGTTTAGGGCACTGCAGTGGTGTCCGGGCAGTGTAGGGGTTCGTGCAGGGGGTGGTGTTTCAGGGTTTAGGGCAGTGCAGTGGTGTGCGGGCAGTGTAGGGGGTCGTGCAGGGGTTGGTGTTTCAGGGTTTAGGGCAGTGCAGTGGTGTTCGGGCAGTGTAGGGGGTCGTACATGGGGTGGTGTTTCAGTGTTTAGGGCACTGCAGTGGTGTCCGGGCAGTGTAGGGGTTCGTGCAGGGGGTGGTGTTTCAGGGTTTAGGGCAGTGCAGTGGTGTTCGGGCAGTGTAGGGGGTCTTGCTGGGGCTGGTGTTTCAGGGTTTAGGTCAGTGCAGTGGTGTTCAGGCAGTGTAGGGTGTAGTGCTGCAGATGGTGTTACAGGGTTTAGGGCAGTGCAGTGGTGTTCGGGCAGTGTAGGGGGTCGTGCTGGGGTGGGGTTTCAGGGTTTAGGGTAGAGCAGTGGAGCACAGGCAGTGTAGTGTTCGTGCTGGGGCCGAAGTA
Organism: Triturus cristatus; assembly: GCF_964204655.1. NCBI lineage: Eukaryota > Metazoa > Chordata > Amphibia > Caudata > Salamandridae > Triturus > Triturus cristatus. Next base: position 638,669,643 of record NC_140579.1, on the reverse strand, counting down.
TCATTGTTTAGGGCAGAGTAGTGGTGTTCGGGCAGTGTAGGGGTCGTGCTGGGGTTGTGTTTCAGGGTTTAGGGCAGAGCAGTGGTGTTCGGGCAGTGTGGGGGGCCATGCTGTTGCTGGAGTTTCAGGGTTTAGGGCAGTGCAGTGGTATTCGGGCAGTGTAGGGGGTCGTGCTGGGGGTGGTGTTGTAGGGTTTAGGGCAGTGCAGTGGTGATCGGGCAGTGTAGGGGGTCGTGCTGGGGTGGTGTTTCAGGGTTTAGGGCTGTGCAGTGGTGTTCGGGCAGTGTTGGGGGTCTTGTTGGGGGTGGTGTTTCAGGGTTTAGGGCAGTGGTGTTCTGGCAGTGTAGGGGCTCTTGCTGGGGGTGGTGTTTCAGGGTTTAGGGCAGTGCAGTGGTGTTCGGGTAGTGTAGGGGGTCTTGCTGGGGGTGGTGTTTTAGGGTTTAGGGCACTGGCGTTTGTGCAGTGTAGGGGGTCGTGCAGGGGGTGCTGTTTCAGGGTTTACGGCAGTTCAGTGGTGTTCGGACTGTGTAGGGTGTAATGCTGGGGTTGGTGTTTCAGGGTTTAGGGCAGTGCAGTGGTGTTCGGGCAGTGTAGGGTGTCGTGCTGGGGCTGGTGTTTCAGGGTTTAGGGCAGTGCAGTGGGGTTCGGGCAGTGTAGGGGGTCGTGCTGGGCCTGGTGTTTCAGGGTTTAAGGCTGTGCAGCGGTGTTTGGGCAGTGTAGGGGGTCGTGCTGGGGCTGGTGTTTCAGGGTTTAGGGTAGTGCAGTAGTGGTCGGGTAGTCTAGGGGATCGTGCTGGGGCCGATGTTTCATTGTTTAGGGCAGAGTAGTGGTGTTTGGGCAGTGTAGGGGTCGTGCTGGGGTTGTGTTTCAGGGTTTAGGGCAGTGCAGTGAAGTTCGGTCAGTGTAGGGGGTCTTGCTGGGGGTGGTGTTTCAGGGTTTAGGGCAGTGCAGTGGTGTTCGGGCAGTGTAGGGGGTCTTGCTGGGGCTGGTGTTTGAGGGTTTAGTGCAGTACAGTGATGTTCGGGCAGTGTTGGGGGTCTTGTTGGGGGTGGTGTTTCAGGGTTTAGGGCAGTGGTGTTTGGGTAGTGTAGGGGCTCTTGCTAGGGCTGGTGTTTCAGGGTTTATTGCAGTGCAGTGATGTTCGGGCAGTGTTGGGGGTTTTGTTGGGGGTGGTGTTTCAGGGTTTAGGGCAGTGGTATTCGGGCAGTGTAGGGGGTCTTGCTGGGGGTGGTGTTTCAGGGTTTAGGCCAGTGCAGTGGTGTTCGGGTAGTGTAGGGGGTCTTGCTGGGGGTAATGTTTCAGGGTTTAGGGCAGTGGTGTTAGGGCAGTGTAAAGGGTCATGCAGGGGCTGGTGTTTCAGGGTTTAGGGCAGTGCAGTAGTGTGCGGGCAGTGTAGGGGGTCGTGCAGGGGCTGGTGTTTCAGGGTTTAGGGCAGTGCAGTGTTGTGCGGGCAGTGTGGGGGGTTGTGCAGTAGGTGGTGTTTCAGGGTTTAGGGCAGTGCAGTGGTGTTCGGGCAGTGTAGGGGGTCATGCAGAGCATTGTGTTTCAGGGTTTAGGGCAGTGCAGTGGTGGTCGGACAGTGTAGGGTGGTCTTGCTCGGGGGTGGTGTTTCAGGGTTTAGGGCAGTGCAGTGGTGTTCGGGCAGTGTGGGGGGTCTTTGTGTGGTGGTGTTTCAGGGTTTAAGGCAGTGCAGTGCTGTTCGGGCAATGTAGGGGGTCTTGCAGGGGGGTGGTGTTTCAGGCTATAGGGCACTGCAGTGGTGTCCGGGCAGTGTAGGGGGTCGTGCAGGGGGTGGTGTTTCAGGGTTTAGGGCAGAGCAGTGGTGTTCACACAGTGTGGGGGGTCATGCTGGGGCTGGTGTTTCAGGGTTTAGGGCAGTGCAGTGGTGATCGGGCAGTGTAGGGGGTCGTGCTGAGGCTGGTGTTTCAGTGTTTAGGGCAGTGCAGTGGTGTTCGGGTAGTGTAGGGGTTTGTGCTGGTGCTGGTGTTTTAGGGTTTAGGGCAGTGGTGTTAGGGCAGTGTAGGGGGTCGTGCAGGGGGTGGTTCAAGGTTTCCGGCTGTGCAGCGGTGTTTGGGCAGTGTAGGGGGTTGTGCTGGGGTGGTGTTTCAGCATTTACGGCAGTGCAGTGGTGTTCGGGCAGTGTAGGGGCTTGTGCTGGTGCTGGTGTTTTAGGGTTTAGGGCAGTGCAGTGGTGTTCGGGCAGTTTAGGGGGTCGTGCATGGGGTGGTTTTTCAGGGTTTAGGGCAGTGCAGTGGTGTTCGGGTAGTGCAGGGGGTTGTGCATGGGGTGGTGTTTCAGGGTTTAGGGAACTGCAGTTGTGTCTGGGCAGTGTAGGGGGTCTTGCATGGGGTGGTGTTTCAGGGTTTAGGGCAGTGCAGTTTTGTGCGGGCAGAGTAGGGGGTCATGCAGGGGGTGGTGTTTCAGGGTTTAGGGCAGTGTAGCAGTGTTCGGGCAGTGTAGGGGGTCATGCAGGGGATGGTGTTTCAGGGTTTAGGGCAGTGCAGTGGAGTTCGGGCAGTGTAGGGGATCGTGCTGGGGTGGTGTTTCAGGGTTTCGGGCAGTGCAGTGGTGTTCGGGCAGCGTAGGGGGTCGTGCAGGGGTGGTGTTTCAGGGTTTAGGGCAGAGCAGTGGTATTCGAACAGTGTGGGGGTCCTGCTGGGGCTGGTGTTTCAGGGTTTAGGGCAGAGCAGTGGTGTTCGGGTAGTGTAGGGGGTCTTGCTGGGGGTGGTGTTTCAGGGTTTAGGGCAGTGGTGTTAGGGCAGTGTAGGGGGTCGTGCAGGGGGTGCTGTTTCAGTGTTTACGGCAGTTCAGTGGAGTTCGGACAGTGTAGGGGGTCGTGCTGGGGCTGGTGTTTCAGGGTTTAGGGCAGTGCACTGGTGTTCGGGCAGTGTAGGGTGTCGTGCTGGGGCTGGTGTTTCAGGGTTTAGGGCAGTGCAGTGGTGTTCGGGCAGTGTAGGGGGACGTGCTGGGCCTGGTGTTTCAGGGTTTAAGGCTGTGCAGCGGTGTTTGGGCAGTGTAGGGGGTCGTGCTGGAGCTGTTGTTTCAGGGTTTAGGCAGTGGTGTTCAGCAGTGTGTGGGGTCTTGCTGGATGTGATGTTTCAGGGTTTAGGGCAGTGCAGTGACGTTCGGTCAGTGTAGGGGGTCATGCTGGGGGTGGTGTTTCAGGGTTTAGGGCAGTGCAGTAGTGTTCGGGCAGTGTAGAGGATCGTGCTGGGGTGGTGTTTCAGGGTTTTGGGCAGTGCAGTGGTGTTCGGGCAGCGTAGGGGGTCGTGCAGGGGTGGTGTTTCAGGGTTTAGGGCAGAGCAGTGGTATTCGCACAGTGTGGGGGTCGTGCTGGGGCTGGTGTTTCAGGGTTTAGGGCAGAGCAGTGGTGTTCGGGTAGTGTAGGGTGTCTTGCTGGGGGTGGTGTTTTAGGGTTTAGGGCAGTGGTGTTAGGGCAGTGTAGGGGTTCATGCAGGGGGTGCTGTTTCAGGGTTTACGGCAGTTCAGTGGTGTTCGGACAGTGTAGGGGGTCGTGCTGGGGCTGGTGTTTCAGGGTTTAGGGCAGTGCAGTGGTGTTCGGGCAGTGTAGGGTGTCGTGCTGGGGCTGGTGTTTCAGGGTTTAGGGCAGTGCAGTGGTGTTCGGGCAGTGTAGGGGGACGTGCTGGGCCTGGTGTTTCAGGGTTTAAGGCTGTGCAGCGGTGTTTGGGCAGTGTAGGGGGTCGTGCTGGAGCTGGTGTTTCAGGGTTTAGGCAGTGGTGTTCAGCAGTGTGTGGGGTCTTGCTGGGTGTGATGTTTCAGGGTTTAGGGCAGTGCAGTGAAGTTCGGTCAGTGTAGGGGGTCATGCTGGGGGTGGTGTTTCAGGGTTTAGGGCAGTGCAGTGGTGTTCGGGCAGTGTAGGGGGTCTTGCTGGGTCTGGTGTTTGAGGGTTTAGTTCAGTACAGTGATGTTCGGGCAGTGTTGGGGGTCTTGTTGGGGGTGGTGTTTCAGGGTTTAGGGCAGTGGTTTTTGGGCAGTGTAGGGGGTCTTGCTGGGGCTGGTGTTTCAGAGTGTAGTGCAGTGCAGTGATGTTCGGGCAGTGTTGGGCGTCTTGTTGGGGGTGGTGTTTCAGGGTTTAGGGCAGTGGTGTTCGGGCAGTGTAAAGGGTCATGCAGGGGCTGGTGTTTCAGGGTTTAGGGCAGTGGTGTTCGGGCAGTGTAGGGGGTCTTGCTGGGGGTGGTGTTTCAGGGTTTAGGACAGTGCAGTGGTATTCGGGTAGTGTAGGGGGTCTTGCTGGGGGTGGTGTTTCAGGGTTTAGGGCACTGGTGTTAGGGCAGTGTAAAGGGTCATGCAGAGGCTGGTGTTTCAGGGTTTAGGGCAGTGCAGTGTTGTGCGGGCAGTTTAGGGGGTCATGCAGAGCATTGTGTTTCAGGGTTTAGGGCAGTGCAGTGGTGGTCGGACAGTGTAGGGTGGTCTTGCTGGGGGGTGGTGTTTCAGGGTTTAGGGCAGTGCAGTGGTGTTCGGGCAGTGTGGGGGGTCTTGGTGGGGTGGTGTTTCAGGGTTTAAGGCAGTGCAGTGCTGTTCGGCCAATGTAGGGGGTCTGGCAGGGGGGTGGTGTTTCAGGCTATAGGGCACTGCAGTGCTGTCCGGGCAGTGTAGGGGGGCGTGCAGGGGGTGGTGTTTTAGGGTTTAGGGAAGTGCAGTGGTGTTCGGGCAGAGTGAGGGGTCATGTTGGGGCTGGTGTTTCAGGGTTTAGGGCAGAGCAGTGGTGTTCACGCAGTGTGGGGGGTCGTGCTGGGGCTGGTGTTTCAGGGTTTAGGGCAGTGCAGTGGTGTTCGGGCAGTGTAGGGGGTCGTGCTGGGGTTGGTGTTTCAGGGTTTAGGGCAGTGCAGTGCTGTTTGGAGACTGTAGGGGGTCGTGCTGGGGCTGGTGTTTCAGTGTTTAGGGCAGTGCAGTGGTGTTCGGGTAGTGTAGGGGGTCTTGCTGGGGGTGGCGTTTCAGGGTTTAGGGCAGTGGTGTTAGGGCAGTGTAGGGGGTTGTGCAGGGGGTGGTTCAAGGTTTCTGGCAGTGCAGTGGTGTTCAGACAGTGTAGGGGGTCGTGCTGGGGTGGTGTTTCAGGGTTTAGGGCAGTGCAGTGGTGTTCGGGCAGTGTAGGGGGTTGTGCTGGTGCTGGTGTTTTATGGTTTAGGGCAGTGCAGTGGTGTTCGGGCAGTGTAGGGGGTGGTGCATGGGGTGGTGTTTTAGGGTTTAGGGCAGTGCAGTGGTGTTCGGGTAGTGCAGGGGGTTGTGCATGGGGTGGTGTTTCAGGGTTTAGGGCACTGCAGTTGTGTCTGGGCACTGTAGGGGGTCATGCATGGGATGGTGTTTGAGGGTTTAGGGCAGTGCAGTTGTGTGCGGGCAGTGTAGGGGGTCATACAGGGGGTGGTGTTTCAGGGTTTAGGGCAGTGCAGCGGTGTACGGGCAGTATAGGGTGTCGTGCAGGGGATGGTGTTTCAGGGTTTAGGGCAGTGCAGTGGTGTTCGGGCAGTGTAGGGGGTCATGCTGGGGCGGTGTTTCAGGGTGTAGGGCAGTGCAGTGGTGTTCGGGCAGTTTAGGGGGTCGTGCAGGGGCTGATGTTTCAGGGTTTAGGGCAGTGCAGTGGTGTTCGGGCAGTGTAGGGGTTCGTACTTGGGTGGGGTTTCAGGGTTTAGGGCAGAGCAGTGGAGCTCAGGCAGTGTAGGGGTCGTGCTGGGGCTGGTGTTTCAGGGTTTAGGGCAGTGCAGTGATGTTCGGGTAGTGTAGGGTGTCGTGCTGGGGCTGGTGTTTCAGGGTTTAGGGCAGTGCAGTGGTGTTCGGGCAGTGTAGGGTGTCGTGCTGGGGCTGGTGTTTCAGGGTTTAGGGCAGTGCAGTGGTGTTCGGGCAGTGTAGGGGGACGTGCTGGGCCTGGTGTTTCAGGGTTTAAGGCTGTGCAGCGGTGTTTGGGCAGTGTAGGGGGTCGTGCTGGAGCTGGTGTTTCAGGGTTTAGTGCAGTACAGTGATGTTCGGGCAGTGTTGGGGGTCTTGTTGGGGGTGGTGTTTCAGGGTTTAGGGCAGTGGTGTTTGGGCAGTGTAGGGGGTCTTGCTGGGGCTGGTGTTTCAGGGTTTAGGGCAGTGGTGTTCGGGCAGTGTAGGGGGTCTTGCTGGGGGTGGTGTTTTAGGGTTTAGGACAGTGCAGTGGTATTCGGGTAGTGTAGGGGGTCTTGAAGGGGGGTGGTGTTTCAGGGTTTAGGGCAGTGCAGTGGTGTTTGGGCAGTGTAGGGGGTCTTGCTGGGGGGTGGTGTTTCAGGGTTTATGGCAGTGCAATGGTGTTCGGGCAGTGGAGGGGTCATGCGCCAATGGAAAAAGGTGAATGTTGAGACCCTAACCAAAACCATGCCCAAGTACATACAGAACTCTATATTCCCTGCTGATAGTACTGATCTAGACTCCAAGTACAATTTGATAACAACCATCCTTAGGCAATCTATTGATGAGTTAGCTCCCGAAAAGGCACAAAAAATAAAAGGTGTAGAGAAAGGAGCCCCCTGGTTTACTGAAGGTCTACGTGAACAAAAGAGAAAGCTTCGCTACCTCGAAAGATGCTGGAGGAAATCTAAAAGGGCTACCGATAGGGAATCATATCGAACGTCGTTCCAAGCATATAAAAAGCTTATTACATCAGCCAAGAAGGAGTATTACGAGACGCGTATCAATAACGCCACAAACATACAGAGAGAGACCTTTCAAATATTGAAAGAGTTAAGTAAGAAAGAGGAAAAGACAGATATCACGATCGATTGCGATACCTTTCAAGGATATTTCCTGGGAAAGGTAGCGACTATCTTGTCCGACATCAAGACGAACAACCCAGTCCCTTATATCGAACAATCGCCCCTCCCAGACTCTCCTACTCCAACTTTTACCAGTTTTCCCTACATTGACTCTAGCACTCTGAGGAAACTCGTAGTGTCTACCAAATCTGGCTCCCCCGCTGACCCCTGCCCGCCTGACATCTTTCGGATGGCAATACCGCTTCTAGAAGACCAGATCCTAGACCTTTTAAACATCTCATTAGTCACTGGATCTTTACCATCTACCTTCAAAGAGGCATGTGTCAGACCTTTGATAAAAAAGCCTGGAGCCGACCCAACTAGCCTGAAGAACTATAGGCCAATTTCCCAGCTGCCATTCCTGTCAAAGGTACTGGAACAGCACGTACTCAAGTCCCTGTCAGCCCTCCTGGAATCTCACCATCTTCTCCAGGAGCGGCAAGCTGGTTTCCGTGCCCACCATAGCACGGAACTAGTAATGCTGTCGGTACTGGATGAGCTAAGATGCATGGCTGACAGTAAAAGGCCAAGCGCGCTGATATTATTAGATCTTTCAGCAGCATTTGATACTGTCAGCCATGCACTGCTCTTGGACAGACTGGCTGGGTTCGGGATAGGAGGGCAGGCTCTTAAATGGCTCACAGCCTTCTTAACAAGAAGGACACAGAAGATCCAGTTGGCAGACCAGGTCTCAGAGGTGGGCATGTTAGTCTGTGGGGTCCCGCAGGGGTCAGCACTCTCGCCACTTTTATTCAACCTCTACTTGCAACCACTGATAGAGTCACTGGCAAACATGAAGTGTAAAGTATTTAACTATGCCGACGACACTCAGCTATTGCTTAGTATCGATAATACACCATCGGCACAATCAGTGGCTCAAGACATCCTACGTTTTACAGTGAACTGGATGTCATCTAACTTGTTGAAGATCAATCCGGATAAAACGGAAGTCCTTGTCATCTCGACTTCTGTTTCCCCCTGGAGCGATTTGTTCTGGCCACAAGAACTAGGCCCTACTCCAAAACCATGCCCCAATGTCAAGAGTCTTGGGATGAAAATCGATCAGGAACTCTCAATGGTCAATCAAGTCTCCGCTGTAGTTAGCTGCTGTACTAACCTGATCAGGCAATTACGTAAACTCGCCCCCCTGCTCTCGAGAAATATGCTGCAAACCATTGTCTCAGCCACAATAGTGTCTCGAATAGACTATGGAAACGCGCTGTATCTCGGCCTTCCAAAGAATTCCATCAACCGTCTTCAGGTCATTCTAAACGATGCAGCACGCCTGATCTTTGGACTGCCGAGGAGGACCCATGCTTCCCCCCTGCTCCACCGATTACATTGGCTGCCCGTGGTGCAGAGAGTGGAGTTCAAAAGCATGTGTATCTGCCACAAAGCAATCCACGGACAGGCGCCAGCTTATATAAAAGAAAGGCTTGAACTCTACGAACCTAAACGTATCTTGCGATCGTCTGGATCTTTCTTACTGTCTCAACCACGCTTCAAGCTAACAACTAAAGGAGGCAGATCCTTCTCAGTGCAGGCCCCCATTAGTTGGAATAAGCTACCGGAGGTGCTTCGGAGAGAGCCCAACCTTCTCCGCTTTCGGAAGTCTTTGAAGACCTTACTCTTCAAAGACGCATTCCCGCTTCTATAGGCGATTGTTAGACCTGAGACCCATACTTCCTCTTTCCATCTTTGTTCTGTACTTGGTCAGTAGCGCTTTGAGACCTGTTGGTGAGTTGGCGCGATATAAAACCCAGTTACAATTACAATTACAATTTCAGGGTTTAGGGCAGTGCAGTGGTGTTCGGGCAGTGTAGGGGGTCATGCAGAGCATTGTGTTTCAGGGTTTAGGGCAGTGCAGTGGTGTTTGGGCAGTGTAGGGGGTCTTGCTGGGTCTGGTGTTTGAGGGTTTAGTGCAGTACAGTGATGTTCGGGCAGTGTTGGGGGTCTTGTTGGGGGGGTGTTTCAGGGTTTAGGGCAGTGGTGTTTGGGCAGTGTAGGGGGTCTTGCTGGGGCTGGTGTTTCAGGGTTTAGGGCAGTGGTGTTCGGGCAGTGTAGGGGGTCTTGCTGGGGGTGGTGTTTTAGGGTTTAGGACAGTGCAGTGGTATTCGGGTAGTGTATGGGGTCTTGCAGGGGGGTGGTGTTTCAGGGTTTAGGGCAGTGCAGTGGTGTTTGGGCAGTGTAGGGGGTCTTGCTGGGGGGTGGTGTTTCAGGGTTTATGGCAGTGCAATGGTGTTCGGGCAGTGGAGGGGTCATGCGGGGGCTGGTGTTTCAGGGTTTAGGGCAGTGCAGTGGTGTTCGGGCAGTGTAGGGGGTCATGCAGAGCATTGTGTTTCAGGGTTTAGGGCAGTGCAGTGGTGTTTGGGCAGTGTAGGGGGTCTTGCTGGGGGGTGGAGTTTAAGGGTATAGAGCAGTGCAGTGGTGTTCAGGCAGTGTAGAGGGTCGTGCAGGGGCTGTTGTTTCAGGGTTTAGGGCAGTGCAGTGGTGTGCGGGCAGGGTAAAGATTTGTGCAGGGGCTGGTGTTTCAGGGTTTAGGGCAGTGCAGTGGTGTGCGGGCAGTGTAGGGGGTCGTGCAGGGGCTGGTGTATCAGGGTTTAGGGCAGTGCAGTGGTGTGCGGGCAGTGTAGGGGGTTGTGCAGGGGGTGGTGTTTCAGGGTTTATGGCAGTGCAGCGGTGTTCCGTCAGTGTAGGGGGTTGTGCAGGGGATGGTGTTTCAGGGTTTAGGGCAGTGCAGTGGTGTTCGGGCAGTGTAGGGGGTAGTGCTGGGGCTGGTGTTTCAGGGTTAAGGTCAGTGCAGTGGTTTTCAGGCAGTGTAGGGTGTAGTGCTGCGGATGGTGTTTCAGGGTTTAGGGCAGTGCAGTGGTGTTCAGGCAGTGTAGGGGGTCATGCTGGGGGTGGGGTTTCAGGGTTTAGGGCAGAGCAGTGGAGCTCAGGCAGTGTAGGGGACGTGCTAGGGCTGATGTTTCATGGTTTAGGGCAGAGCAGTGGTGTTCGGGCAGTGTAGGGCTCGTGCTGGGGTTGTGTTTCAGGGTTTAGGTCAGAGCAGTGGTGTTCGGGCAGTGTGGGGGGCCGTGCTGTGGCTGGAGTTTCAGGGTTTAGGACAGTGCAGTGGTGTTTGGGCAGTGTAGGGGGTCTTGCAGGGGGGTGTTGTTTCAGGGTTTAGGGCAGTGCAGTGGTGTTTGGGCAGTGTAGGGGGTCTTGCTGGGGGGTGGAGTTTAAGGGTATAGAGCAGTGCAGTGGTGTTCGGGCAGTGTAGAGGGTCGTGCAGGGGCTGTTGTTTCAGGGTTTAGGGCAGTGCAGTGGTGTGCGGGCAGGGTAAAGATTTGTGCAGGGGCTGGTGTTTCAGGGTTTAGGGCAGTGCAGTGGTGTGCGGGCAGTGTAGCGGGTCGTGCAGGGGCTGGTGTATCAGGGTTTAGGGCAGTGCAGTGGTGTGCGGGCAGTGTAGGGGGTTGTGCAGGGGGTGGTGTTTCAGGGTTTAGGGCAGTGCAGCGGTGTTCCGGCAGTGTAGGGGGTTGTGCAGGGGATGGTGTTTCAGGGTTTAGGGCAGTGCAGTGGTGTTTGGGCAGTGAAGGGGGTCGTGCTGGGGGTGGTGTTTCAGGGTTTAGGGCAGTGCAGTGGTGTTCGGGCAGTGTAGGGGGTCGTGCAGGGGGTGGTGTTTCAGAGTTTAGGGCAGAGCAGTGGTGATCGCGCAGTTTGGGGGGTCGTGCTGGGGCTGGTGTTTCAGGGTTTAGGGCAGTGCAGTGGTGTTCGGGCAGTGTAGGGGGTCGTGCAGGGGGTGGTGTTTCAGAGTTTAGGGCAGAGCAGTGGTGATCGCGCAGTTTGGGGGGTCGTGCTGGGGCTGGTGTTTCAGAGTTTAGGGCACAGCAGTGGTGTTCAGGCAGGGTGGGGGTAGTGTTTCAGGGTTTAGGGCAGTGCAGTGGTGTTCGGGTAGTGTGAGGGGTCATGCTGGGGTTGGTGTTTCAGGGTTTAGGGCAGAGCAGTGGTGTTCACGCAGTGTGGGGGGTCGTGCTGGGGCTGGTGTTTCAGGGTTTAGGGCAGTGCAGTGCTGTTTGGGGAGTGTAGGGTGTCATGCTGGGGCTGGTGTTTCAGTGTTTAGGGCAGTGTAGTGGTGTTCGGGTAGTGTAGGGGGTCTTGCTGGGGGTGGTGTTTCAGGGTTTAGGGCAGTGGTGTTAGGGCAGTGTAGGGGGTCGTGCAGGGGGTGGTTCAGGGTTTACGGCAGTGCAGTGGTGTTCGGACAGTGTAGGGGGTCATGCAGGGGTGGTATTTCAGGGTTTAGGGCCGTGCAGTGGTGTTCGGGTAGTGTAGGGGGTTGTGCATGGGGTGGTGTTTCAGGGTTTAGGGCACTGCAGTGGTGTCTGGGCAGTGTAGGCGGTCGTGCAGGGGGTGGTGTTTCAGGGTTTAGGGCAGTGCAGTGGTGTTTGGGCAGTGTAGGGGGTCGTGCTGGGGCCTGTGTTTCAGGCTTTAGGTCAGTGCAGTGGTGTTCAGGCAGTGTAGGGTGTAGTGCTGCAGATGGTGTTTCAGGGTTTAGGGCAGTGCAGTGGTGTTCGGGCAGTGTAGGGGGTCGTGCTGGAGTGGGGTTTCAGGGTTTAGGGCAGAGCAGTGGAGCACAGGCAGTGTAGGGTTCGTGCTGGGGCTGATGTTTCATGGTTTAGGGCAGAGCAGTGGTGTTCGGGCAGTGTAGGGGTCCTGCTGGGGTTGTGTTTCAGGGTTTAGGGCAGAGCAGTGGTGTTCGGGCAGTGTGGGGGGCCGTGCTGTGGCTGGAGTTTCAGGGCTTAGGGCAGTGCAGTGGTGTTCGGGCAGTGTTAGGGGTTCATGCTGGGGCTGGTGTTTCAGGGTTTAGGGCAGTGCAGTGGTGTTCGGGCAGTGTAGGATGTCGTGCTGGGCCTGGTGTTTCAGGGTTTAGGGCTGTGCAGCGGTGTTTGGGCAGTGTAGGGGGTCGTGCTGGGGCTGGTGTTTCAGGGTTTAGGGCAGTGCAGTAGTGTTCGGATAGTCTAGGGGATCATGCTGGGGCTGGTGTTTCAGGGTTTAGGGCAGTGCAGTGGTGTTCTGGCAGTGTAGGGGGTCGTGCTGGGGCTGGTGTTTCAGATTTTAGGGCAGTGTTGTTCAGCAGTGTGGGGGGTCGTGCTGGGGCTGGTGTTTCAGGGTTTAGGGCAGAGCAGTGGTGTTCGGGCAGTGTGGGGGTCATGCTGGGGCTGGTGTTTCAAGGTTTAGGGCAGTGCAGTGGTGTTCGGGCAGTGTAGGGGGTCGTGCTGGGGTGGTGTTTCAGGGTTTAGGGCAGTGCAGTGGTGTTCGGGCAGTGTAGGAGGTTGTGCTGGGGCTGGTGTTTTAGGGTTTAGGGCAGTGCAGTAGTGTTCGGGCAGTGTACGGGGTCGTGCATGGGGTGGTGTTTCAGGGTTTAGGGCAGTGCAGTGGTGTTCGGGTATTGGAGGGGTTTGTGCATAGGGTGGTGTTTCAGGGTTTAGGGCACTGCAGTGGTGTCCGGGCAGTGTAGGGGGTCATGCAGGGGGTGGTGTTTGAGGGTTCAGGGCAGTGCAGTTGTGTTCGGGCAGTGTAGGGGGTAGTGCTGGGGCTGGTGTTTCAGGGTTTAGGTCAGTGCAGTGGTTTTCAGGCAGTGTAGGGTGTAGTGCTGCAGATGGTGTTTCATGGTTTAGGGCAGTGCAGTGGTGTTCAGGCAGTGTAGGGGTGTTGAAATGAAAGCTCTTCAAAATGTAGTATAATCAATAAGAGTAGTTTATTGGCAGCACATTCAAAATCATTCCAGCAGCTACAGGTAAACAAACAAATCCCCCAGACAGTTATTCTTCCAACCCAGATCTCTCCCTAGAATGTGGAACCCTACTGAAAACATAATATGTCGCATGCAGTGGCATGCGACACGGAACCTAACTTAAAGATACATGCACCTAATAATACAGCATGTAACATGGGGGTCATGCTGGGGGTGGGGTTTCAGGGTTTAGGGCAGAGCAGTGGAGCTCAGGCAGTGTAGGGGTTGTGCTAGGGCTGATGTTTCATGGTTTAGGGCAGAGCAGTGGTGTTCGGGCAGTGGAGGGGTCATGCTGGGGTTGTGTTTCAGGGTTTAGGTCAGAGCAGTGGTGTTCGGGCAGTGTGGGGGGCCGTGCTGTGGCTGGAGTTTCAGGGTTTAGGACAGTGCAGTGGTGATCGGGCAGTGTAGGGGGTCGTGCTGGGGTGGTGTTTCAGGGTTTAGGGCAGTGGTGTTCGGGCAGTGTAGGGGGTCTTGCTGGGGGTGGTGTTTCAGGGTTTAGGACATTGCAGTGGTGTTCAGGCAGTGTAGGGGGTTGTGCTGGGGCTGTTGTTTTAGGGTTTAGGGCAGTGCAGTGGTGTTTGGGCAGTGTACGGGCTCGGGCATGGGTTGGTGTATCAGGGTTTAGGGTAGAGCAGTGGTGTTCGGGCAGTGTGGGGGGTCATGCTGGGGCTGGTGTTTCAGGGTTTAGGGCAGAGCAGTGGTGTTTGGGCAGTGTGGGGGGTCATGCTGGGGCTGGTGTTTCAAGGTTTATGGCAGTGCAGTGGTGTTCGGGCAGTGTAGGGGGTTGTGCTGGTGTGGTGTTTCAGGGTTTAGGGCAGTGCAGTGGTGTTCGGGCAGTGTAGGAGGTTGTGCTGGGGCTGGTGTTTTAGGGTTTAGGGCAGTGCAGTGGTGTTCGGGCAGTGTACGGGGTCGTGCATGGGGTGGTGTTTCAGGGTTTAGGGCAGTGCAGTGGTGTTCGGGTATTTTAGGGGGTTGTGCATGGGGTGGTGTTTCAGGGTTTAGGGCACTGCAGTGGTGTCCGGGCAGTGTAGGGGGTTGTTAGAAATGGGATTTCTGGTTGGCTAGGGCTTGCGCCAAAGCCAGACAGAAACCACCACTCTAGTCAGGGCTGGGGAGTTACACGCCAAAGATAACCCCTGCTCACCCCCTTGGTAGCTTGGCACGAGCAGTCAGGCTTATCCCTGAGGCGATGTGTAAAGCGTTTGCGCGCGCACCCAGCAACAACACCCAAGGCCCACCACAAAGGAAACTCCACACAAGGTATTCTATAAAAATAGCCTTTGTATTATACACAACACATTAGATAAAAACACACACTCTACAATGTGCCAACAGGCACGGGCAGAATTTACAAGGGATTATATATACAGGGGACAGGGCCACCTGGACCACTGTCAGGAATTAGCACTCTTTAGAACATAGGAATAATACTGTAGTACAAAATAACATATGTAGCACACATTCAGTAACTACTGGTATCAGGTAAGTACCACCTACGCAACCCTAACCACCTTAGGAAAATATTGCGCAGGGAATCAGGACCTCACTAGCACCACCTGTACTAGGGAGAAAACAACCACCTAAGTATCACAATACCTGTAGGGGTCTAAGCACATAAACACATGATGCATAACATTCAGAGGTGTAAAGCAAAACACATGACGCATAACCACATTCAGAGGTGCAGGAAAGGTACAATGGCGCAAAAACTCACATTAGCCACTATCTGTGGCAGTCCCTGGGCCAACTGGCCTGGTAGGGGCAAGGACGCCCTGCGTCCAGAAAAGTCAGGGTGCGCCGGCGCAGGCTGCGCAAGCCAGAACACCGAGGCCACAACCTAAACGTTGCAGTTGCCCACTAAGTGCTGGGCAACTGGGGAAATGCTGGGGCCAACGTTGGAGCCTCCCAGGGCTCTGAAACGAATGAAATGCCCCCTAGAGCCTTTGTGGCTCTAAACAACCAATGCCCTGTAACGTTGGAGCCCCTCTGGGCTCTAAAGTAATAATGCCCCCACGATGGAGTCCTCTCGGGGGACTCGTGAGCCTCACAGGCTCTTAACAAACAATGGGACTCGTGAGCCTCGTGGGCTCAAAGCAACCAATGAGCCCAACGTTGGAGCGGCCCACTGCCTTCCGGGGCCGCTCTGATTATCCACAGGATGCCCCCGCAGCTTGAGTCCCTCTGGACTCTTAGGCAATAGGAATGGCCGGCGTTGGAGCGACCCCCCTCTTCAGGCGGGGGCCGCTGGGGAAGTAGGCCGGTCGAGGACCGGCACCCAGTACACACACACACGGAGTCCCCCCAGCCCTTACTGACTTACCGGGCTGTTCTCAGGGGACTCCGCTCTTGGTCACCGGCCTGCTGCACTTCTCCTCGGGAGCCTCCAGGCACACCGGACTCTGTGGGGCAGTACGACGGTACAAGAGAGCTCCCGCTCCTCGGGGGCTCTCTCCTCCGGGACGGCCTTGCCACGGGAGCGCGGGGTAGGCTCCCGTCAGCTCCTTCCTCCAGTACCGCGGGGCTCCCTCACGCTCACGAGAGCCCTGCTTGGACTTCCGGATGGTTGTCTAGCGCCCCGCCCACGTCACCACCAGAACTGCCTGACTTCCTGTTCCGCGGGGGCCGCGGCGGTGATCTTTCCAGCGATAAGCGGGGTAGGCTCCCGCAAGTGATAGGCAATATACGGCGGGGTGGGCACCCGCCGTAGGAAAATAATTAAATAAGCGGGGTAGGCACCCGCAAGTACACGGCAACGACAGCGGGGTGGGCTCCTGCTGTAAAAATAATGAATTAAGCGGGGCAAATGCCGGGTGGGCACCGGCCTCCAGAAATACAGCGCTCCTAGCGCTACTGCCAACAATGAAAGCGCCCTAGAAGCGCTGGGGGTCCAAATAAAGCGCTCCTAGCGCTATAAGCCAAGGAAAAGCGCTCCCAGCGCTTAGGCATACAAAAAAAAGCACCACAAAGTCCAGCTGGTTGAGGAGCACCCTTGATGTGCTCAGCCCCTCACTCTATTCACTGGCAGGGCTAGGGTCGTCAGTCGCACCACAGGGGGCGGGGCCAGCATTGTGTGTGGAAAACCCTGTCCTATTCAGGACCCAGGTGTACTCCTCCCACCCATCTAGCTGCTGATCTCCCCATTCACCACTGGGTGACTCATCCTGACTCTGGGGAATCCCTAGCCCGTCACATGATATGACCAGCCAATCACGCGACAGACACACTGCACACAGAAGTGCCCACTTCTAGAAGTGGCACTTCCACACTAGGTACATGCACGCCGCACACATCATCGCGCAGCATTCACTCCCACGAGTCCGCACATACCAAACTCGGGCCTGCACACCCCACGCATCAGGAACTACTAGGGACACATACATTCCCCATGCATTCCTATGGGAGGGCAGGCCTATCTCACCACATGCACTCAGAGCACGCACACACTTTACCCTGGGACACAGGGAAAGTGCGCAGAAACCAAAAAAATTACCACACCAAGTCACCAATAAAAAGCCGAAAAGTTCAGGGGTGAACCTGCCAGAAGGGCCAAGTCCAACACAACCCCCTTCCAGCCAAAACGCAGGGCAGACCAATCACCACCTTGATGGACTTCCCTGCTTGGGGCGATAGAACACGGACGCGGGCCCGCAACTGCAGGGACACCCTCCGGTTCTACGCCACGGTGAACCCATGGAATTCTTTCTAACACCACTGTCTGGACCAACTGGGCTACCCCACTGGTACTCCCAAGCTGTCCGCGGCCTAGACCAGGCCCTAGGCCACCCAGGTGCCACCGGTCTTTGCCTAACCATAGAGTGGGGGGTAGTAACCCCTGGCACATAGCGGCCATTCTCCACTCTACCCCTCATCAGGGCAGTTCTAAACTGCCACTGATCCTCCAGCCTAGGGTCTGTACCCTCAAGCTGACCAAAAGTCACGGGTGAGGCTCTCCTCCCCCTACCTCTTCTTCTGGGGTTCCGCCCTCTCTTCCTCTGAGAGGCGACCCCGTAACGCAATTCACCTACCAGCTCAGGACCCCTCCCTGAGAACTGGTCTCCCAACCTAGGGTTTAACCCCTCAGGTTGCACTGGGGTCAGAGGTGGGCTCTCCCACCCTCTGCACCCCCTTCCAGAGTCCTGCTCCCTACCAACTGGGGCGGTACCTCTGGAAGAAGAACCGGTCAGGACACTGGTTACAGTCGTCCTACCCTTCAGGTCAGGCTGATCCTGAACCTGGCCTCCCAACCTCGGGTCTAGAACCTTTGGTGGAATACTTGCCTGGCACTCCAGGACTTCGGGGGACTTACACACCATCCCCCCAAGAGGAACATATGCCTCATATGTTGCATGACAGTCTGCCTGGCGCAGATCTCCCGTCCCCTGTCCACCTGACAGTGCACGAAGATCCCCCAGGACAGACGTGTGGTCACCATGGTCACCTCGAGGAGACTCAGCCCTCCCGGCTGGTCCCTGACCCACTGGCTCCTCCACCGGGGAACACCGCCCCATGCCACTCCTCTCGCTGGACTTCTGTACCCTCCCTACTGGGGCGGTACTGCCAGACATAAGAACCACTGGAGCTTTATTTACAGATGCTCCAGGTCCCCCATACACTAGGTGATCCTCCTCAAATGGACTAACAGGACAGCCTAGGTCCCAGACTTGGTGTTCCCTCATGAAACCATCCAAGTCATGAGGCAGGGTTTCGTGCGTCTGGGGACCCTCGGTCACCCACTTACTCCCGCTCCACTGAGCCAGGCCGTAAGCCCCTACACCCTCCTCGCTATCCGGGGACCTAGCTGGGCTACACTGAGCCTCCTCCACCACGCTGGGCTGGAGGATCTCTGAACCACTACTGTTGGAATCACTCTCCCATTCCTCATCAGAACTTGGGACCCCTTCCCATCGGTCTGCTCTTTTTGCAAGGTCCCAAGCATCCAAATCGTAATATCCCAGCAGGTGATGGCGCAACCCGGGGTAAAAACTACTGAGTAGCTGCTCTTTGATAACCAGAGCATACAGTCCTTCAAAATCCCGTTTCGTGTTTACTCTTACCCAATCATCCAGTGCATCCTCGCATTCACCCACAAACGTGTCCCAAGACTGGTGAGACAGCTTCCTACTGCCCCTGAATTTCAACCTATACTCTTCTTGGGAAACAGGTACCAGACTGGGTAAACTGGGAATGGGACTTCCTGCACTGGACTTTATCTCGCTGTCACCACTGGACTCAACCCTCCCTGGGGAGCCCAGACAACTACAACTGCGCTCAGGGGACAACTTACCCTCCAGAGCTAATTTCTCTGTGGCAAAGGCCCGCTCAGCCTCCGCCATCTGTTTCTGAGCTAAGACCCTCTCGGTCTCCAGCTTGGCATGCTCTATCCTGAGCTTCTCCATGGCCAGCTGATGCTCCCTTTCTTCCCTCCTATCTACCCACTCCTCTGGGGACAGGGAAAGGGATGGGGTGCTGCTCCTGACACTGGACCCAGCAAGGGACTCCCTATCTATGGGGTCTCCACTATCTACTGGCGTCCCTGTCAGGTTACTTCCTTCCTCCTCTTCTAAATCTTCAGGGCTCCCTACAGACCCACCACCCTCCGGGTGTGAGGCCCGGGCCCTTATCCTACTGCGCTCAAGACCCCATTGACCCTTTTGCCATAGGATCAGGCTGCTTCTAAGTTCGGACTGAGAGTCTGACTCATCCACCCCTATGTCTCTCTCTTCACAGAACCTTACCAACTCCAACATACTGTACCCAAACAGATCACAGAAATCAAAAGCTGGCTCCATTTTGGCGGACGTTCTTGAGAAAAGATCACACAGGGAACCTAGGGGTCTGAGCTTAACACGAGAGTACACAATTCGCAAAGGATTCAGCAAGCTCTCTATCCCAGAGAACTCATACTCACTTGCCTAGTGCCACACACCACTCATCCACACCCAACCCTCCCCTCGGACTGGTAAGGCAGTTTCTACCACCCCTGATTCCTCAACCTGACCACCACGTGACACAGGTACCAACTCTGGGCACAGGGCGGGGGACAAATGTACTGGCCACTATTACGCTGCCACCACTGGATCCCACCCTTTGGTGAATCCAGAAACACAATGCACTAAGGGGGATGATCTACCCTCCCGAGCTAGGGACACCTAACTCACAGTGCACAAAACCACATTTCCAAAGAAATGACTATTAAAAACAAACTTAGAACAATAATCCCTATACCATGTGATTTATCTAAATGCAGAGCTTTGTAGTGCGGCCAGTTGCCGCTGCGGTACAGCGCAAACGCAAGTCCAAATCCCACCGCTGATCACCAATGTTAGAAATGGGATTTCTGGTTGGCTAGGGCTTGCGCCAAAGCCAGACAGAAACCACCACTCTAGTCAGGGCTGGGGAGTTACACGCCAAAGATAACCCCTGCTCACCCCCTTGGTAGCTTGGCACGAGCAGTCAGGCTTATCCCTGAGGCGATGTGTAAAGCGTTTGCGCACGCACCCAGCAACAACACCCAAGGCCCACCACAATGGAAACTCCACACAAGGTATTCTATAAAAATAGCCTTTGTATTATACACAACACATTAGATAAAAACACACACTCTACAATGTGCCAACAGGCACGGGCAGAATTTACAAGGGATTATATATACAGGGGACAGGGCCACCTGGACCACTGTCAGGAATTAGCACTCTTTAGAACATAGGAATAATACTGTAGTACAAAATAACATATGTAGCACACAACCAGTAACTACTGGTATCAGGTAAGTACCACCTACGCAACCCTAACCACCTTAGGAAAATATTGCGCAGGGAATCAGGACCTCACTAGCACCACCTGTACTAGGGAGAAAACAACCACCTAAGTATCACAATACCTGTAGGGGTCTAAGCACATAAACACATGATGCATAACATTCAGAGGTGTAAAGCAAAGCACATGACGCATAACCACATTCAGAGGTGCAGGAAAGGTACAATGGCGCAAAAACTCACATTAGCCACTATCTGTGGCAGTCCCTGGGCCAACTGGCCTGGTAGGGGCAAGGACGCCCTGCGTCCAGAAAAGTCAGGGCGCGCCGGCGCAGGCTGCGCAAGCCAGAACACCGAGGCCACAACCTAAATGTTGCAGTTGCCCACTAAGTGCTGGGCAACTGGGGAAATGCTGGGGCCAACGTTGGAGCCTCCCAGGGCTCTGAAACGAATGAAATGCCCCCTAGAGCCTTTGTGGCTCTAAACAACCAATGCCCTGTAACGTTGGAGCCCCTCTGGGCTCTAAAGTAATAATGCCCCCACGATGGAGTCCTCTCGGGGGACTCGTGAGCCTCACAGGCTCTTAACAAACAATGGGACTCGTGAGCCTCGTGGGCTCAAAGCAACCAATGAGCCCAACGTTGGAGCGGCCCACTGCCTTCCGGGGCCGCTCTGATTATCCACAGGATGCCCCCGCAGCTTGAGTCCCTCTGGACTCTTAGGCAATAGGAATGGCCGGCGTTGGAGCGACCCCCCTCTTCAGGCGGGGGCCGCTGGGGAAGTAGGCCGGTCGAGGACCGGCACCCAGTACACACACACACGGAGTCCCCCCAGCCCTTACTGACTTACCGGGCTGTTCTCAGGTGTGAGAAGTTGGCCTGGTATATGATGCTCACTAGTTAAAGTGATCACCTTGTACCATGCCAAGCAACCCTTATGGTGTGGTTGTAAGTCAACCTTTTCGGACTAGCTGCCCTAGTGGTAGCGTAGGCTAAGCAGTCTTTGAGGCTAAACTCGTGAAGCGTGTTAAGCCAGCTGTTTTACCAAATGTAACCCCCTTTTATACCAATGAAAGGACACCACACAGATATATATTCAAAATATATATGTATTTATTTCTCAAAGTAACCCCTAGTCTCTTTATGAGCACAGGAGCACAAATCGTCAAACAAGATTATCACAGAATACACAGAAGTTGCACGGTATATGGATAGGCCCTGGTGGCCACTCAAACCATATACTAAAATAGTTGTATAAGTACCACGAACAGAAAAGGGAAAAGGCCTAGGGCCTCTAGAATCGTTGGGCCTACAAGGAGCTAACGTCAGTTAGTGACCAGGAGGTCCACGGGTGGCGTGTGCAGAGCAAATAGTCACACGCGTGCTCCCATAGGTTTCAATGGGTGCGTAAAAAGTACAAAGTTACTGCAAAGGAGATCTTCCGGGTTGACTAGGAACTTAAGATTTGGAACACAGGCACAAGAGATGTATTACTAGACATGGGCACCGGAATACCAGCTTTACCTCACCCACAGGAAGCGGGTGCATAGGCCTCAAAGTGCGTCGGGTTTCTTCTATCTGTTCCGTGGAGCTTGAAGACAAAGGTGCTGCAGGCGGTCGGTCCGGGAGAGATGCAGTGGATCCAAAAGTGGATCGGAGATGTTGAAGACCTGTAAGCAGAGGGGACGGTGTTCACAGTCACTAGCCAGTGACCAGCGTGGCACCAGGTGGGTACCAGGCGATGTCGGGTGCAAACAGGTGATGAGGGGTAGCTTGTCTCCGCAGCCACGTGGTCCCTGAAGGTCGACGACGTCCAGGAGTCGGCTCACGAGCTGTCCCACGCAGGCTCTCGCTGTCGGCGGTGTCGGCGACTTGATCGAAGCAAACAAGCCTTGGCAAAAGCAATTGCAGGAGGATTCGAAAATCAGCTGTTGGTTCTGACCAGCAAGGTCAGAGGGATTGCTCCTTTGGAGGGGAGCAAGGGCCAGTCTGGAGCAACCAGACCAGCGGTGTTTGTCGTAGATTTCGTCGCCAAGATGGCCACTAGCCAGCGGGCCAGCAACCGGTTAGGCGCGTCAAGTGGCAAAATGCAGAAGGGCCCCACGCAGATCGTGGAGATGCTGGAGGGCTCACCTTTGGTGCAGATGCTGCTCGAGGGTTGGGCTTCTCAGGACCCAAAGCACAACTTGGAGGGAGCCTCGGTTGTTGCACTTGTCAGCTTGTCGTAGTCGTTCCAAGATGGCTGGCTCCACGTGTCTCGGTGCCTCCACGGGTCTCCTCTTTTCAGGGACTGTGGATCGGGCGGTGAGAGGTCTGGAGGTCCAGGTCTTGTCAGTCTCTGGGCTCGGGCTCCGGCGGGAGGCGGCGGCAAAGCAGACGGTGATTCGCTGGATGGTGCTTGCGTTAGCAAGGTGGTCACTCCCTGACCACAGGGGAGATTTTCTTCAGTCTTCTGTGCAGCAGAATGTCGAAGTTCCCGTCTTCTTCTTAGTTTCAAGTTGATTCCAGGATGTCTGAAGTCTTAGGACACAGCTCCTACCTTTAAGCGGATTCTAGGGGCCGGACTACCTGCTAGGTCCCTCCCTATGGGTGGGACCAGGAAGGGGGGTGGTTACACCCCCAATCCTTTGTCCAGCTCGCCCCAGGCCCGGGACTGGTGTGCCCCAGGACCGGTTTGAACTGGCATATGCACCGAGGCTCCTTGTGAGCCACAGGCATGTCTGGTTTCTTTCAAGCCCTACCTGACCAATACACAAAATCCTGTCTGGGGTGGTGCACGCACCTCCCCTGGCAGGAAACCCTTTGTCCACACCTCCCAAGCTGGAAGGACTCCCAGCAGCAGGAGGGCAGACTTGTGTCTGTGGTGGCAGCATCCATTTTGTGGAGCTGAGGCTATGTCTGATTTTACCCGGGTTTCAGGCACTGTACATGTCGTGTCCCTCTAGAAGGGTGGAATGCTAACCCCGTCGCCAGAATTGGCGAGGGGTTAGTATTCCAATTCGTATGACACCTTACTCGACATGTTTTGATAAAGCCAAACCAAAGATAGCATTTAACCGCGAGGTTCATAATGCACTTAAGAGTATATGGTATGACGATATCTGGAAACAGTAGAAGGAAGTTGTTCCGACCACTGCAGACAGGCTCAGCTCATGCCAGAGCACCATCTCACATGGAACCCAGCACTCTGCCTTCAGGATTGTTAAGGCCTGCCATAGGAGTGACTTATAGGTTAACATGTGTCCCATTTAAGGTTAGGTATAGGTATACTACACCTAAGTAAGAGGTGGTTACACCAACTTACCCCAGCTGAGGGATCAGCCAGTTGTGTCAAATTTGTTAGGCCAGGCCAGGGGTGGCATAATACATGCTTCAGCCCCTGGTAGGCCTTAGATACACCAATGCCCTGGGTACCTAGTGTACACTGGTACAGGGGCTCACAGGGTGATCTAACCAATTGGGTATGTACCTAGGGTACATGGAGTCCATTTTAAAGAGAGAACAGCCAGGCTGAGATCCTGAATGGCAGGATCTCAGGCCAACTAAGTCGAAAAACCAGCTAGACACTAGGCAAAAATTTGGGGGTAACCATAGTCAGATATCCACCTTCCTACACAACCCCCCCCCAAACGAAGGGAGATAAGGCTGACCTTGACCAGGTAAGCCTATATTGCCCAAGTGGCCATATAAGGAGGAACCAGCACTGGCATGGTTACCCCCTGTCTCATGGTCCACTAAGCAATCCCTCACCCTAAGGGTATCAGAGGGTCTCCACCATAGGGAATCTCTACCTTTGGTGTGTCTTGGCAAAGTAAAAGGCTGGTGTTGAGATGGAGTACTGAAGTGAGTGTCCTCAAAGTGAGGTCTCAGCTCCCTCCAATCATTCTCCACCATGGATGCCTTTCTTTCCTTAACTGAGTTGCACTGTGCTCTCAGGGTCAGCCTCTGGCTACCTAAAGCTGGAGGCTGGGTCCCTTTTGTGGACTTACTGGAGGGACAGGTCAGGTCTGGGGCCCTAAGGTCCCATGTTTGCCTGTACCCAACAGAATCCCTCTGGGGGAGGTCCCTAACTACCTGTAAAGGAGATCCCTCAGGAATGTTTTTACCCATCACCTGACTAGGGCTACTAGGCAGGCAATCCTCATTCTTTTGATGGGGGGGTTCTTGTGGACAGGGGCCCTCTGGGGGTCCACTGGCCTCCCTGACCTCTGCAGTCCTGGGCTGACTGAGGCAGGGTAGAGAGAGGCAGGTTACCTGCACCAGACTGGGTCCCACCTTGGAAGGGGCCACTGACATCAGAGGCTCTGCCAGGCCAGGCCTGGCTACCTCTGGGGCAGTTCCTTCACAAGGGGTGAGGTCAGATCCCTGAGGAGGCTGACCTTTTCCTAATGTCTGGGGAGAGGGAGACTTTTCTTCCTCCCCACTACTCTCAGTTTGTGTGGAGTGATCCATTGTTTCAGGCTTCACTACACCTATGTCAGTCTGAGTATAGGCTGAGACCATTACAGCCTTGCCAACCTTTTCAGGGGGGCACTCAGTTTGTGTTTGAGCTGTGACTGTCACAGCTCTGCCAGTCTCTACAGGGAAGTCTGTCTGTGCCTGGGCTGTGGCTACCACTGCCCTTCCAACCTTTTCAGGGAGGAAATCTATTTGGACAGGGGTTGTGAATGGCACAACCCCCCTACCCTTTTGTGACAGGCCTACCATTTTAGAATGGGTGTCTTGTTCAACTCCAGCCCAGGCTGAGAGTTCTAAGTCATTCCCCAGTAAGCAGTCTACAGGCAAGGTTGGGGACACTGCTACCCTTTTAGGGCCAGTGACCCCTCCCCAGCTGAGACATACCTCTGCCATGGGATGACTGTTCTGTTTGCCATCAATGTTAGTCACCTGGTAGGAGAAACCAGGCAAAAGCTGCTCAGAGGGAACTAGCCAATGGGCCACCATTGTGATGCTAGCTCCAGTGTCTCTGTAGGCCTCAGCTTTTGTACCATTGATGTAGGGCTCCTGTCTGTACCTACCCAAAGTGTTGGGACAGGCAGTGAAGTTGGCAAACCCCATGCCACCATCACAGACAAGAGTATCTGCTGCAGGGGAATTGGCTAAGCCAGGGTCCCCCTGTGTTCCCCAAGTAAACCCACCCAAATTTTTGGGGGCACTCCCACCACCTGGGGGATTACTGCTGACAGTAATAGGTGGTGTGACAGGAGTAATTGGAGGAACAGTTTTGTTTGTAGCCCTTGGGCAACTGCTGTCAGTTTTCCAATGCCCAGGAGTTTTACACTCATGGCAGTAAGGCTTTTTACCTGTGGTAGAGGAGGGAGCTTGGGACCCACCACCCTGTGTGGAGTTTTGGGGCCCTGAGGAAGATTTCTCTTTTGCCTTATCCCCTCCCTTCTCTTGAGGTTTGGTGGTATCTTTCTTTTGGTCACCACCCTGATTCTTAGGCCTGATCCTGGTCCTGACCCATTTATCTGCCCTCTTTCCCAATTCTTGGGGAGAGGTCAAATCTGAGTCTACCAGGTGTTGATGGAGGAGCTGGTTTTGACAGTTACTTAAAATCTGTTCTCTCATCATCAAATTGTACAATCCTGTATAATCAGATACCTTACTTCCCAGCAACCAACCCTCCAAAGCCTTAGTGGCACATTCAACATATTCAGACCAGTCCTGAGTCTGTGTCTTTTGGGTGTCTCTGAACATTAACCTGTACTGTTCAGTGGTTAAGCCTAACCCATCAACCAGAACGCTCTTCAGGACTCTGTAGTTTCTGACATCCTCTTCTCTAACAGTGAGGAGTCTGTCTCTGCCTCTTCCTTCAAAGGAGAGCCAGAGGATTGCTGCCCACTGGTCTTCAGGAACCTGCTGTACTTTGCAGGCTCTCTCAAGAGCAGTTATCCATTTGTGGATGTCATCCCCACTTTTGTAGGGGGGCACAACCTTAGACAGGTTCCTATTATCAAAGACCCTATCTTTGTCCTTAGGGACAATGCTGCCACCAGTGGGTATAGACCCACTCTCTCTAGGTTGCCTAGCCTTCCTCAGTTTTTCTTCCATCAGGGCTACTTCTAGCTCCTGCTTCCTGATCCTCAGCTGGGCTTCCTGCATTCTGGCCTCATGTTCCCTCCTCTGAGGGGTGGTCATCCTTTTCCTGGAGTGACCTTGAGAGCCTCTAGAGCCATGAGAAGCATTGGAGTCACCTGAGCGATTCCTTTGCCTCCCAAGCCCTGTGTTAAGTCCACTGGGGAGATCCAATGGGGTGAACCCATTGTCAGTCCCCAATAGCCTTAGTTTAGCTGGGCCAAGTATAATACTTGGCACTGGGCTAGTTCTCCCTTCATCATCACTACTTTCTGTATCCTCACCACTTTCCTCCCCTGTAGTATGGTTCTCATCTAAGGGATGGCTATTGGAACTGGGTACCTCGGTAGTATCTTCAGAAGGGGGGCCTCCTGTTCCTGACCCTAAGGGGGCTAACTGGGAAGCTTTCTTGAGTGCTCTCTGATTCTCATCATTCTGTAAGAGCTCTCTGAGCTCAGCAGAGTTTGGGTTCTTGGGCTGTTTAAGGCCTCTAAGAGTTGCCAAATGCCTGAGCTCATTCTGATTAAGGGTAGCAAAGCTAGATGGTGCCCTCTGGGGGTCACTCTCAACAGAGATGGGTACAGTGGACCCCTCTGCCCCGGCCATTGCTCTTAAGTGTGGGTGGATGTGTTGCAATCTACCTACACTTGGGTTTACCTACTAAACCTATCTAGTAGTTGTAGTCAGGGTGTGCTACTCCCTTTGCTCTACAACAACTAAGTTCAGTAGAACTTATGTATATCTAATCTTGTTTTATATGTACCTACAGGTACCTATGTGATCTTTCAATTGGTAACCAAGAGATTACAATGGTAAAACACAGCAAGCTCAAATCCAACCGCTGCTCACCAATGTGAGAAGTTGGCCTGGTATATGATGCTCACTAGTTAAAGTGATCACCTTGTACCATGCCAAGCAACCCTTATGGTGTGGTTGTAAGTCAACCTTTTCGGACTAGCTGCCCTAGTGGTAGCGTAGGCTAAGCAGTCTTTGAGGCTAAACTCGTGAAGCGTGTTAAGCCAGCTGTTTTACTAAATGTAACCCCCTTTTATACCAATGAAAGGACACCACACAGATATATATTCAAAATATATATGTATTTATTTCTCAAAGTAACCCCTAGTCTCTTTATGAGCACAGGAGCACAAATCGTCAAACAAGATTATCACAGAATACACAGAAGTTGCACGGTATATGGATAGGCCCTGGTGGCCACTCAAACCATATACTAAAATAGTGGTATAAGTACCACGAACAGAAAAGGGAAAAGGCCTAGGGCCTCTAGAATCGCTGGGCCTACAAGGAGCTAACGTCAGTTAGTGACCAGGAGGTCCACGGGTGGCGTGTGCAGAGCAAATAGTCACACGCGTGCTCCCATAGGTTTCAATGGGTGCGTAAAAAGTACAAAGTTACTGCAAAGGAGATCTTCCGGGTTGACTAGGAACTTAAGATTTGGAACACAGGCACTAGAGATGTATTACTACACATGGGCACCGGAGTACCAGCTTTACCTCACCCACAGGAAGCGGGTGCATAGGCCTCAAAGTGCGTCGGGTTTCTTCTATCTGTTCCGTGGAGCTTGAAGACAAAGGTGCTGCAGGCGGTCGGTCCGGGAGAGATGCAGTGGATCCAAAAGTGGATCGGAGATGTTGAAGACCTGTAAGCAGAGGGGACGGTGTTCACAGTCACTAGCCAGTGACCAGCGTGGCACCAGGTGGGTACCAGGCGATGTCGGGTGCAAACAGGTGATGAGGGGTAGCTTGTCTCCGCAGCCACGTGGTCCCTGAAGGTCAACGACGTCCAGGAGTCGGCTCACGAGCTGTCCCACGCAGGCTCTCGCTGTCGGCGGTGTCGGCGACTTGATCGAAGCAAACAAGCCTTGGCAAAAGCAATTGCAGGAGGATTTGGAAATCAGCTGTTGGTTCTGACCAGCAAGGTCAGAGGGATTGCTCCTTTGGAGGGGAGCAAGGGCCAGTCTGGAGCAACCAGACCAGCGGTGTTTGTCGTAGATTTCGTCGCCAAGATGGCCACTAGCCAGCGGGCCAGCAACCGGTTAGGCACGTCGAGTGGCAAAATGCAGAAGGGCCCCACGCAGATCGTGGAGATGCTGGAGGGCTCACCTTTGGTGCAGATGCTGCTCGAGGGTTGGGCTTCTCAGGACCCAAAGCACAACTTGGAGGGAGCCTCGGTTGTTGCACTTGTCAGCTTGTCGTAGTCGTTCCAAGATGGCTGGCTCCACGTGTCTCGGTGCCTCCACGGGTCTCCTCTTTTCAGGGACTGTGGATCGGGCGGTGAGAGGTCTGGAGGTCCAGGTCTTGTCAGTCTCTGGGCTCGGGCTCCGGCGGGAGGTGGCGGCAAAGCAGACGGTGATTCGCTGGATGGTGCTTGCGTTAGCAAGGTGGTCACTCCCTGACCACAGGGGAGATTTTCTTCAGTCTTCTGTGCAGCAGAATGTCGAAGTTCCCGTCTTCTTCTTAGTTTCAAGTTGATTCCAGGATGTCTGAAGTCTTAGGACACAGCTCCTACCTTTAAGCGGATTCTAGGGGCCGGACTACCTGCTAGGTCCCTCCCTATGGGTGGGACCAGGAAGGGGGGTGGTTACACCCCCAATCCTTTGTCCAGCTCGCCCCAGGCCCGGGACTGGTGTGCCCCAGGACCGGTTTGAACTGGCATATGCACCGAGGCTCCTTGTGAGCCACAGGCATGTCTGGTTTCTTTCAAGCCCTACCTGACCAATACACAAAATCCTGTCTGGGGTGGTGCACGCACCTCCCCTGGCAGGAAACCCTTTGTCCACACCTCCCAAGCTGGAAGGACTCCCAGCAGCAGGAGGGCAGACTTGTGTCTGTGGTGGCAGCATCCATTTTGTGGAGCTGAGGCTATGTCTGATTTTACCCGGGTTTCAGGCACTGTACATGTCGTGTCCCTCTAGAAGGGTGGAATGCTAACCCCGTCGCCAGAATTGGCGAGGGGTTAGTATTCCAATTCGTATGACACCTTACTCGACATGTTTTGATAAAGCCAAACCAAAGATAGCATTTAACCGCGAGGTTCATAATGCACTTAAGAGTATATGGTATGACGATATCTGGAAACAGTAGAAGGAAGTTGTTCCGACCACTGCAGACAGGCTCAGCTCATGCCAGAGCACCATCTCACATGGAACCCAGCACTCTGCCTTCAGGATTGTTAAGGCCTGCCATAGGAGTGACTTATAGGTTAACATGTGTCCCATTTAAGGTTAGGTATAGGTATACTACACCTAAGTAAGAGGTGGTTACACCAACTTACCCCAGCTGAGGGATCAGCCAGTTGTGTCAAATTTGTTAGGCCAGGCCAGGGGTGGCATACTACATGCTTCAGCCCCTGGTAGGCCTTAGATACACCAATGCCCTGGGTACCTAGTGTACACTGGTACAGGGGCTCACAGGGTGATCTAACCAATTGGGTATGTACCTAGGGTACATGGAGTCCATTTTAAAGAGAGAACAGCCAGGCTGAGATCCTGAATGGCAGGATCTCAGGCCAACTAAGTCGAAAAACCAGCTAGACACTAGGCAAAAATTTGGGGGTAACCATAGTCAGATATCCACCTTCCTACATCAGGGGACTCCGCTCTTGGTCACCGGCCTGCTGCACTTCTCCTCGGGAGCCTCCAGGCACACCGGACTCTGTGGGGCAGTACGACGGTACAAGAGAGCTCCCGCTCCTCGGGGGCTCTCTCCTCCGGGACGGCCTTGCCACGGGAGCGTGGGGTAGGCTCCCGTCAGCTCCTTCCTCCAGTACCGCGGGGCTCCCTCACGCTCATGGGAGCCCTGCTTGGACTTCCGGATGGTTGTCTAGCGCCCCGCCCACGTCACCACCAGAACTGCCTGACTTCCTGTTCCGCGGGGGCCGCGGCGGTGATCTTTCCAGCGATAAGCGGGGTAGGCTCCCGCAAGTGATAGGCAATATACGGCGGGGTGGGCACCCGCCGTAGGAAAATAATTAAATAAGCGGGGTAGGCACCCGCAAGTACACGGCAACGACAGCGGGGTGGGCTCCCGCTGTAAAAATAATGAATTAAGCGGGGCAAATGCCGGGTGGGCACCGGCCTCCAGAAATACAGCGCTCCTAGCGCTACTGCCAACAATGAAAGCGCCCTAGAAGCGCTGGGGGTCCAAATAAAGCGCTCCTAGCGCTATAAGCCAAGGAAAAGCGCTCCCAGCGCTTAGGCATACAAAAAAAAGCACCACAAAGTCCAGCAGAGTTCTTCCCTGCATGCAGCAGGGCAGGGGTGGGGGGGGCAAGGCTGGACCCAGAGCCAGCTCACTGGGCCTCCAGGCAGGGAGGTAGTCCAGGTGGCGGTCCTCTGGTCCAGCAGCAGCAGCAGCCCCCCTCAGGTAAGATCCTGGCAGAGAACCGTTTCTGTGGGGACACAGCCCCATTTTTATACAGGCAAACCCTTTGTTCTGGGTTCAGGGTGAGGGGGAAAACCAGTCGCAGCTGGTTGGGGAGCACCCTTGATGTAATCAGCCCCTCACTCTATTCACTGGCAGGGCTAGGGTCGTCAGTCGCACCACAGGGGGCGGGGCCAGCATTGTGTGTGGAAAACCCTGTCCTATTCAGGACCCAGGTGTACTCCTCCCACCCATCTAGCTGCTGATCTCCCCATTCACCACTGGGTGACTCATCCTGACTCTGGGGAATCCCTAGCCCGTCACATGATATGACCAACCAATCACGCGACAGACACACTGCACACAGAAGTGCCCACTTCTAGAAGTGGCACTTCCACACTAGGTACATGCACGCCGCACACATCATCGCGCAGCATTCACTCCCACGAGTCCGCACATACCAAACTCGGGCCTGCACACCCCACGCATCAGGAACTACTAGGGACACATACATTCCCCATGCATTCCTATGGGAGGGCAGGCCTGTCTCACCACATGCACTCAGAGCACGCACGCACTTTACCCTGGGACACAGGGAAAGTGCGCAGAAACCAAAAAAATTACCACACCAAGTCACCAATAAAAAGCCGAAAAGTTCAGGGGTGAACCTGCCAGAAGGGCCAAGTCCAACAGGGGTCATGCTGGGGGTGGGGTTTCAGGGTTTAGGGCAGTGCAGTGGTGTTCAGGCAGTGTAGGGGGTCATGCTGGGGGTGGGGTTTCAGGGTTTAGGGCAGGGCAGTGGAGCTCAGGCAGTGTAGGGGTCGTGCTAGGGCTGATGTTTCATGGTTTAGGGCAGAGCAGTGGTGTTCGGGCAGTGTAGGGGTCGTGCTGGGGTTGTGTTTCAGGGTTTAGGTCAGAGCAGTGGTGTTCAGGCAGTGTGGGGGGCCGTGCTGTGGCTGGAGTTTCAGGGTTTAGGACAGTGCAGTGGTGTTCGGGCAGTGTAGGGGGTCTTGCAGGGGGGTGGTGTCTCAGGGTTTAGGGCAGTGCAGTGGTTTTTGGGCAGTGTAGGGGGTCTTGCTGGGGGTGGAGTTTAAGGGTATAGAGCAGTGCAGTGGTGTTCGGGCAGTGTAGAGGGTCGTGCAGTGGCTGTTGTTTCAGGGTTTAGGGCAGTGCAGTGGTGTGCGGGCAGGGTAAAGATTTGTACAGGGGCTGGTGTATCAGGGTTTAGGGCAGTGCAGTGGTGTGCGGGCAGTGTAGGGGGTTGTGCAGGGGTGGTGTTTCAGGGTTTAGGGTAGTGCAGCGGTGTTCCGGCAGTGTAGGGGGTTGTGCAGGGGATTGTGTTTCAGGGTTTAGGGCAGTGCAGTGGTGTTCGGGCAGTGTAGGGGTAGTGCTGGGGCTGGTGTTTCAGGGTTTAGGTCAGTGCAGTGGTTTTCAGGCAGTGTAGGGTGTAATGCTGCGGATGGTGTTTCAGGGTTTAGGGCAGTGCAGTGGTGTTCAGGCAGTGTAGGGGGTCTTGCTGGGGGTGGTGTTTCAGGGTTTAGGGCAGTGGTGTTAGGGCAGTGTAGGGGGTCATGCAGGGGGTGATGTTTCAGGGTTTATGGCAGTGCAGTGGTGTTCGGGCAGTGTAGGGGGTTGTGCTGGGGCTGGTGTTTTAGGGTTTAGGGCAGTGCAGTGGTGTTCGGGCAGTGTAGGGGGTCATACATGGGGTGGTGTTTCAGTGTTTATGGCAGTGCAGTGATGTTCAGGTAGTGTAGGGGGTCTTGCTGGGGGTGGTGTTTCAAGGTTTAGGGCAGTGGTGTTAGGGCAGTGTAGGGGGTCATGCAGGGGCTGGTGTTTCAGGGTTTAGGGCAGTGCAGTGGTGTTCGGGCAGTGTAGGGGGTCCTGCTGGGGCTGGTGTTTCAGGGTTTAGGTCAGTGCAGTGGTGTTCAGGCAGTGTAGGTTGTAGTGCTGCAGATGGTGTTTCAGGGTTTAGGGCAGTGCAGTGGTGTGCGGGCAGTGTAGGGGGTTGTGCTGGAGTGGGGTTTCAGGGTTTAGGGCAGAGCAGTGGAGCACAGGCAGTGTAGGGTTCGTGCTGGGGCTGATGTTTCATGGTTTAGGGCAGAGCAGTGGTGTTCGGGCAGTGTAGGGGTCGTGCTGGGGTTGTGATTCAGGGTTTAGGGCAGAGCAGTGGTGTTCGGGCAGTGTGGGGGGCCGTGCTGTTGCTGGAGTTTCAGGCTTTGGGGCAGTGCAGTGGTGTTCGGGCAGTGTAGGGGGTCGTGCTGGGGGTGGTGTTGTAGGGTTTAGGGCAGTGCAGTGGTGATCGGGCAGTGTAGGGGGTCGTGCTGGGGTGGTGTTTCAGGGTTTAGGGCAGTGGTGTTCGGACAGTGTAGGGGGTCTTGCTGGGGGTGGTGTTTCAGGGTTTAGGACATTGCAGTGGTGTTCAGGCAGTGTAGGGGGTTGTGCTGGGGCTGGTGTTTTAGGGTTTAGGGCTGTGCAGTGGTGTTCGGGCAGTGTGGGGGGTCATGCTGGGGCTGGTGTTTCAGGGTTTAGGGCAGAGCAGTGGTGTTCGGGCAGTGTGGGGGTCATGCTGGGGCTGGTGTTTCAAGGTTTAGGGCAGTGCTGTGGTGTTCGGGCAGTGTAGGGGGTTGTGCTGGGGTGGTGTTTCAGGGTTTAGGGCAGTGCAGTGGTGTTCGGGCAGTGTAGGAGGTTGTGCTGGGGCTAGTGTTTTAGGGTTTAGGGCAGTGCAGTGGTGTTCGGGCAGTGTACGGGGTCGTGCATGGGGTGGTGATTCAGGGTTTAGGGCAGTGCTGTGGTGTTCGGGTTTTGTAGAGGGTTGTGCATGGGGTGGTGTTTCAGGGTTTAGGGCCCTGCAGTGGTGTCCGGGCAGTGTAGTGGGTCGTGCAGGGGGTGGTGTTTCAGGGTTTAGGGCAGTGCAGTGGTGTTCGGGCAGTGTAGGGGGTAGTGCTGGGGCTGGTGTTTCAGGGTTTAGGTCAGTGCAGTGGTTTTCAGGCAGTGTAGGGTGTAGTGCTGCGGATGGTGTTTCAGGGTTTAGGGCAGTGCAGTGGTGTTCAGACAGTGTAGGGGGTCACGCTGGGGGTGGGGTTTCAGGGTTTAGGGCAGAGCAGTGGAGCTCAGGCAGTGTAGGGGTCGTGCTAGGGCTGATGTTTCATGGTTTAGGGCAGAGCAGTGGTGTTCGGGCAGTGTAGGGGTCGTGCTGGGGTTGTGTTTTAGGGTTTAGGTCAGAGCAGTGGTGTTCGGGCAGTGTGGGGGGCCGTGCTGTGGCTGGAGTTTCAGGGTTTAGGACAGTGCAGTGGTGTTCGGGCAGTGTAGGGGGTCTTGCAGGGGGGTGGTGTTTCAGGGTTTAGGGCAGTGCAGTGGTGTTTGGGCAGTGTAGAGGGTCTTGCTGGGCGGTGGAGTTTAAGGGTATAGAGCAGTGCAGTGGTGTTCGGGCAGTGTAGAGGGTCGTGCAGGGGCTGTTGTTTCAGGGTTTAGGGCAGTGCAGTGGTGTGCGGGCAGGGTAAAGATTTGTGCAGGGGCTGGTGTTTCAGGGTTTAGGGCAGTGCAGTGGTGTGCGGGCAGTGTAGGGGGTCGTGCAGCGGCTGGTGTATCAGGGTTTAGGGCAGTGCAGTGGTGTGCGGGCAGTGTAAGGGGTTGTGCAGGGGGTGGTGTTTCAGGGTTAAGGGCAGTGCAGCGGTGTTCCGGCAGTGTAGGGGGTTGTGCAGGGGATGGTGTTTCAGGGTTTAGGGCAGTGCAGTGGTGTTCGGGCAGTGTAGGGGGTAGTGCTGGGGCTGGTGTTTCAGGGTTTAGGTCAGTGCAGTGGTTTTCAGGCAGTGTAGGGTGTAGTGCTGCAGATGGTGTTTCAGGGTTTAGGGCAGTGCAGTGGTGTTCAGGCAGTGTAGGGGGTCATGCTGGGGGTGGGGTTTCAGGGTTTAGGGCAGAGCAGTGGAGCTCAGGCAGTGTAGGGGTCGTGCTAGGGCTGATGTTTCATGGTTTAGGGCAGAGCAGTGGTGTTCGGGCAGTGTAGGGGTCGTGCTGGGGTTGTGTTTCAGGGTTTAGGTCAGAGCAGTGGTGTTCGGGCAGTGTGGGGGGCCGTGCTGTGGCTGGAGTTTCAGGGTTTAGGACAGTGCAGTGGTGTTTGGGCAGTGTAGGGGGTCTTGCAGGGGGGTGTTGTTTCAGGGTTTAGGGCAGTGCAGTGGTGTTTGGGCAGTGTAGGGGGTCTTGCTGGGGGGTGGAGTTTAAGGGTATAGAGCAGTGCAGTGGTGTTCGGGCAGTGTAGAGGGTCGTGCAGGGGCTGTTGTTTCAGGGTTTAGGGCAGTGCAGTGGTGTGCGGGCAGGGTACAGATTTGTGCAGGGGCTGGTGTTTCAGGGTTTAGGGCAGTGCAGTGGTGTGCGGGCAGTGTAGGGGGCCGTGCAGCGGCTGGTGTATCAGGGTTTAGGGCAGTGCAGTGGTGTGCGGGCAGTGTAGGGGGTTGCGCAGGGGGTGGTGTTTCAGGGTTAAGGGCAGTGCAGCGGTGTTCCGGCAGTGTAGGGGGTTGTGCAGGGGATGGTGTTTCAGGGTTTAGGGCAGTGCAGTGGTGTTCGGGCAGTGTAGGGGGTAGTGCTGAGGCTGGTGTTTCAGGGTTTAGGTCAGTGCAGTGGTTTTCAGGCAGTGTAGGGTGTAGTGCTGCAGATGGTGTTTCAGGGTTTAGGGCAGTGCAGTGGTGTTCAGGCAGTGTAGGGGGTCATGCTGGGGGTGGGGTTTCAGGGTTTAGGGCAGAGCAGTGGAGCTCAGGCAGTGTAGGGGTCGTGCTAGGGCTGATGTTTCATGGTTTAGGGCAGAGCAGTGGTGTTCGGGCAGTGTAGGGGTCGTGCTGGGGTTGTGTTTCAGGGTTTAGGTCAGAGCAGTGGTGTTCGGGCAGTGTGGGGGGCCGTGCTGTGGCTGGAGTTTCAGGGTTTAGGACAGTGCAGTGGTGTTTGGGCAGTGTAGGGGGTCTTGCAGGGGGGTGTTGTTTCAGGGTTTAGGGCAGTGCAGTGGTGTTTGGGCAGTGTAGGGGGTCTTGCTGGGGGGTGGAGTTTAAGGGTATAGAGCAGTGCAGTGGTGTTCGGGCAGTGTAGAGGGTCGTGCAGGGGCTGTTGTTTCAGGGTTTAGGGCAGTGCAGTGGTGTGCGGGCAGGGTAAAGATTTGTGCAGGGGCTGGTGTTTCAGGGTTTAGGGCAGTGCAGTGGTGTGCTGGCAGTGTAGGGGGTCGTGCAGGGGCTGGTGTATCAGGGTTTAGGGCAGTGCAGTGGTGTGCGGGCAGTGTAGGGGGTTGAGCAGGGGGTGGTGTTTCAGGGTTTAGGGCAGTGCAGCGGTGTTCCGGCAGTGTAGGGGGTTGTGCAGGGGATGGTGTTTCAGGGTTTAGGGCAGTGCAGTGGTGTTTGGGCAATGAAGGGGGTCATGCTGGGGGTGGTGTTTCAGGGTTTAGGGCAGTGCAGTGGTGTTCGGTCAGTGTAGGGGGTCGTGCAGGGGGTGGTGTTTCAGAGTTTAGGGCAGAGCAGTGGTGATCGCGCAGTTTGGGGGGTCGTGCTGGGGCTGGTGTTTCAGAGTTTAGGGCAGAGCAGTGGTGTTCAGGCAGGGTGAGGGGTAGTGTTTCAGGGTTTAGGGCAGTGCAGTGGTGTTCGGGTAGTGTGAGGGGTCATGCTGGGGTTGGTGTTTCAGGGTTTAGGGCAGAGCAGTGGTGTTCACGCAGTGTGGGGGGTCGTGCTGGGGCTGGTGTTTCAGGGTTTAGGGCAGTGCAGTGCTGTTTGGGGAGTGTAGGGGGTCATGCTGGGGCTGGTGTTTCAGTGTTTAGGGCAGTGCAGTGGTGTTCGGGTAGTGTAGGGGGTCTTGCTGGGGGTGGTGTTTCAGGGTTTAGGGCAGTGGTGTTAGGGCAGTGTAGGGGGTCGTGCAGGGGTGGTTCAGGGTTTACGGTAGTGCAGTGGTGTTCGGACAGTGTAGGGGGTCGTGCAGGGGTGGTATTTCAGGGTTTAGGGCCGTGCAGTGGTGTTCGGGTAGTGTAGGGGGTTGTGCATGGGGTGGTGTTTCAGGGTTTAGGGCACTGCAGTGGTGTCTGGGCAGTG
This sequence comes from Triturus cristatus, assembly GCF_964204655.1. Classification (NCBI taxonomy): domain Eukaryota; kingdom Metazoa; phylum Chordata; class Amphibia; order Caudata; family Salamandridae; genus Triturus; species Triturus cristatus. The sequence goes on along the minus strand of NC_140579.1, from coordinate 638,633,818 downwards.
TAGGGGGTCGTGCAGGGGGTGGTGTTTCAGGGTTTAGGGCAGTGCAGTGGTGTTTGGGCAGTGTAGGGGGTCATGCTGGGGCCTGTGTTTCAGGGTTTAGGTCAGTGCAGTGGTGTTCGAGCAGTCTAGGGGGTCATGCTGGGGGTGGGGTTTCAGGGTTTAGGGCAGAGCATTGGAGCTCAGGCAGTGTAGGGGTCGTGCTGGGGCTGATGTTTCATGGTTTAGGGCAGAGCAGTGGTGTTCGGGCAGTGTAGGGGTCCTGCTGGGGTTGTGTTTCAGGGTTTAGGGCAGAGCAGTGGTGTTCGGGCAGTGTGGGGGGCCGTGCTGTGGCTGGAGTTTCAGGGCTTAGGGCAGTGCAGTGGTGTTCGGGCAGTGTTAGGGGTTCATGCTGGGGCTGGTGTTTCAGGGTTTAGGGCAGTGCAGTGGTGTTCGGGCAGTGTAGGATGTCGTGCTGGGCCTGGTGTTTCAGGGTTTAGGGCTGTGCAGCGGTGTTTGGGCAGTGTAGGGGGTTGTGCTGGGGCTGGTGTTTCAGGGTTTAGGGCAGTGCAGTAGTGTTCGGATAGTCTAGGGGATCGTGCTGGGGCTGGTGTTTCAGGGTTTAGGGCAGTGCAGTGGTGTTCTGGCAGTGTAGGGGGTCGTGCTGGGGCTGGTGTTTCAGATTTTAGGGCAGTGGTGTTCAGCAGTGTGGGGAGTCATGCTGGGGCTGGTTTTTCAGGGTTTAGGGCAGAGCAGTGGTGTTCGGGCAGTGTGGGGGTCATGCTGGGGCTGGTGTTTCAAGGTTTAGGGCAGTGCAGTGGTGTTAGGGCAGTGTAGGGGGTAGTGCTGGGGGTGCTGTTTCAGGGTTTAGGGCAGTGCAGTGGTGTTCGGGCAGTGTAGGGGGTCGTGCTGGGGTGGTGTTTCAGGGTTTAGGGCAGTGCAGTGGTGTTCGGGCAGTGTAGGAGGTTGTGCTGGGGCTGGTGTTTCAGGGGTTAGGGCAGTGCAGTGGTGTTTGGGCAGTGTACAGGGTCATGCATGGGGTGGTGTTTCAGGGTTTAGGGCAGTGCAGTGGTGTTCGGGTATTGTAGGGGTTTGTGCATAGGGTGGTGTTTCAGGGTTTAGGGCACTGCAGTGGTGTCCGGGAAGTGTAGGGGGTCATGCAGGGGGTGGTGTTTCAGGGTTTAGGGCAGTGCAGTTGTGTTCGGGCAGTGTAGGGGGTAGTGCTGGGGCTGGTGTTTCAGGGTTTAGGTCAGTGCAGTGGTTTTCAGGCAGTGTAGGGTGTAGTGCTGCGGATGGTGTTTCAGGGTTTAGGGCAGTGCAGTGGTGTTCAGGCAGTGTAGGGGGTCATGCTGGGGGTGGGGTTTCAGGGTTTAGGGCAGAGCAGTGGAGCTCAGGCAGTGTAGGGGTCGTGCTAGGGCTGATGTTTCATGGTTTAGGGCAGAGCAGTGGTGTTCGGGCAGTGGAGGGGTCATGCTGGGGTTGTGTTTCAGGGTTTAGGTCAGAGCAGTGGTGTTCGGGCAGTGTGGGGGGCCGTGCTGTGGCTGGAGTTTCAGGGTTTAGGACAGTGCAGTGGTGTTCGGGCAGTGTAGGGGGTCTTGCAGGGGGGTGGTGTTTCAGGGTTTAGGGCAGTGCAGTGGTGTTTGGGAGTGTAGGGGGTCTTGCTGGGTGGTGGAGTTTAAGGGTATAGAGCAGTGCAGTGGTGTTCGGGCAGTGTAGAGGGTCGTGCAGGGGCTGTTGTTTTAGGGTTTAGAGCAGTGCAGTGGTGTACGGGCAGAGTAAAGATTTGTGCAGGGGCTGGTGTTTCAGGGTTTAGGGCAGTGCAGTGGTGTTTGGGCAGTGTAGGGGGTCTTGCTGGGTGGTGGAGTTTAAGGGTATAGAGCAGTGCAGTGGTGTTCGGGCAGTGTAGGGGGTTGTGCAGGGGATGGTGTTTCAGGGTTTAGGGCAGTGCAGTGGTGTTTGGGCAGTGAAGGGGGTCGTGCAGGGGCTGGTGTATCAGGGTTTAGGGCAGTGCAGTGGTGTGCGGGCAGTGTAGGGGATCGTGCAGGGGTGGTGTTTCAGGGTATAGGGCAGTGCAGCGGTGTTCGGGCAGTGTAGGGGGTTGTGCAGGGGATGGTGTTTCAGGGTTTAGGGCTGTGCAGTGGTGTTTGTGCAGTCAAGGGGGTCGTGCTGGGGGTGGTGTTTCAGGGTTTAGGGCAGTGCAGTGGTGTTCAGGCAGTGTAGGGGGTCGTGCAGGGGCTGGTGTTTCAGAGTTTAGGGCAGAGCAGTGGTGTTCAGGCAGGGTGGGGGGTAGTGTTTCAGGGTTTAGGGCAGTGCAGTGGTGTTCGGGTAGTGTGAGGGGTCATGCTGGGGCTGGTGTTTCAGGGTTTAGGGCAGAGCAGTGGTGTTCACGCAGTGTGGCAGGTCATGCTGGGGTTGGTGTTTCAGGGTTTAGGGCAGTGCAGTGCTGTTTGGGGAGTTTAGGGGGTCATGCTGGGGCTGGTGTTTCAGTGTTTAGGGCAGTGCAGTGGTGTTCGGGTAGTGTAGGGGGTCTTGCTGGGGGTGGTGTTTCAGGGTTTAGGGCAGTGGTGTTAGGGCAGTGTAGGGGGTCATGCAGGGGGTGGCTCAAGGTTTACGGCAGTGCAGTGGTGTTCAGACAGTGTAGGGGGTCGTGCTGGGGTGGTGTTTCAGGGTTTAGGGCAGTGCAGTGGTGTTCGGGAAGTGTAGGGGGGTGTTTTAGGGTTTAGGGCAGTGCAGTGGTGTTCGGGCAGTGTAGGGGGTCATGCATGGGGTGGTATTTCAGGGTTTAGGGCCGTGCAGTGGTGCTCGGGTATTGTAGGGGGTTGTGCATGGGTGGTGTTTCAGGGTTTAGGGCACTGCAGTGGTGTTTGGGCAGTGTAGGGGGTCGTGCAGGGAGTGGTGTTTCAGGGTTTAGGGCAGTGCAGTAGTGTTTGGGCAGTGTAGGGGGTCGTGCTTGGGCCTGTGTTTCAGGGTTTAGGTCAGTGCAGTGGTGTTCAGGCAGTGTAGGGGGTCGTGCTGGGGCCTGTGTTCCAGGGTTTTGGACAGTACAGAGGTGTTCCAGCAGTGTAGGGGGTCATGCTGGGGGTGGGGTTTCAGGGTTTAGGGCAGAGCAGTGGAGCTTAGGCAGTGTAGGGGTCATGCTGGGGCTGATGTTTCATGGTTTAGGGCAGAGCAGTGGTGTTCGGGAAGTGTAGGGGTCCTACTGGGGTTGTGTTTCAGGGTTTAGGGCAGACCAGTGGTGTTCGGGCAGTGTGGGGGGCTGTGCTGTGGCTGGAGTTTCAGGGCTTAGGGCAGTGCAGTGGTGTTCGGGCAGTGTAGGGGGTCATGCTGGGGCTGGTGTTTCAGGGTTTAGGGCAGTGCAGTGGTGTTCGGGCAGTGTAGGGTGTCGTGCTGTGGCTGGTGTTTCAGGGTTTAGGGCAGTGCAGTGGTGTTCGGGCAGTGTAGGGGGTCGTGCTGGGCCTTGTGTGTCAGGGTTTAGGGCTGTGCAGCGGTGTTTGGGCAGTGTAGGGGGTCGTGCCGGGGCTGGTGTTTCAGGGTTTAGGGCAGTGCAGTAGTGTTCGGGTAGTCTAGGGGATCGTGCTGGGTCTGGTGTTTCAGGGTTTAGGGCAGTGCAGTGGTGTTTGGGCAGTGTAGGGGTTTGTGCTGGTGTTTCAGAGTTTAGGGCAGTGGTGTTCAGCAGTGTGGGGGGTATTGCTGGGAGTGGTGTTTCAGGGTTTAGGGCAGTGCAGTGAAGTTCGGTCAGTGTAGGGGGTCTTGCTGGGGGTGGTGTTTCAGGGTGTAAGGCAGTGCAGTGGTTTTCGGGCAGTGTAGGGGGTCCTGCTGGGGCTGGTGTTTGAGGGTTTAGTGCAGTGCAGTGATGTTCGGGCAATGTTGGGGGTCTTGTTGGGGGTGGTGTTTCAGGGTTTAGGGCAGTGGTGTTCGGGCAGTGTAGGGGGTCTTGCTGGGGCTGGTGTTTCAGGGTTTAGTGCAGTGCAGTGATGTTCGGGCAGTGTTGGGGGTCTTGTTGGGGGCGGTGTTTCAGGGTTTAGGGCAGTGGTGTTCAGGCAGTGTAGGGGGTCTTGCTGGGTATGGTGTTTCAGGGTTTAGGGCAGTGCAGTGGTGTTCGGGCAGTGTAGGGGGTTGTGCTGTGGCTGGTGTTTTAGGGCTTAGGGCAGTGCAGTGGTGTTCGGGCAGTGTAGGGGGTCGTGCTGGGGCTGGTGTTTCAGGGTTTAGGTCAGTGCAGTGGTGTTCAGGCAGTGTAGGGTGTAGTGCTGCGGATGGTGTTTCAGAGTTTAGGGCAGTGCAGTGATGTTCGGGCAGTGTTGGGGGTCTTGTTGGGGTAGTGTTTCAGGGTTTAGGGCAGTGGTGTTCAGGCAGTGTAGGGGGTATTGCTGGGGCTGGTGTTTCAGGGTTTAGTGCAGTGCAGTGATGTTCGGGCAGTGTTGGGGGTCTTGTTGGGGGTGGTGTTTCAGGGTTTAGGGCAGTGGTGTTCTGGCAGTGTAGGGGGTCTTGCTGGGGGTGGTGTTTCAGAGTTTAGGGCAGTGCAGTGGTGTTCGGGTAGTGTAGGGGGTCTTGCATGGGGTGGTGTTTCAGGGTTTAGGGTAGTGCAGTGGTGTTCGCGCAATGTGGGGGGTCGTGCTGGGGCTGGTGTTTCAGGGTTTACGGCAGAGCAGTGGTGTTCGGGCAGTGTAGGGGGTCATGCAGGGGGGGGTGTTTCAGGGTTTAGGGCAGTGCAGTAGTGTTCGGGCAGTGTAGGGGTTCATGCTGGGGCTGGTGTTTAAGGGTTTAGGTCAGTGCAGTGGTGTTAAGGCAGTGTAGGGTGGTAGTGCTGGGGGTGGTGTTTCAGGGTTTAGGGCAGAGCAGTGGAGCTCAGGCAGTGTAGGATTCGTGCTGGGGCTGAAGTTTCAGGGTTCAGGGCAGAGCAGTGGTGTTCGGGCAGTGTAGGGGTCGTGCTGGGGCTGTGTTTCAGGCTTTAGGGCAGAGCAATGGTGTTTGGGCAGTGTAGGGGTCATACTGGGGTGGTGTTTCAGGGTTTAGGGCAGAGCAGTGATGTTCGGGCTGTGTGGGGGGCCGTGCTGGGGCTGGAGTTTCAGGGTTTAGGGCAGTGCAGTGGTTTTCGGGCAGTGTAGGGTGTCGTGCTGGGGCTGGTGTTTCAGGGTTTAGGGCAGTGCAGTGGTGTTTGGGCAGTGTAGGGGTCATGCTGGGGCTGGTGTTTCAGGGTTTAGGTCAGTGCAGTGGTGTTCGGGCAGTGTAGGGTGTCATACTGGGGCTGGTGTTTCAGGGTTTAATGCAGTGCAGTGGTTTTTGGGCAGTGTAGGGGGTCGTGCAGGGCGTGGTGTGTCAGGGTTTAGGGCAGTGCAGTGGTGGTCAGATAGTGTAGGGTGGTCTTGCTGGGGGGTGGTGTTTCAGGGTTTAGGGCAGTGCAGTGATGTTCGGGCAATGTAGGGGGTCTTGCAAGGGGGTGGTGTTTCAGGGTTTAGGGCAGTGCAGTGGTGTTTGGGCAGTGTAGGGGGTCTTGCTGGGGGTGGTGTTTCTGGGTTTAGAGCAGTGCAATGGTGTTCGGGCAGTGTAGGGAGTCGTGCGGGGGATGGTGTTTCAGGGTTTAGGGCAGGGCAGTGGTGTTCGGGCAGTGTAGAGGGTCGTGCAGGGGCTGGTGGTTCAGGGTTTAGGGCAGTGCAGTGGTGTGCGTGCAGTGTAAAGATTTGTGCAGGGGCTGGTGTTTCAGGGTTTGGGGCAGTGCAGTGGATTTCGGGCAGTGTAGGGGGTCATGCTGGGGGTGTTGTTTCAGGGTTTAGGGCAGTGCAGTGGTGTTCGCGCAGTGTGGGGGGTCGTGCTGGGGCTGGTGTTTCAGGGTTTAGGGCAGAGCAGTGGTGTTCGGGCAGTGTAGGGGGTCTTCCTGGGGGTGGTGTTTCAGGGTTTAGGGCAGTTCAGTGGTGTTCGAGCAATGTAGGGTGTCTTACAGGGGGGTGGTGTTTCAGGGTTTAGGGCAGTGCAGTGGTGTTTGAGCAGTGTAGGGGGTCTTGCTGGGGGTTGGTGTTTCAGGGTTTAGGGCAGTGCAATGGTGTTCAGGCAGTGTAGGGGGTCATGCGTGGGCTGGTGTATCAGGGTTTAGGGCAGTGCAGAGATGTACGCGCAGTGTAGAGGGTCGTGCAGGGGCTGGTGTTTCAGGGTTTAGGGCAGTGCAGTGGTGTGCGGGCAGTGTAAAGATTTGTGCAGGGGCTGGTGTTTCAGGGTTTAGGGCAGTGCAGTGGTGTGCGGGCAGTGTAGGGGGTCGTGCAGGGGGTGGTGTTTCAGGGTTTATGGCAGTGCAGTGGTGTGCGGGCAGTGTAGGGGTCATGCAGGGGGTGGTGTTTTAGGGTTTAGGGCAGTTCAGCGGTGTTCGAGCAGTGTAGGGGGTCTTGCTGTGGGGTGGTGCTTCAGGGTTTAGGGCAGTGCAGTGGTGTTCGGGCAGTGTAGGGGGTCTTGCTGGGGGGGGTGTTTCTGGGTTTGGGGCAGTGCAGTGGTGGTCGGGTAGTGCAGGGGGTTGTGCATGGGGTGGTGTTTCAGGGTTTAGGGCACTGCAGTGGTGTCTGGGCAGTGTAGGGGGTCGTGCATGGGGTGGTGTTTCAGGGTTTAGGGCAGTGCAGTTGTGTGCGGGCAGTGTAGGGGGTCATGCAGGAGGGTGGTGTTTCAGGGCTTAGGGCAGAGCAGTGGTGTTCGGGCAGTGTAGAGGGTTGTGCGTGGGCTGGTGTTTCAGGGTTTAGGGCAGTGCAGTGGTGTTCAGGCAGTGTAAGGGATCTTGTGGAGGCTGGTGTTTCAGGGTTTAGGGCAGTGCAGTGGTGTGCGGGCAGTGTAAAGGGTCATGCAGGGGCTGGTGTTTCAGGGTTTAGGGCAGTGCAGTGGTGTGTGGGCAGTGTAGTGGGTCGTGCAGGGGCTGATGTTACAGGGTTTAGGGCAGTGCAGTGGTGTGTGGGCAGTGTAGGGAGTTGTGCAGTAGGTGGTGTTTCAGGGTTTATGGCAGTGCAGTGGTGTTCAGGCAGTGTAGGGGGTCATGCAGTGGATTGTGTTTCAGGGTTTAGGGCAGTGCAGTGGTGTTCGGGTAGTGTAGGGGGTTGTGCATGGGGTGGTGTTTCAGTGTTTAGGGCACTGCAGTGGTGTCTGGGCAGTGTAGGGGTTCGTGCAAGGGGTGGTGTTTTAGGGCTTAGGGCAGTGCAGTGGTGTTCGGGCAGTGTAGGGGGTCTTGCTGGGGCTGGTGTTTCAGGGTTTAGGTCAGTGCAGTGGTATTCAGGCAGTGTAGGGTGTAGTGCTGCAGATGGTGTTTCAGGGTTTAGGACAGTGCAGTGGTGTTTGGGCAGTGTAGGGGGTCGTGCTGGACTGGGGTTTCAGGGTTTAGGGCAGAGCAGTGGAGCACAGGCAGTGTAGGGTTCGTGCTGGGGCTGATGTTTCATGGTTTAGGGCAGAGCAGTGGTGTTCGGGCAGTATAGGGGTCGTGCTGGGGTTGTGTTTCAAGGTTTAGGGCAGAGCAGTGGTGTTCGGGCAGTGTGGGGGGCTGTGCTGGTGCTGGAGTTTCAGGGTTTGGGGCAGTGCAGTGGTGTTCGGGCAGTGTAGGGGGTCATACTGGGGGTGGTGTTGTAGGGTTTAGGGCAGTGCAGTGGTGATCGGGCAGTGTAGGGGGTCGTGCTGGGGTGGTGTTTCAGAGTTTAGGGCTGTACAGTGGTGTTCGGGCAGTGTTGGGGGTCTTGTTGGGGGTGGTGTTTCAGGGTTTAGGGCAGTGGTGTTCGGACAGTGTAGGGGGTCTTGCTGGGGGTGGTGTTTCAGGGTTTAGGACATTGCAGTGGTGTTCAGGCAGTGTAGTGGGTTGTGCTGGGGCTGGTGTTTTAGGGTTTAGGGCAGTGCAGTGGTGTTCGGGCAGTGTATGGGGTCGGGCATGGGTTGGTGTTTCAGGGTTTAGGGTAGAGCAGTGGTGTTCGGGCAGTGTGGGGGGTCGTGCTGGGGCTGGTGTTTCAGGGTTTAGGGCAGAGCAGTGTTGTTCGGGCAGTGTGGGGGGTCATGCTGGGGCTGGTGTTTCAAGGTTTAGGGCAGTGCAGTGGTGTTCGGGCAGTGTAGGGGTTTGTGCTGGGGTGGTGTTTCAGGGTTTAGGGCAGTGGTGTTCGGGCAGTGTAGGGGGTCTAGCTGGGGGTGGTGTTTCAGTGTTTAGGGCAGTGCAGTGATGTTCAGGTAGTGTAGGGGGTCTTGCTGGGGGTGGTGTTTCAGGGTTTAGGGCAGTGGTGTTAGGGCAGTGTAGGGGGTCATGCAGGGGGTGCTGTTTCAGGGTTTATGGCAGTGCAGTGGTGTTCGGGCAGTGTAGGGGGTTGTGCTGTGGCTGGTGTTTTAGGGTTTAGGGCAGTGCAGTGGTGTTCGGGCAGTGTAGGGGGTCGTACATGGGGTGGTGTTTCAGGGTTTAGGGCAGTGCAGTGGTGTTCGGGTAGTGTATGGGGTTGTGCCTGGGGTGGTGTTTCAGTGTTTAGGGCACTGCAGTGGTATCCGGGCAGTGTAGGGGTTCGTGAAGGGGGTGGTGTTTCAGGGTTTAGCGCAGTGCAGTGGTGTTCGGGCAGTGTAGGGGGTCTTGCTGGGGCTGGTGTTTCAGGGTTTAGGTCAGTGCAGTTGTGTTCAGGCAGTGTAGGGTGTAGTGCTGCGGATGGTGTTTCAGGGTTTAGGGCAGTGCAGTGGTGTTCGGGCAATGTAGGGGGTCGTGCTGGAGTGGGGTTTCAGGGTTTAGGGCAGAGCAGTGGAGCACAGGCAGTGTAGGGTTCGTGCTGGGGCTGATGTTTCATGGTTTAGGGCAGAGCAGTGGTGTTCGGGCAGTGTGGGGGGCCGTGCTGTTGCTGGAGTTTCAGGCTTTGGGGCAGTGCAGTGGTGTTCGGGCAGTGTAGGGGGTCGTGCTGAGGGTGGTGTTGTAGGGTTTAGGGCAGTGCAGTGGTGATCGGGCAGTGTAGGGGGTCGTGCTGGGGTGGTGTTTCAGGGTTTAGGGCAGTGATGTTCAGGTAGTGTAGGGGGTCTTGCTGGGGGGGTGTTTCAGGGTTTAGGGCAGTGGTGTTAGGCAGTGTAGGGGGTCATGCAGGGGGTGCTGTTTCAGGGTTTATGGCAGTGCAGTGGTGTTCAGGCAGTGTAGGGGGTTGTGCTGGGGCTGGTGTTTTAGGGTTTAGGGCAGTGCAGTGGTGTTCGGGCAGTGTAGGGGGTCGTACATGGGGTGGTGTTTCAGGGTTTAGGGCAGTGCAATGGTGTCCGGGTAGTGTAGGGGGTTGTGCCTGGGGTGGTGTTTCAGTGTTTAGGGCACTGCAGTGGTATCCGGGCAGTGTAGGGGTTCGTGAAGGGGGTGGTGTTTCAGGGTTTAGCGCAGTGCAGTGGTGTTCGGGCAGTGTAGGGGGTCTTGCTGGGGCTGGTGTTTCAGGGTTTAGGTCAGTGCAGTTGTGTTCAGGCAGTGTAGGGTGTAGTGCTGCAGATGGTGTTTCAGGGTTTAGGGCAGTGCAGTGGTGTTCGGGCAGTGTAGGGGGTCGTGCTGGAGTGGGGTTTCAGGGTTTAGGGCGGAGCAGTGGAGCACAGGCAGTGTAGGGTTCGTGCTGGGGCTGATGTTTCATGGTTTAGGGCAGAGCAGTGGTGTTCGGGCAGTGTAGGGGTCGTGCTGGGGTTGTGTTTCAGGGTTAAGGGCAGAGCAGTGGTGTTCGGGCAGTGTGGGGGCCGTGCTGTTGCTGGAGTTTCAGGCTTTGGGGCAGTGCAGTGGTGTTCGGGCAGTGTAGGGGGTCGTGCTGAGGGTGGTGTTGTAGGGTTTAGGGCAGTGCAGTGGTGATCGGGCAGTGTAGGGGGTCGTTCTGGGGTGGTGTTTCAGGGTTTAGGGCAGTGATGTTCAGGTAGTGTAGGGGGTCTTGCTGGGGGGGTGTTTCAGGGTTTAGGGCAGTGGTGTTAGGCAGTGTAGGGGGTCATGCAGGGGGTGCTGTTTCAGGGTTTATGGCAGTGCAGTGGTGTTCGGGCAGTGTAGGGGGTTGTGCTGGGGCTGGTGTTTTAGGGTTTAGGGCAGTGCAGTGGTTTTCGGGCAGTGTAGGGGGTCGTACATGGGGTGGTGTTTCAGGGTTTAGGGCAGTGCAGTGGTGTTCGGGTAGTGTAGGGGGTTGTGCCTGGGGTGGTGTTTCAGTGTTTAGGGCACTGCAGTGGTGTCCGGGCAGTGTAGGGGTTCGTGCAGGGGGTGGTGTTTCAGGGTTTAGGGCAGTGCAGTGGTGTTCGGGCAGTGTAGGGGGTCTTGCTGGGGCTGGTGTTTCAGGGTTTATGTCAGTGCAGTGGTGTGTGGGCAGTGTAGTGGGTCATGCAGGGGCTGATGTTACAGGGTTTAGGGCAGTGCAGTGGTGTGTGGGCAGTGTAGGGAGTTGTGCAGTAGGTGGTGTTTCAGGGTTTATGGCAGTGCAGTGGTGTTCAGGCAGTGTAGGGGGTCATGCAGGGGATTGTGTTTCAGGGTCTAGGGCAGTGCAGTGGTGTTCGGGTAGTGTAAGGGGTTTTGCATGGGGTGGTGTTTCAGTGTTTAGGGCACTGCAGTGGTGTCTGGGCAGTGTAGGGGTTCGTGCAAGGGGTGGTGTTTTAGGGCTTAGGGCAGTGCAGTGGAGTTCGGGCAGTGTAGGGGGTCTTGCTGGGGCTGGTGTTTCAGGGTTTAGGTCAGTGCAGTGGTATTCAGGCAGTGTAGGGTGTAGTGCTGCAGATGGTGTTTCAGGGTTTAGGACAGTGCAGTGGTGTTTGGGCAGTGTAGGGGGTCGTGCTGGAGTGGGGTTTCAGGGTTTAGGGCCGAGCAGTGGAGCACAGGCAGTGTAGGGTTCGTGCTGGGGCTGATGTTTCATGGTTTAGGGCAGAGCAGTGGTGTTCGGGCAGTATAGGGGTCGTGCTGGGGTTGTGTTTCAGGGTTTAGGGCAGAGCAGTGGTGTTCGGGCAGTGTGGGGGGCTGTGCTGGTGCTGGAGTTTCAGGGTTTGGGGCAGTGCAGTGGTGTTCGGGCAGTGTAGGGGGTCGTACTGGGGGTGGTGTTGTAGGGTTTAGGGCAGTGCAGTGGTGATCGGGCAGTGTAGGGGGTCGTGCTGGGGTGGTGTTTCAGAGTTTAGGGCTGTACAGTGGTGTTCGGGCAGTGTTGGGGGTCTTGTTGGGGGTGGTGTTTCAGGGTTTAGGGCAGTGGTGTTCGGACAGTGTAGGGGGTCTTGCTGGGGGTGGTGTTTCAGGGTTTAGGACATTGCAGTGGTGTTCAGGCAGTGTAGTGGGTTGTGCTGGGGCTGGTGTTTTAGGGTTTAGGGCAGTGCAGTGGTGTTCGGGCAGTGTATGGGGTCGGGCATGGGTTGGTGTTTCAGGGTTTAGGGTAGAGCAGTGGTGTTCGGGCAGTGTGGGGGGTCGTGCTGGGGCTGGTGTTTCAGGGTTTAGGGCAGAGCAGTGTTGTTCGGGCAGTGTGGGGGGTCATGCTGGGGCTGGTGTTTCAAGGTTTAGGGCAGTGCAGTGGTGTTCGGGCAGTGTAGGGGGTCGTGCTGAGGGTGGTGTTGTAGGGTTTAGGGCAGTGCAGTGGTGATCGGGCAGTGTAGGGGGTCGTGCTGGGGTGGTGTTTCAGGGTTTAGGGCAGTGATGTTCAGGTAGTGTAGGGGGTCTTGCTGGGGGGATGTTTCAGGGTTTAGGGCAGTGGTGTTAGGCAGTGTAGGGGGTCATGCAGGGGGTGCTGTTTCAGGGTTTATGGCAGTGCAGTGGTGTTCGGGCAGTGTAGGGGGTTGTGCTGGGGCTGGTGTTTTAGGGTTTAGGGCAGTGCAGTGGTGTTCGGGCAGTGTAGGGGGTTGTACATCGGGTGGTGTTTCAGGGTTTAGGGCAGTGCAGTGGTGTTCGGGTAGTGTAGGGGGTTGTGCCTGGGGTGGTGTTTCAGTGTTTAGGGCACTGCAGTGGTATCCGGGCAGTGTAGGGGTTCGTGAAGGGGGTGGTGTTTCAGGGTTTAGCGCAGTGCAGTGGTGTTCGGGCAGTGTAGGGGGTCTTGCTGGGGCTGGTGTTTCAGGGTTTAGGTCAGTGCAGTTGTGTTCAGGCAGTGTAGGGTGTAGTGCTGCAGATGGTGTTTCAGGGTTTAGGGCAGTGCAGTGGTGTTCGGGCAGTGTAGGGGGTCGTGCTGGAGTGGGGTTTCAGGGTTTAGGGCAGAGCAGTGGAGCACAGGCAGTGTAGGGTTTGTGCTGGGGCTGATGTTTCATGGTTTAGGGCAGAGCAGTGGTGTTCGGGCAGTGTAGGGGTCGTGCTGGGGTTGTGTTTCAGGGTTAAGGGCAGAGCAGTGGTGTTCGGGCAGTGTGGGGGGCCGTGCTGTTGCTGGAGTTTCAGGCTTTGGGGCAGTGCAGTGGTGTTCGGGCAGTGTAGGGGGTCGTGCTGAGGGTGGTGTTGTAGGGGTTAGGGCAGTGCAGTGGTGATCGGGCAGTGTAGGGGGTCGTGCTGGGGTGGTGTTTCAGGGTTTAGGGCAGTGATGTTCAGGTAGTGTAGGGGGTCTTGCTGGGGGGGTGTTTCAGGGTTTAGGGCAGTGGTGTTAGGCAGTGTAGGGGGTCATGCAGGGGGTGCTGTTTCAGGGTTTATGGCAGTGCAGTGGTGTTCGGGCAGTGTAGGGGGTTGTGCTGGGGCTGGTGTTTTAGGGTTTAGGGCAGTGCAGTGGTGTTCGGGCAGTGTAGGGGGTCGTACATGGGGTGGTGTTTCAGGGTTTAGGGCAGTGCAGTGGTGTTCAGGTGGTGTAGGGGGTTGTGCCTGGGGTGGTGTTTCAGTGTTTAGGGCACTGCAGTGGTGTCCGGGCAGTGTAGGGGTTCGTGCAGGGGGTGGTGTTTCAGGGTTTAGGGCAGTGCAGTGGTGTTCGGGCAGTGTAGGGGGTCTTGCTGGGGCTGGTGTTTCAGGGTTTATGTCAGTGCAGTGGTGTGTGGGCAGTGTAGTGGGTCATGCAGGGGCTGATGTTACAGGGTTTAGGGCAGTGCAGTGGTGTGTGGGCAGTGTAGGGAGTTGTGCAGTAGGTGGTGTTTCAGGGTTTATGGCAGTGCAGTGGTGTTCAGGCAGTGTAGGGGGTCATGCAGGGGATTGTGTTTCAGGGTCTAGGGCAGTGCAGTGGTGTTCGGGTAGTGTAGGGGGTTGTGCATGGGGTGGTGTTTCAGTGTTTAGGGCACTGCAGTGGTGTCTGGGCAGTGTAGGGGTTCGTGCAAGGGGTGGTGTTTTAGGGCTTAGGGCAGTGCAGTGGAGTTCGGGCAGTGTAGGGGGTCTTGCTGGGGCTGGTGTTTCAGGGTTTAGGTCAGTGCAGTGGTATTCAGGCAGTGTAGGGTGTAGTGCTGCAGATGGTGTTTCAGGGTTTAGGACAGTGCAGTGGTGTTTGGGCAGTGTAGGGGGTCGTGCTGGAGTGGGGTTTCAGGGTTTAGGGCCGAGCAGTGGAGCACAGGCAGTGTAGGGTTCGTGCTGGGGCTGATCTTTCATGGTTTAGGGCAGAGCAGTGGTGTTCGGGCAGTATAGGGGTCGTGCTGGGGTTGTGTTTCAGGGTTTAGGGCAGAGCAGTGGTGTTCGGGCAGTGTGGGGGGCTGTGCTGGTGCTGGAGTTTCAGGGTTTGGGGCAGTGCAGTGGTGTTCGGGCAGTGTAGGGGGTCGTACTGGGGGTGGTGTTGTAGGGTTTAGGGCAGTGCAGTGGTGATCGGGCAGTGTAGGGGGTCGTGCTGGGGTGGTGTTTCAGAGTTTAGGGCTGTACAGTGGTGTTCGGGCAGTGTTGGGGGTCTTGTTGGGGGTGGTGTTTCAGGGTTTAGGGCAGTGGTGTTCGGACAGTGTAGGGGGTCTTGCTGGGGGTGGTGTTTCAGGGTTTAGGACATTGCAGTGGTGTTCAGGCAGTGTAGTGGGTTGTGCTGGGGCTGGTGTTTTAGGGTTTAGGGCAGTGCAGTGGTGTTCGGGCAGTGTATGGGGTCGGGCATGGGTTGGTGTTTCAGGGTTTAGGGTAGAGCAGTGGTGTTCGGGCAGTGTGGGGGGTCGTGCTGGGGCTGGTGTTTCAGGGTTTAGGGCAGAGCAGTGTTGTTCGGGCAGTGTGGGGGGTCATGCTGGGGCTGGTGTTTCAAGGTTTAGGGCAGTGCAGTGGTGTTCGGGCAGTGTAGGGGGTCGTGCTGAGGGTGGTGTTGTAGGGTTTAGGGCAGTGCAGTGGTGATCGGGCAGTGTAGGGGGTCGTGCTGGGGTGGTGTTTCAGGGTTTAGGGCAGTGATGTTCAGGTAGTGTAGGGGGTCTTGCTGGGGGGGTGTTTCAGGGTTTAGGGCAGTGGTGTTAGGCAGTGTAGGGGGTCATGCAGGGGGTGCTGTTTCAGGGTTTATGGCAGTGCAGTGGTGTTCGGGCAGTGTAGGGGGTTGTGCTGGGGCTGGTGTTTTAGGGTTTAGGGCAGTGCAGTGGTGTTCGGGCAGTGTAGGGGGTTGTACATCGGGTGGTGTTTCAGGGTTTAGGGCAGTGCAGTGGTGTTCGGGTAGTGTAGGGGGTTGTGCCTGGGGTGGTGTTTCAGTGTTTAGGGCACTGCAGTGGTATCCGGGCAGTGTAGGGGTTCGTGAAGGGGGTGGTGTTTCAGGGTTTAGCGCAGTGCAGTGGTGTTCGGGCAGTGTAGGGGGTCTTGCTGGGGCTGGTGTTTCAGGGTTTAGGTCAGTGCAGTTGTGTTCAGGCAGTGTAGGGTGTAGTGCTGCAGATGGTGTTTCAGGGTTTAGGGCAGTGCAGTGGTGTTCGGGCAGTGTAGGGGGTCGTGCTGGAGTGGGGTTTCAGGGTTTAGGGCAGAGCAGTGGAGCACAGGCAGTGTAGGGTTTGTGCTGGGGCTGATGTTTCATGGTTTAGGGCAGAGCAGTGGTGTTCGGGCAGTGTAGGGGTCGTGCTGGGGTTGTGTTTCAGGGTTAAGGGCAGAGCAGTGGTGTTCGGGCAGTGTGGGGGGCCGTGCTGTTGCTGGAGTTTCAGGCTTTGGGGCAGTGCAGTGGTGTTCGGGCAGTGTAGGGGGTCGTGCTGAGGGTGGTGTTGTAGGGGTTAGGGCAGTGCAGTGGTGATCGGGCAGTGTAGGGGGTCGTGCTGGGGTGGTGTTTCAGGGTTTAGGGCAGTGATGTTCAGGTAGTGTAGGGGGTCTTGCTGGGGGGGGTGTTTCAGGGTTTAGGGCAGTGGTGTTAGGCAGTGTAGGGGGTCATGCAGGGGGTGCTGTTTCAGGGTTTATGGCAGTGCAGTGGTGTTCGGGCAGTGTAGGGGGTTGTGCTGGGGCTGGTGTTTTAGGGTTTAGGGCAGTGCAGTGGTGTTCGGGCAGTGTAGGGGGTCGTACATGGGGTGGTGTTTCAGGGTTTAGGGCAGTGCAGTGGTGTTCAGGTGGTGTAGGGGGTTGTGCCTGGGGTGGTGTTTCAGTGTTTAGGGCACTGCAGTGGTGTCCGGGCAGTGTAGGGGTTCGTGCAGGGGGTGGTGTTTCAGGGTTTAGGGCAGTGCAGTGGTGTTCGGGCAGTGTAGGGGGTCTTGCTGGGGCTGGTGTTTCAGGGTTTATGTCAGTGCAGTGGTGTGTGGGCAGTGTAGTGGGTCGTGCAGGGGCTGATGTTACAGGGTTTAGGGCAGTGCAGTGGTGTGTGGGCAGTGTAGGGAGTTGTGCAGTAGGTGGTGTTTCAGGGTTTATGGCAGTGCAGTGGTGTTCAGGCAGTGTAGGGCGTCATGCAGGGGATTGTGTTTCAGGGTTTAGGGCAGTGCAGTGGTGTTCGGGTAGTGTAGGGGGTTGTGCATGGGGTGGTGTTTCAGTGTTTAGGGCACTGCAGTGGTGTCTGGGCAGTGCAGGGGTTCATGCAAGGGGTGGTGTTTTAGGGCTTAGGGCAGTGCAGTGGTGTTCGGGCAGTGTAGGGGGTCTTGCTGGGGCTGGTGTTTCAGGGTTTAGGTCAGTGCAGTGGTATTCAGGCAGTGTAGGGTGTAGTGCTGCAGATGGTGTTTCAGGGTTTAGGACAGTGCAGTGGTGTTTGGGCAGTGTAGGGGGTCGTGCTGGAGTGGGGTTTCAGGGTTTAGGGCAGAGCAGTGGAGCACAGGCAGTGTAGGGTTCGTGCTGGGGCTGATGTTTCATGGTTTAGGGCAGAGCAGTGGTGTTCGGGCAGTATAGGGGTCGTGCTGGGGTTGTGTTTCAGGGTTTAGGGCAGAGCAGTGGTGTTCGGGCAGTGTGGGGGGCTGTGCTGGTGCTGGAGTTTCAGGGTTTGGGGCAGTGCAGTGGTGTTCGGGCAGTGTAGGGGGTCGTACTGGGGGTGGTGTTGTAGGGTTTAGGGCAGTGCAGTGGTGATCGGGCAGTGTAGGGGGTCGTGCTGGGGTGGTGTTTCAGAGTTTAGGGCTGTACAGTGGTGTTCGGGCAGTGTTGGGGGTCTTGTTGGGGGTGGTGTTTCAGGGTTTAGGGCACTGCAGTGGTGTCCGGGCAGTGTAGGGGTTCGTGCAGGGGGTGGTGTTTCAGGGTTTAGGGCAGTGCAGTGGTGTTCAGGTAGTGTAGGGGGTCTTGCTGGGGGGGGGTGTTTCAGGGTTTAGGGCAGTGGTGTTAGGCAGTGTAGGGGGTCATGCAGGGGGTGCTGTTTCAGGGTTTATGGCAGTGCAGTGGTGTTCGGGCAGTGTAGGGGGTTGTGCTGGGGCTGGTGTTTTAGGGTTTAGGGCAGTGCAGTGGTGTTCGGGCAGTGTAGGGGGTCGTACATGGGGTGGTGTTTCAGGGTTTAGGGCAGTGCAGTGGTGTTCGGGTAGTGTAGGGGGTTGTGCATGGGGTGGTGTTTCAGTGTTTAGGGCACTGCAGTGGTGTCCGGGCAGTGTAGGGGTTCGTGCAGGGGGTGGTGTTTCAGGGTTTAGGGCAGTGCAGTGGTGTTCGGGCAGTGTAGGGGGTCTTGCTGGGGCTGGTGTTTCAGGGTTTAGGTCAGTGCAGTGGTGTTCAGGCAGTGTAGGGTGTAGTGCTGCAGATGGTGTTTCAGGGTTTAGGGCAGTGCAGTGGTGTTCGGGCAGTGTAGGGGGTCGTGCTGGAGTGGGGTTTTAGGGTTTAGGGCAGAGCAGTGGAGCAAAGGCAGTGTAGGGTTCGTGCTGGGGCTAATGTTTCATGGTTTAGGGCAGAGCAGTGGTATTCGGCAGTGTAGGGGCCGTGCTGGGGTTGTGTTTCAGGGTTTAGGGCAGAGCAGTGGTGTTCGGGCAGTGTGGGGGGCCGTGCTGTTGCTGGAGTTTCAGGCTTTGGGGCAGTGCAGTGGTGTTCGGGCAGTGTAGGGGGTCGTGCTGAGGGTGGTGTTGTAGGGTTTAGGGCAGTGCAGAGGTGATCGGGCAGTGTAGGGGGTCGTGCTGGGGTGGTGTTTCAGGGTTTAGGGCAGTGGTGTTCGGGCAGTGTAGGGGGTCTTGCTGGGGGTGGTGTTTTAGAGTTTAGGACATTGCAGTGGTGTACAGGCAGTGTAGGGGGTTGTGCTGGGGCTGTTGTTTTAGGGTTTAGGGCAGTGCAGTGGTGTTCGGGCAGTGTACGGGGTCGGGCATGGGTTGGTGTATCAGGGTTTAGGGTAGAGCAGTGGTGTTTGGGCAGTGTAGGGGGTCATGCTGGGGCTGGTGTTTCAGGGTTTAGGGCAGAGCAGTGGTGTTCGGGCAGTGTGGGGGGTCATGCTGGGGCTGGTGTTTCAAGGTTTAGGGCAGGGCAGTGGTGTTCGGGCAGTGTAGGGGGTTGTGCTGGGGTGGTGTTTCAAAGTTTAGGGCAGTGCAGTGGTGTTCGGGCAGTGTAGGAGGTTGTGCTGGGGCAGGTGTTTTAGGGTTTAGGGCAGTGCAGTGGTGTTCGGGTATTGTAGGGGGTTGTGCATGGGGTGGTGTTTCAGGGTTTAGGGCACTGCAGTGGTGTCCGGGCAGTGTAGGGGGTCGTGCAGGGGGTGGTGTTTCAGGGTTTAGGGCAGTGCAGTGGTGTTCGGGCAGTGTAGGGGGTAGTGCTGGGGCTGGTGTTTCAGGGTTTAGGGCAGTGCAGTGGTGTTCAGGCAGTGTAGGGGGTCATGCTGGGGGTGGGGTTTCAGGGTTTAGGGCAGAGCAGTGGAGCTCAGGCAGTGTAGGGGTCGTGCTAGGGCTGATGTTTCATGGTTTAGGGCAGAGCAGTGGTGTTCGGGCAGTGTAGGGGTCGTGCTGGGGTTGTGTTTCAGGGTTTAGGTCAGAGCAGTGGTGTTCGGGCAGTGTGGGGGGCCGTGCTGTGGCTGGAGTTTCAGGGTTTAGGACAGTGCAGTGGTGTTCGGGCAGTGTAGAGGGTCTTGCAGGGGGGTGGTGTTTCAGGGTTTAGCGCAGTGCAGTGGTGTTCGGGCAGTGTAGGGGGTCGTGCTGGAGTGGGGTTTCAGGGTTTAGAGCAGAGCAGTGGAGCAGAGGCAGTATAGGGTTCGTGCTGGGGCTGATGTTTCATGGTTTAGGGCAGAGCAGTGGTGTTCGGGCAGTGTACGGGTCGTGCTGGGGTTGTGTTTCAGGGTTTAGGGCAGTGATGTTCAGGTAGTGTAGGGGGTCTTGCTGGGGGTGGTGTTTCAGGGTTTAGGGCAGTGGTGTTAGGGCAGTGTAGGGGGTCATGCAGGGGGTGCTGTTTCAGGGTTTATGGCAGTGCAGTGGTGTTCGGGCAGTGTAGGGGGTTGTGCTGGGGCTGGTGTTTTAGGGTTTATGGCAGTGCAGTGGTGTTCGGGCAGTGTAGGGGGTCGTACATGGGGTGGTGTTTCAGGGTTTAGGGCAGTGCAGTGGTGTTCGGGTAGTGTAGGGGGTTGTGCATGGGGTGGTGTTTCAGTGTTTAGGGCACTGCAGTGGTGTCCGGGCAGTGTAGGGGTCGTGCTGGGGTTGTGTTTCAGGGTTTAGGTCAGAGCAGTGGTGTTCGGGCAGTGTGGGGGGCCGTGCTGTGGCTGGAGTTTCAGGGTTTAGGACAGTGCAGTGGTGTTCGGGCAGTGTAGAGGGTCTTGCAGGGGGGTGGTGTTTCAGGGTTTAGCGCAGTGCAGTGGTGTTCGGGCAGTGTAGGGGGTCGTGCTGGAGTGGGGTTTCAGGGTTTAGGGCAGAGCAGTGGAGCAGAGGCAGTATAGGGTTCGTGCTGGGGCTGATGTTTCATGGTTTAGGGCAGATCAGTGGTGTTCGGGCAGTGTACGGGTCGTGCTGGGGTTGTGTTTCAGGGTTTAGGGCAGAGCAGTGGTGTTCGGGCAGTGTGGGGGGCCGTGCTGTTGCTGGAGTTTCAGAATATGGGACAGAGCAGTGGTGTTCGGGCTGTGTAGGGGGTCGTGCTGAGAGTGGTGTTGTAGGGTTTAGGGCAGTGCAGTGGTGATCGGGCAGTGTAGGGGGTCGTGCTGGGGTGGTGTTTCAGGGTTTAGGGCAGTGATGTTCAGGTAGTGTAGGGGGTCTTGCTGGGGGTGGTGTTTCAGGGTTTAGGGCAGTGGTGTTAGGGCAGTGTAGGGGGTCATGCAGGGGGTGCTGTTTCAGGGTTTATGGCAGTGCAGTGGTGTTCGGGCAGTGTAGGGGGTTGTGCTGGGGCTGGTGTTTTAGGGTTTATGGCAGTGCAGTGGTGTTCGGGCAGTGTAGGGGGTCGTGCATGGGGTGGTGTTTCAGGGTTTAGGGCAGTGCAGTGGTGTTCGGGTAGTGTAGGGGGTTGTGCATGGGGTGGTGTTTCAGTGTTTAGGGCACTGCAGTGGTGTCCGGGCAGTGTAGGGGTTCGTGCAGGGGATGGTGTTTCAGGGTTTAGGGCAGTGCAGTGGTGTTCGGGCAGTGTAGGGGGTCTTGCTGGGGCTGGTGTTTCAGGGTTTAGGTCAGTGCAGTGGTGTTCAGGCAGTGTAGGGTGTAGTGCTGCAGATGGTGTTTCAGGGTTTAGGGCAGTGCAGTGGTGTTCGGGCAGTGTAGGGGGTCGTGCTGGAGTGGGGTTTCAGGGTTTAGGGCAGAGCAGTGGAGCAAAGGCAGTGTAGGGTTCGTGCTGGGGCTAATGTTTCATGGTTTAGGGCAGAGCAGTGGTGTTCAGGCAGTGTAGGGGTCGGGCTGGGGTTGTGTTTCAGGGTTTAGGGCAGAGCAGTGGTGTTCAGGCAGTGTAGGGTGTAGTGCTGCAATGGTTTTTCAGGGTTTAGGGCAGTGCAGTGGTGTTCGGGCAGTGTAGGGGGTCGTGCTGGAGTGGGGTTTCAGGGTTTAGGGCAGAGCAGTGGAGCACAGTCAGTGTAGGGTTCGTGCTGGGGCTGATGTTTCATGGTTTAGGGCAGAGCAGTGGTGTTCGGGCAGTGTAGGGGTCATGCTGGGGCTGTGTTTCAGGGTTTAGGGCAGAGCAGTGGTGTTCGGGCAGTGTGGGGGGCCGTGCTGTTGCTGGAGTTTCAGGCTTTGGGGCAGTGCAGTGGTGTTCGGGCAGTGTAGGGGGTCGTGCTGAGGGTGGTGTTGTAGGGTTTAGGGCAGTGCAGTGGTGATCGGGCAGTGTAGGGGGTCGTGCTGGGGTGGTGTTTCAGGGTTTAGGGCAGTGATGTTCAGGTAGTGTAGGGGGTCTTGCTGGGGGTGGTGTTTCAGGGTTTAGGGCAGTGGTGTTAGGGCAGTGTAGGGGGTCATGCAGGGGGTGCTGTTTCAGGGTTTATGGCAGTGCAGTGGTGTTCGGGCAGTGTAGGGGGTTGTGCTGGGGCTGGTGTTTTAGGGTTTAGGGCAGTGCAGTGGTGTTCGGGCAGTGTAGGGGGTCGTACATGGGGTGGTGTTTCAGGGTTTAGGGCAGTGCAGTGGTGTTCGGGTAGTGTAGGGGGTTGTGCCTGGGGTGGTGTTTCAGTGTTTAGGGCACTGCAGTGGTGTCCGGGCAGTGTAGGGGTTTGTGCAGGGGGTGGTGTTTCAGGGTTTAGGGCAGTGCAGTGGTGTTCGGGCAGTGTAGGGGGTCTTGCTGGGGCTGGTGTTTCAGGGTTTAGGTCAGTGCAGTGGTGTTCAGGCAGTGTAGGGTGTAGTGCTGCAGATGGTGTTTCAGGGTTTAGCGCAGTGCAGTGGTGTTCGGGCAGTGTAGGGGGTCGTGCTGGAGTGGGGTTTCAGGGTTTAGGGCAGAGCAGTGGAGCAGAGGCAGTGTAGGGTTCGTGCTGGGGCTGATGTTTCATGGTTTAGGGCAGAGCAGTGGTGTTCGGGCAGTGTACGGGTCGTGCTGGGGTTGTGTTTCAGGGTTTAGGGCAGAGCAGTGGTGTTCGGGCAGTGTGGGGGGCCGTGCTGTTGCTGGAGTTTCAGGCTATGGGACAGTGCAGTGGTGTTCGGGCAGTGTAGGGGGTCGTGCTGAGAGTGGTGTTGTAGGGTTTAGGGCAGTGCAGTGGTGATCGGGCAGTGTAGGGGGTCGTGCTGGGGTGGTGTTTCAGGGTTTAGGGCAGTGATGTTCAGGTAGTGTAGGGGGTCTTGCTGGGGGTGGTGTTTCAGGGTTTAGGGCAGTGGTGTTAGGGCAGTGTAGGGGGTCATGCAGGGGGTGCTGTTTCAGGGTTTATGGCAGTGCAGTGGTGTTCGGGCAGTGTAGGGGGTTGTGCTGGGGCTGGTGTTTTAGGGTTTATGGCAGTGCAGTGGTGTTCGGGCAGTGTAGGGGGTCGTACATGGGGTGGTGTTTCAGGGTTTAGGGCAGTGCAGTGGTGTTCGGGTAGTGTAGGGGGTTGTGCATGGGGTGGTGTTTCAGTGTTTAGGGCTCTGCAGTGGTGTCCGGGCAGTGTAGGGGTTCGTGCAGGGGGTGGTGTTTCAGGGTTTAGGGCAGTGCAGTGGTGTTCGGGCAGTGTAGGGGGTCTTGCTGGGGCTGGTGTTTCAGGGTTTAGGTCAGTGCAGTGGTGTTCAGGCAGTGTAGGGTGTAGTGCTGCAGATGGTGTTTCAGGGTTTAGGGCAGTGCAGTGGTGTTCGGGCAGTGTAGGGGGTCATGCTGGAGTGGGGTTTCAGGGTTTAGGGCAGAGCAGTGGAGCAAAGGCAGTGTAGGGTTCGTGCTGGGGCTAATGTTTCATGGTTTAGGGCAGAGCAGTGGTGTTCGGGCAGTGTAGGGGCCGTGCTGGGGTTGTGTTTCAGGGTTTAGGGCAGAGCAGTGGTGTTCGGGCAGTGTGGGGGCCGTGCTGTTGCTGGAGTTTCAGGCTTTGGGGCAGTGCAGTGGTGTTCGGGCAGTGTAGGGGGTCGTGCTGAGGGTGGTGTTGTAGGGTTTAGGGCAGTGCAGAGGTGATCGGGCAGTGTAGGGGGTCGTGCTGGGGTGGTGTTTCAGGGTTTAGGGCAGTGGTGTTCGGGCAGTGTAGGGGGTCTTGCTGGGGGTGGTGTTTCAGAGTTTAGGACATTGCAGTGGTGTACAGGCAGTGTAGGGGGTTGTGCTGGGGCTGTTGTTTTAGGGTTTAGGGCAGTGCAGTGGTGTTCGGGCAGTGTACGGGGTCGGGCATGGGTTGGTGTATCAGGGTTTAGGGTAGAGCAGTGGTGTTTGGGCAGTGTAGGGGGTCATGCTGGGGCTGGTGTTTCAGGGTTTAGGGCAGAGCAGTGGTGTTCGGGCAGTGTGGGGGGTCATGCTGGGGCTGGTGTTTCAAGGTTTAGGGCAGGGCAGTGGTGTTCGGGCAGTGTAGGGGGTTGTGCTGGGGTGGTGTTTCAAAGTTTAGGGCAGTGCAGTGGTGTTCGGGCAGTGTAGGAGGTTGTGCTGGGGCAGGTGTTTTAGGGTTTAGGGCAGTGCAGTGGTGTTCGGGTATTGTAGGGGGTTGTGCATGGGGTGGTGTTTCAGGGTTTAGGGCACTGCAGTGGTGTCCGGGCAGTGTAGGGGGTCGTGCAGGGGGTGGTGTTTCAGGGTTTAGGGCAGTGCAGTGGTGTTCGGGCAGTGTGGGGGGTAGTGCTGGGGCTGGTGTTTCAGGGTTTAGGGCAGTGCAGTGGTGTTCAGGCAGTGTAGGGGGTCATGCTGGGGGTGGGGTTTCAGGGTTTAGGGCAGAGCAGTGGAGCTCAGGCAGTGTAGGGGTCGTGCTAGGGCTGATGTTTCATGGTTTAGGGCAGAGCAGTGGTGTTCGGGCAGTGTAGGGGTCGTGCTGGGGTTGTGTTTCAGGGTTTAGGTCAGAGCAGTGGTGTTCGGGCAGTGTGGGGGGCCGTGCTGTGGCTGGAGTTTCAGGGTTTAGGGCAGAGCAGTGGTGTTCGGGCAGTGTGGGGGGTCATGCTGGGGCTGGTGTTTCAAGGTTTAGGGCAGGGCAGTGGTGTTCGGGCAGTGTAGGGGGTTGTGCTGGGGTGGTGTTTCAAAGTTTAGGGCAGTGCAGTGGTGTTCGGGCAGTGTAGGAGGTTGTGCTGGGGCAGGTGTTTTAGGGTTTAGGGCAGTGCAGTGGTGTTCGGGTATTGTAGGGGGTTGTGCATGGGGTGGTGTTTCAGGGTTTAGGGCACTGCAGTGGTGTCCGGGCAGTGTAGGGGGTCGTGCAGGGGGTGGTGTTTCAGGGTTTAGGGCAGTGCAGTGGTGTTCGGGCAGTGTGGGGGGTAGTGCTGGGGCTGGTGTTTCAGGGTTTAGGGCAGTGCAGTGGTGTTCAGGCAGTGTAGGGGGTCATGCTGGGGGTGGGGTTTCAGGGTTTAGGGCAGAGCAGTGGAGCTCAGGCAGTGTAGGGGTCGTGCTAGGGCTGATGTTTCATGGTTTAGGTCAGAGCAGTGGTGTTCGGGCAGTGTAGGGGGTCATGCTGGGGCTGGTGTTTCAGGGTTTAGGGCAGAGCAGTGGTGTTCGGGCAGTGTGGGGGGTCATGCTGGGGCTGGTGTTTCAAGGTTTAGGGCAGGGCAGTGGTGTTCGGGCAGTGTAGGGGGTTGTGCTGGGGTGGTGTTTCAAAGTTTAGGGCAGTGCAGTGGTGTTCGGGCAGTGTAGGAGGTTGTGCTGGGGCAGGTGTTTTAGGGTTTAGGGCAGTGCAGTGGTGTTCGGGTATTGTAGGGGGTTGTGCATGGGGTGGTGTTTCAGGGTTTAGGGCACTGCAGTGGTGTCCGGGCAGTGTAGGGGGTCGTGCAGGGGGTGGTGTTTCAGGGTTTAGGGCAGTGCAGTGGTGTTCGGGCAGTGTAGGGGGTAGTGCTGGGGCTGGTGTTTCAGGGTTTAGGGCAGTGCAGTGGTGTTCAGGCAGTGTAGGGGGTCATGCTGGGGGTGGGGTTTCAGGGTTTAGGGCAGAGCAGTGGAGCTCAGGCAGTGTAGGGGTCGTGCTAGGGCTGATGTTTCATGGTTTAGGGCAGAGCAGTGGTGTTCGGGCAGTGTAGGGGTCGTGCTGGGGTTGTGTTTCAGGGTTTAGGTCAGAGCAGTGGTGTTCGGGCAGTGTGGGGGGCCGTGCTGTGGCTGGAGTTTCAGGGTTTAGGACAGTGCAGTGGTGTTCGGGCAGTGTAGAGGGTCTTGCAGGGGGGTGGTGTTTCAGGGTTTAGCGCAGTGCAGTGGTGTTCGGGCAGTGTAGGGGGTCGTGCTGGAGTGGGGTTTCAGGGTTTAGGGCAGAGCAGTGGAGCAGAGGCAGTATAGGGTTCGTGCTGGGGCTGATGTTTCATGGTTTAGGGCAGAGCAGTGGTGTTCGGGCAGTGTACGGGTCGTGCTGGGGTTGTGTTTCAGGGTTTAGGGCAGTGATGTTCAGGTAGTGTAGGGGGTCTTGCTGGGGGTGGTGTTTCAGGGTTTAGGGCAGTGGTGTTCGGGCAGTGTAGGGGGTTGTGCTGGGGCTGGTGTTTTAGGGTTTATGGCAGTGCAGTGGTGTTCGGGCAGTGTAGGGGGTCGTACATGGGGTGGTGTTTCAGGGTTTAGGGCAGTGCAGTGGTGTTCGGGTAGTGTAGGGGGTTGTGCATGGGGTGGTGTTTCAGTGTTTAGGGCACTGCAGTGGTGTCCGGGCAGTGTAGGGGTCGTGCTGGGGTTGTGTTTCAGGGTTTAGGTCAGAGCAGTGGTGTTCGGGCAGTGTGGGGGGCCGTGCTGTGGCTGGAGTTTCAGGGTTTAGGACAGTGCAGTGGTGTTCGGGCAGTGTAGAGGGTCTTGCAGGGGGGTGGTGTTTCAGGGTTTAGCGCAGTGCAGTGGTGTTCGGGCAGTGTAGGGGGTCGTGCTGGAGTGGGGTTTCAGGGTTTAGGGCAGAGCAGTGGAGCAGAGGCAGTATAGGGTTCGTGCTGGGGCTGATGTTTCATGGTTTAGGGCAGATCAGTGGTGTTCGGGCAGTGTACGGGTCGTGCTGGGGTTGTGTTTCAGGGTTTAGGGCAGAGCAGTGGTGTTCGGGCAGTGTGGGGGGCCGTGCTGTTGCTGGAGTTTCAGAATATGGGACAGAGCAGTGGTGTTCGGGCTGTGTAGGGGGTCGTGCTGAGAGTTGTGTTGTAGGGTTTAGGGCAGTGCAGTGGTGATCGGGCAGTGTAGGGGGTCGTGCTGGGGTGGTGTTTCAGGGTTTAGGGCAGTGATGTTCAGGTAGTGTAGGGGGTCTTGCTGGGGGTGGTGTTTCAGGGTTTAGGGCAGTGGTGTTAGGGCAGTGTAGGGGGTCATGCAGGGGGTGCTGTTTCAGGGTTTATGGCAGTGCAGTGGTGTTCGGGCAGTGTAGGGGGTTGTGCTGGGGCTGGTGTTTTAGGGTTTATGGCAGTGCAGTGGTGTTCGGGCAGTGTAGGGGGTCGTGCATGGGGTGGTGTTTCAGGGTTTAGGGCAGTGCAGTGGTGTTCGGGTAGTGTAGGGGGTTGTGCATGGGGTGGTGTTTCAGTGTTTAGGGCACTGCAGTGGTGTCCGGGCAGTGTAGGGGTTCGTGCAGGGGATGGTGTTTCAGGGTTTAGGGCAGTGCAGTGGTGTTCGGGCAGTGTAGGGGGTCTTGCTGGGGCTGGTGTTTCAGGGTTTAGGTCAGTGCAGTGGTGTTCAGGCAGTGTAGGGTGTAGTGCTGCAGATGGTGTTTCAGGGTTTAGGGCAGTGCAGTGGTGTTCGGGCAGTGTAGGGGGTCGTGCTGGAGTGGGGTTTCAGGGTTTAGGGCAGAGCAGTGGAGCAAAGGCAGTGTAGGGTTCGTGCTGGGGCTAATGTTTCATGGTTTAGGGCAGAGCAGTGGTGTTCAGGCAGTGTAGGGGTCGGGCTGGGGTTGTGTTTCAGGGTTTAGGGCAGAGCAGTGGTGTTCAGGCAGTGTAGGGTGTAGTGCTGCAATGGTTTTTCAGGGTTTAGGGCAGTGCAGTGGTGTTCGGGCAGTGTAGGGGGTCGTGCTGGAGTGGGGTTTCAGGGTTTAGGGCAGAGCAGTGGAGCACAGTCAGTGTAGGGTTCGTGCTGGGGCTGATGTTTCATGGTTTAGGGCAGAGCAGTGGTGTTCGGGCAGTGTAGGGGTCGTGCTGGGGCTGTGTTTCAGGGTTTAGGGCAGAGCAGTGGTGTTCGGGCAGTGTGGGGGGCCGTGCTGTTGCTGGAGTTTCAGGCTTTGGGGCAGTGCAGTGGTGTTCGGGCAGTGTAGGGGGTCGTGCTGAGGGTGGTGTTGTAGGGTTTAGGGCAGTGCAGTGGTGATCGGGCAGTGTAGGGGGTCGTGCTGGGGTGGTGTTTCAGGGTTTAGGGCAGTGATGTTCAGGTAGTGTAGGGGGTCTTGCTGGGGGTGGTGTTTCAGGGTTTAGGGCAGTGGTGTTAGGGCAGTGTAGGGGGTCATGCAGGGGGTGCTGTTTCAGGGTTTATGGCAGTGCAGTGGTGTTCGGGCAGTGTAGGGGGTTGTGCTGGGGCTGGTGTTTTAGGGTTTAGGGCAGTGCAGTGGTGTTCGGGCAGTGTAGGGGGTCGTACATGGGGTGGTGTTTCAGGGTTTAGGGCAGTGCAGTGGTGTTCGGGTAGTGTAGGGGGTTGTGCCTGGGGTGGTGTTTCAGTGTTTAGGGCACTGCAGTGGTGTCCGGGCAGTGTAGGGGTTTGTGCAGGGGGTGGTGTTTCAGGGTTTAGGGCAGTGCAGTGGTGTTCGGGCAGTGTAGGGGGTCTTGCTGGGGCTGGTGTTTCAGGGTTTAGGTCAGTGCAGTGGTGTTCAGGCAGTGTAGGGTGTAGTGCTGCAGATGGTGTTTCAGGGTTTAGCGCAGTGCAGTGGTGTTCGGGCAGTGTAGGGGGTCGTGCTGGAGTGGGGTTTCAGGGTTTAGGGCAGAGCAGTGGAGCAGAGGCAGTGTAGGGTTCGTGCTGGGGCTGATGTTTCATGGTTTAGGGCAGAGCAGTGGTGTTCGGGCAGTGTACGGGTCGTGCTGGGGTTGTGTTTCAGGGTTTAGGGCAGAGCAGTGGTGTTCGGGCAGTGTGGGGGGCCGTGCTGTTGCTGGAGTTTCAGGCTATGGGACAGTGCAGTGGTGTTCGGGCAGTGTAGGGGGTCGTGCTGAGAGTGGTGTTGTAGGGTTTAGGGCAGTGCAGTGGTGATCGGGCAGTGTAGGGGGTCGTGCTGGGGTGGTGTTTCAGGGTTTAGGGCAGTGATGTTCAGGTAGTGTAGGGGGTCTTGCTGGGGGTGGTGTTTCAGGGTTTAGGGCAGTGGTGTTAGGGCAGTGTAGGGGGTCATGCAGGGGGTGCTGTTTCAGGGTTTATGGCAGTGCAGTGGTGTTCGGGCAGTGTAGGGGGTTGTGCTGGGGCTGGTGTTTTAGGGTTTATGGCAGTGCAGTGGTGTTCGGGCAGTGTAGGGGGTCGTACATGGGGTGGTGTTTCAGGGTTTAGGGCAGTGCAGTGGTGTTCGGGTAGTGTAGGGGGTTGTGCATGGGGTGGTGTTTCAGTGTTTAGGGCTCTGCAGTGGTGTCCGGGCAGTGTAGGGGTTCGTGCAGGGGGTGGTGTTTCAGGGTTTAGGGCAGTGCAGTGGTGTTCGGGCAGTGTAGGGGGTCTTGCTGGGGCTGGTGTTTCAGGGTTTAGGTCAGTGCAGTGGTGTTCAGGCAGTGTAGGGTGTAGTGCTGCAGATGGTGTTTCAGGGTTTAGGGCAGTGCAGTGGTGTTCGGGCAGTGTAGGGGGTCGTGCTGGAGTGGGGTTTCAGGGTTTAGGGCAGAGCAGTGGAGCAAAGGCAGTGTAGGGTTCGTGCTGGGGCTAATGTTTCATGGTTTAGGGCAGAGCAGTGGTGTTCGGGCAGTGTAGGGGCCGTGCTGGGGTTGTGTTTCAGGGTTTAGGGCAGAGCAGTGGTGTTCGGGCAGTGTGGGGGCCGTGCTGTTGCTGGAGTTTCAGGCTTTGGGGCAGTGCAGTGGTGTTCGGGCAGTGTAGGGGGTCGTGCTGAGGGTGGTGTTGTAGGGTTTAGGGCAGTGCAGAGGTGATCGGGCAGTGTAGGGGGTCGTGCTGGGGTGGTGTTTCAGGGTTTAGGGCAGTGGTGTTCGGGCAGTGTAGGGGGTCTTGCTGGGGGTGGTGTTTCAGAGTTTAGGACATTGCAGTGGTGTACAGGCAGTGTAGGGGGTTGTGCTGGGGCTGTTGTTTTAGGGTTTAGGGCAGTGCAGTGGTGTTCGGGCAGTGTACGGGGTCGGGCATGGGTTGGTGTATCAGGGTTTAGGGTAGAGCAGTGGTGTTTGGGCAGTGTAGGGGGTCATGCTGGGGCTGGTGTTTCAGGGTTTAGGGCAGAGCAGTGGTGTTCGGGCAGTGTGGGGGGTCATGCTGGGGCTGGTGTTTCAAGGTTTAGGGCAGGGCAGTGGTGTTCGGGCAGTGTAGGGGGTTGTGCTGGGGTGGTGTTTCAAAGTTTAGGGCAGTGCAGTGGTGTTCGGGCAGTGTAGGAGGTTGTGCTGGGGCAGGTGTTTTAGGGTTTAGGGCAGTGCAGTGGTGTTTGGGTATTGTAGGGGGTTGTGCATGGGGTGGTGTTTCAGGGTTTAGGGCACTGCAGTGGTGTCCGGGCAGTGTAGGGGGTCGTGCAGGGGGTGGTGTTTCAGGGTTTAGGGCAGTGCAGTGGTGTTCGGGCAGTGTGGGGGGTAGTGCTGGGGCTGGTGTTTCAGGGTTTAGGGCAGTGCAGTGGTGTTCAGGCAGTGTAGGGGGTCATGCTGGGGGTGGGGTTTCAGGGTTTAGGGCAGAGCAGTGGAGCTCAGGCAGTGTAGGGGTCGTGCTAGGGCTGATGTTTCATGGTTTAGGGCAGAGCAGTGGTGTTCGGGCAGTGTAGGGGTCGTGCTGGGGTTGTGTTTCAGGGTTTAGGTCAGAGCAGTGGTGTTCGGGCAGTGTGGGGGGCCGTGCTGTGGCTGGAGTTTCAGGGTTTAGGACAGTGCAGTGGTGTTCGGGCAGTGTAGAGGGTCTTGCAGGGGGGTGGTGTTTCAGGGTTTAGCGCAGTGCAGTGGTGTTCGGGCAGTGTAGGGGGTCGTGCTGGAGTGGGGTTTCAGGGTTTAGGGCAGAGCAGTGGAGCAGAGGCAGTATAGGGTTCGTGCTGGGGCTGATGTTTCATGGTTTAGGGCAGAGGAGTGGTGTTCGGGCAGTGTACGGGTCGTGCTGGGGTTGTGTTTCAGGGTTTAGGGCAGAGCAGTGGTGTTCGGGCAGTGTGGGGGGCCGTGCTGTTGCTGGAGTTTCAGGCTATGGGACAGTGCAGTGGTGTTCGGGCAGTGTAGGGGGTCGTGCTGAGAGTGGTGTTGTAGGGTTTGGGGCAGTGCAGTGGTGATCGGGCAGTGTAGGGGGTCCTGCTGGGGTGGTGTTTCAGGGTTTAGGGCAGTGATGTTCAGGTAGTGTAGGGGGTCTTGCTGGGGGTGGTGTTTCAGGGTTTAGGGCAGTGGTGTTAGGGCAGTGTAGGGGGTCATGCAGGGGGTGCTGTTTCAGGGTTTATGGCAGTGCAGTAGTGTTCGGGCAGTGTAGGGGGTTGTGCTGGGGCTGGTGTTTTAGGGTTTATGGCAGTGCAGTGGTGTTCGGGCAGTGTAGGGGGTCGTACATGGGGTGGTGTTTCAGGGTTTAGGGCAGTGCAGTGGTGTTCGGGTAGTGTAGGGGGTTGTGCATGGGGTGGTGTTTCAGTGTTTAGGGCACTGCAGTGGTGTCCGGGCAGTGTAGGGGTTCGTGCAGGGGGTGGTGTTTCAGGGTTTAGGGCAGTGCAGTGGTGTTCGGGCAGTGTAGGGGGTCTTGCTGGGGCTGGTGTTTCAGGGTTTAGGTCAGTGCAGTGGTGTTCAGGCAGTGTAGGGTGTAGTGCTGCAGATGGTGTTTCAGGGTTTAGGGCAGTGCAGTGGTGTTCGGGCAGTGTAGGGGGTCGTGCTGGAGTGGGGTTTCAGGGTTTAGGGCAGAGCAGTGGAGCAAAGGCAGTGTAGGGTTCGTGCTGGGGCTAATGTTTCATGGTTTAGGGCAGAGCAGTGGTGTTCGGGCAGTGTAGGGGTCGTGCTGGGGTTGTGTTTCAGGGTTTAGGGCAGAGCAGTGGTGTTCGGGCAGTGTGGGGGGCCGTGCTGTTGCTGGAGTTTCAGGCTTTGGGGCAGTGCAGTGGTGTTCGGGCAGTGTAGGGGGTCGTGCTGAGGGTGGTGTTGTAGGGTTTAGGGCAGTGCAGAGGTGATCGGGCAGTGTAGGGGGTCGTGCTGGGGTGGTGTTTCAGGGTTTATGGCAGTGGTGTTCGGGCAGTGTAGGGGGTCTTGCTGGGGGTGGTGTTTCAGAGTTTAGGACATTGCAGTGGTGTACAGGCAGTGTAGGGGGTTGTGCTGGGGCTGTTGTTTTAGGGTTTAGGGCAGTGCAGTGGTGTTCGGGCAGTGTACGGGGTCGGGCATGGGTTGGTGTATCAGGGTTTAGGGTCGAGCAGTGGTGTTCGGGCAGTGTAGGGGGTCATGCTGGGGCTGGTGTTTCAGGGTTTAGGGCAGAGCAGTGGTGTTCGGGCAGTGTGGGGGGTCATGCTGGGGCTGGTGTTTCAAGGTTTAGGGCAGGGCAGTGGTGTTCGGGCAGTGTAGGGGGTTGTGCTGGGGTGGTGTTTCAAAGTTTAGGGCAGTGCAGTGGTGTTCGGGCAGTGTAGGAGGTTGTGCTGGGGCAGGTGTTTAAGGGGTTAGGGCAGTGCAGTGGTGTTCGGGTATTGTAGGGGGTTGTGCATGGGGTGGTGTTTCAGGGTTTAGGGCACTGCAGTGGTGTCCGGGCAGTGTAGGGGGTCGTGCAGGGGGTGGTGTTTCAGGGTTTAGGGCAGTGCAGTGGTGTTCGGGCAGTGTAGGGGGTAGTGCTGGGGCTGGTGTTTCAGGGTTTAGGGCAGTGCAGTGGTGTTCAGGCAGTGTAGGGGGTCATGCTGGGGGTGGGGTTTCAGGGTTTAGGGCAGAGCAGTGGAGCTCAGGCAGTGTAGGGGTCGTGCTAGGGCTGATGTTTCATGGTTTAGGGCAGAGCAGTGGTGTTCGGGCAGTGTAGGGGTCGTGCTGGGGTTGTGTTTCAGGGTTTAGGTCAGAGCAGTGGTGTTCGGGCAGTGTGGGCGGCCGTGCTGTGGCTGGAGTTTCAGGGTTTAGGACAGTGCAGTGGTGTTCGGGCAGTGTAGAGGGTCTTGCAGGGGGGTGGTGTTTCAGGGTTTAGGCAGTGCAGTGGTGTTTGGGCAGTGTAGGGGGTCTTGCTGGGGGGTGGAGTTTAAGGGTATAGAGCAGTGCATTGGTGTTCGGGCAGTGTAGAGGGTCGTGCAGGGGCTGTTGTTTCAGGGTTTAGGGCAGTGCAGTGGTATGCGGGCAGGATAAAGATTTGTGCAGGGGCTGGTGTTTCAGGGTTTAGGGCAGTGCAGTGGTGGGCGGGCAGTGTAGGGGGTCGTGCAGGGGCTGGTGTATCAGGGTTTAGGGCAGTGCAGTGGTGTGCGGGCAGTGTAGGGGGTTGTGCAGGGGGTGGTGTTTCAGGGTTTAGGGCAGTGCAGCGGTGTTCCGGCAGTGTAGGGGTTTGTGCAGGGGATGGTGTTTCAGGGTTTAGGGCAGTGCAGTGGTGTTTGGGCAGTGAAGGGGGTCGTGCTGGGGGTGGTGTTTCAGGGTTTAGGGCAGTGCAGTGGTGTTCGGGCAGTGTAGGGGGTCGTGCAGGGGGTGGTGTTTCAGAGTTTAGGGCAGAGCAGTGGTGATCGCGCAGTTTGGGGGGTCGTGCTGGGGCTGGTGTTTCAGAGTTTAGGGCAGAGCAGTGGTGTTCAGGCAGGGTGGGGGTAGTGTTTCAGGGTTTAGGGCAGTGCAGTGGTGTTCGGGTAGTGTGAGGGGTCATGCTGGGGTTGGTGTTTCAGGGTTTAGGGCAGAGCAGTGGTGTTCACGCAGTGTGGGGGGTCGTGCTGGGGCTGGTGTTTCAGGGTTTAGGGCAGTGCAGTGCTGTTTGGGGAGTGTAGGGTGTCATGCTGGGGCTGGTGTTTCAGTGTTTAGGGCAGTGTAGTGGTGTTCGGGTAGTGTAGGGGGTCTTGCTGGGGGTGGTGTTTCAGGGTTTAGGGCAGTGGTGTTAGGGCAGTGTAGGGGGTCGTGCAGGGGGTGGTTCAGGGTTTACGGCAGTGCAGTGGTGTTCGGACAGTGTAGGGGGTCGTGCAGGGGTGGTATTTCAGGGTTTAGGGCCGTGCAGTGGTGTTCGGGTAGTGTAGGGGGTTGTGCATGGGGTGGTGTTTCAGGGTTTAGGGCACTGCAGTGTTTTCTGGGCAGTGTAGGCGGTCGTGCAGGGGGTGGTGTTTCAGGGTTTAGGGCAGTGCAGTGGTGTTTGGGCAGTGTAGGGGGTCGTGCTGGGGCCTGTGTTTCAGGCTTTAGGTCAGTGCAGTGGTGTTCAGGCAGTGTAGGGTGTAGTGCTGCGGATGATGTTCCAGGATTTAGGACAGTGCAGTGGTGTTCGAGCAGTGTAGGGGGTCATGCTGGGGGTGGGGTTTCAGGGTTTAGGGCAGAGCAGTGGAGCTCAGGCAGTGTAGGGGTCATGCTGCGGCTGATGTTTCATGGTTTAGGGCAGAGCAGTGGTGTTCGGGCAGTGTAGGGGTGTGAGAAGTTGGCCTGGTATATGCTGTTCACTAGTTCTAGTGACCACCTTGTACCATGCCAAGCAACCCTTATGGTGTGGTTGTAAGTCAACCTTTTTGGACTAGCTGCCCTAGTGGTAGCGTAGGCTAAGCAGTCTTTGAGGCTAAACTCGTGATGCGTGTTAAGCAAGCTGTTTTACCAATAGTAACCCCCTTTTATACCAATGAAAGGACACCACACAGATATATATTCAAAATATATATGTATTTATTTCTCAAAGTAACCCCTAGTCTCTTTATGAGCACAGGAGCACAAATCGTCAAACAAGATTATCACAGAATACACAGAAGTTGCACTTTATATGGATAGGCCCTGGTGGCCACTCGAACCATATACTAAAATAGTGGTATAAGTACCACGAACAGAAAAGGGAAAAGGCCTAGGGCCTCTAGAATCGCTGGGCCTACAAGGAGCTAACGTCAGTTAGTGACCAGGAGGTCCACGGGTGGCGTGTGCAGAGCAAATAGTCACACGCGGGCTCCCATAGGTTTCAATGGGTGCGTAAAAAGTACAAAGTTACTGCAAAAGGAATCTTCCGGATGACCTAGGAACTTAAGATTTGGAACACAGGCACTAGAGATGTATTACTACACATGGGCACCGGAGTACCAGCTTTACCTCACCCACAGGAAGCGGGTGCATAGGCCTCAAAGTGCGTCGGGTTTCTTCTATCTGTTCCGTTGAGCCTGGGACAAAGATGCTGCAGGCGGTCGGTCGGGAAGAGATGCAGTGGATCCAAGAGTGGATCGGAGATGTTGAAGACCTGTAAGCAGAGGGGACAGTGTTCACAGTCACTAGCCAGTGACCAGCGTGGCACCAGGTGGGTACCAGGCGATGTCGGGTGCAAACAGGTGATGAGGGGTAGCTTGTCTCCGCAGCCACGTGGTCCCTGAAGGTCGACGACGTCCAGGAGTCGGCTCACGAGCTGTCCCACGCAGGCTCTCGCTGTCGGCGGTGTCGGCGACTTGATCGAAGCAAACAAGCCTTGGCAAAAGCAATTGCAGGAGGATTCGGAAATCAGCTGTTGGTTCTGACCAGCAAGGTCAGAGGGATTGCTCCTTTGGAGGGGAGCAAGGGCCAGTCTGGAGCAACCAGACCAGCGGTGTTTGTCGTAGATTTCGTCGCCAAGATGGCCACTAGCCAGCGGGCCAGCAACCGGTTAGGCGCGTCGAGTGGCAAAATGCAGAAGGGCCCCACGCAGATCGTGGAGATGCTGGAGGGCTCACCTTTGGTGCAGATGCTGCTCGAGGGTTGGGCTTCTCAGGACCCAAAGCACAACTTGGAGGGAGCCTCGGTTGTTGCACTGGTCAGCTTGTCGTAGTCGTTCCAAGATGGCTGGCTCCACGTGTCTCGGTGCCTCCACGGGTCTCCTCTTTTCAGGGACTGTGGATCGGGCGGTGAGAGGTCTGGAGGTCCAGGTCTTGTCAGTCTCTGGGCTCGGGCTCCGGCGGGAGGCGGCGGCAAAGCAGACGGTGATTCGCTGGATGGTGCTTGCGTTAGCAAGGTGGTCACTCCCTGACCACAGGGGAGATTTTCTTCAGTCTTCTGTGCAGCAGAATGTCGAAGTTCCCGTCTTCTTCTTAGTTTCAAGTTGATTCCAGGATGTCTAAAGTCTTAGGACACAGCTCCTACCTTTATTCGGATTCTAGGGGCCGGACTACCTGCTAGGTCCCTCCCTATGGGTGGGACCAGGAAGGGGGGTGGTTACACCCCCAATCCTTTGTCCAGCTCGCCCCAGGCCCGGGACTGGTGTGCCCCAGGACCGGTTTGAACTGGCATATGCCCCGAGGCTCCTTGTGAGCCACAGGCATGTCTGGTTTCTTTCAAGCCCTACCTGACCAATACACAAAATCCTGTCTGGGGTGGTGCTCGCACCTCCCCTGGCAGGAAACCCTTTGTCCACACCTCCCAAGCTGGAAGGACTCCCAGCAGCAGGAGGGCAGACTTGTGTCTGTGGTGGCAGCATCCATTTTGTGGAGCTGAGGCTATGTCTGATTTTACCCGGGTTTCAGGCACTGTACATGTCGTGTCCCTCTAGAAGGGTGGAATGCTAACCCCGTCGCCAGAATTGGCGAGGGGTTAGTATTCCAATTCGTATGACACCTTACTCGACATGTTTTGATAAAGCCAAACCAAAGATAGCATTTAACCGCGAGGTTCATAATGCACTTAAGAGTATATGGTATGACGATATCTGGAAACAGTAGAAGGAAGTTGTTCCGACCACTGCAGACAGGCTCAGCTCATGCCAGAGCACCATCTCACATGGAACCAAGCACTCTGCCCTCAGGATTGTTAAGGCCTGCTATAGGAGTGACTTATAGGTTACCAGGTGTCCCATTTAAGGTTAGGTATAGGTATACTACACCTAAGTAAGAGGTGATTACACCAACTTACCCCAGCTGAGTGATCAGCCAGTTGTGTCAAATCGTTAGGCCAAGCCTGGGGTGGCATAATACATGCTGCAGCCCTTGGCAGGCCTTGGGTACACCAATGCCCTGGGTACCTAGTGTACACTGGTACAGGGGCTGACAGGGTGATCCACTTCCAATTGGTTATGCACCTAGGGTGCATAGTTTTAATTTAGTAGAGAGAACAGCAGGCTGGGGGTCTGATTGGCAGGCCCACAGCCTCAATATGTCAAAAACCAGTGAAGCAAAAAGCAAAAATTTGGGGTGACCATAGGATAGCAGACCCTACTCTCCTACACAACCCCCCCCCAAACGCTGGGACGTTAAACTAGCCTTGACCAGTCTCGTCTTCATGTCCTAAGTGGAAGTACCTGGAGAGACCATCTGCATTCCCATGGTCAGTACCTGGCCGGTGCTCCACTGTAAAGTCCATCCCCTGTAGGGAAATGGACCACCTAAGCAGTTTGGGGTTTTCACCCTTCATCTGATTTAGCCACAAGAGGGGCTTATGGTCGGTCTGAATCTTGAAGTGAGTGCCAAACAAGTATGGCCTCAGCTTCTTCAGGGCCCACACCACAGCAAAGGCCTCCCTCTCAATAGCTGACCAATTCTTCTCTCTGGGGGTCAACCTTCTGCTAATAAAAGCAATGGGTTGGTCTTGACCATCTACATTAAGTTGTGACAGCACAGCTCCCACACCCAACTCAGAAGCATCTGTTTGGACAATAAACTCTTTGGAGTAGTCAGGACTTTTCAGGATAGGTGCAGAGCACATGGCCTCCTTCAGGTCATCAAATGCCTTTTGACAGTTTACTGTCCACTGAACCTTTTTGGGCATCTTCTTGGATGTCAGATCATTAAGAGGAGTCACAATGGACCCATAGTTCTTAACAAACTTCCTGTAGTACCCAGTCAAGCCCAAGAAAGCTCGAACTTGAGTCTGGGTGGTTGGAGGGGACCAGTCCTTGATGGATTGTATCTTACTCTCCAGTGGTTGAACTTGGCCTCCACCTACAAGGTGGCCCAAATATACAACCTTACTCTGCCCTATCTGGCACTTAGTAGCCTTGATAGTGAGGCCTGCCCTCTGCAGGGCCTCAAGAGCCTTCTTCAGGTGGATCAGGTGATCCTCCCAGGTGGAGCTAAAGACAGCAATGTCATCCAGATATGCTGCACAAAAGTCATCCAACCCAGTAAGGACTTGGTTCACCAGCCTTTGGAAGGTGGCAGGTGCATTCTTCAGACCAAAGGGCATCACCACAAACTGATAATGCCCACCTGGGGTTGAGAATGCTGTTTTGGCCTTAGACTCCTCAGCTAATCTGATTTGCCAATAGCCAGCTGTTAAGTCAAATGTGCTCAAAAACTTTGCAGAAGCTAGTTTGTCTATGAGCTCATCTGCCCTTGGAATAGGGTGTGCATCTGTCCTGGTGACAGCATTGAGTCCTCTGTAATCCACACAGAACCTCATCTCTCTCTTGCCATCTTTGGTGTGAGGTTTGGGGACCAGAACCACTGGGCTAGCCCAGGGGCTCTCTGAGGGTTCAATGACACCTAATTCCAGCATTTTATGTACCTCAGCCTTTATACAGTCCCTGACGTGGTCAGGTTGTCTGTAAAGTTTGTTCTTTACAGGCAGACTGTCACCAGTGTCCACAACATGGGTACACCAGTCAGTTTGACTAGGTATCAAGGAAAACATATGTGAAAATGATTGTAGAACCTGTCTACATTCAGTCTGCTGATGGGCAGTGAGGTTGCCTCCAAGGGTCACTCCTTCAACTGAGCCATCTTCAGGGTTCTGAGACAACAGGTCTGGGAGAGGGTCACTCTCTTCCTCCTGTCCCTCATCTGTAGCCATGAGCAAGCCCATGTCTGCCCTGTCAACATATGCTTTAAGCCTGTTAACATGGAGTACCCTGTGGGGACTCCTGGGAGTTCCTAGGTCGACCAAGTAGGTGACCTCTCCCTTCTTTTCCAGGATTGTATGGGGTCCAGACCATTTGTCTTGGAGTGCTGCTGGGGCCACCGGCTCCAACACCCATACCTTCTGTCCTGGCTGATACTCAACCAAGACAGCCTTTTGGTCATGCCAAGCTTTCTGTAAGGCCTGGCTTGCCTCAAGGTTTTTAGATGCCTTCTCCATATACTCAGCCATCCTGGAGCGGAGACCAAGTACATAGTCCACTATGTCTAGCTTAGGCTTTTTGAGAGGTAACTCCCATCCTTCCTTCACCAAACACAGTGGGCCTCTCACAGGGTGCCCAAACAACAATTCAAAGGGGCTGTAGCCAACTCCTTTTTGTGGGACCTCTCTGTAAGCAAACAGAAGGCAGGGTAGAAGGATATCCCATCTTCGCCTGAGCTTTTCAGGTAATCCTTTGATCATACCCTTTAGGGTCTTGTTGAATCTCTCAACAAGCCCATTGCATTGTGGGTGATAAGGGGTGGTGAACTTGTAGTTGACACCACATTCCTTCCACATAGCTGTCAAGTATCCTGACATAAAGTTGGTACCTCTGTCAGATACTACCTCCTTAGGAAACCCCACTCTGGAGAATACTCCCAGCAGGGCCCTGGCCACAACAGGAGCTGTAGTGGTCCTAAGGGGAATTGCCTCTGGATACCTGGTGGCATGATCCACTACCACCAGTATAAATCTGTGTCCAGATGCAGTGGGAGGATCCATGGGACCCACTATGTCTATTCCCACTCTTTCAAAGGGGACCCCCACCACAGGTAGTGGTATTAGGGGGGCCTTTGTTGTGCCACCTGATTTGCCACTGGCTTGGCAGGTAACACAGGAGCGACAAAACTCCTTTGTATCTTCATTCATATGAGGCCAGTGAAAGTGAGGGACAAGCCTGTCCCAAGTCTTGTTCTGGCCTAAGTGTCCTGCTAAAGGAATGTCATGGGCCAAGGTAAGAAGGAAGCCCCTAAATTGCAGAGGTATGACCAACCTCCTGGTTGCACCAGGCTTGGGGTCTCTAGCCTCTGAATAAAGGAGCCCTTCATCCCAATACACTTTATGGGTACCTTGAGCATTCCCAGCAGCCTCAGCAGCAGCCAGCTGTCTGA
The DNA here is from genome assembly GCF_964204655.1 of Triturus cristatus. NCBI lineage: Eukaryota > Metazoa > Chordata > Amphibia > Caudata > Salamandridae > Triturus > Triturus cristatus. The sequence continues at coordinate 638,595,725 of NC_140579.1, read as the reverse complement.
GGGGTTCAAGAGAGGGACAGGATAACTGAGCCTGCCTCAAGTCAGCCCTTGAAGGTCCCCCTGTCCCCAGAAACTCAACCTGATCAGGTTCAAGCTCTTCAGGGACAGTTCCTTCAGGGTCCTCTAGATCAGCTTCCTGGGAAGGCTGATCATCACTCTGAGGCAGGGGGGAAGGCACAGCCTTGACCCTCCTGTTCTTCTTCTTGGTAGGTGCTTGGTCCATTGTTCCAGGATCCAAGACCTGTGGTTCAGTGAGGCACTTTTTGGCCTGTGACCTGGTCACAGCAAGGACATGTGATGATATACCTAACATCTCTGCATGAGTCCTGTACTCCACTTCTGACCATAGAGAACTCTCTAGGTCATTGCCCAACAAACATTCTACTGGGAGGTCTGCACTAACCACAACCCTTTTGAGGCCAGTTACCCCTCCCCATGAGAAGTTAACAACTGCCACACTATGTGAAGTAGTGGCATTGCTGGCATTGGTCACCAGGTAGTTCTCACCTGGTATGTACTGTCCAGGGTCCACAAAGCCTGGTGTCACCATAGTGACACTGGCACATGTGTCCCTGTAGGCTTGAGCCACTTTGTCATTAATTAAAGGAGTCTGTCTGTACTTGCCCAGGTTACTGGGGCTCACAGTCAGGGACAAATCAATGTCCCCATCACAGATCAAGACTGCCTGTGTAAGGGTTCTGTCTAAGTCAGAATCTCCTTCAGTTCCCATAGTGATTCCCACTACACCCTTTGTCTGGGGACCAACACTGCTAACAGTAGTACTGGGAGCAGGTGCCTTAGGGGCAACAGTGTTGGGGGCTCCACCCTTTTTGCAATCACTAGTCCAGTGAGTTGTATTTTTGCAATGATTGCACCAGGGTTTCTTTTGACCTTCTTTCTTCTTTTTGGACTGTTGTTGGGACCCACCCTCCTTAGCAGTAGTTTGGGGCCCTGTTGAAGACTTCTGGTCTTTAGATTTCTGATCTCCACCCTTTTGGTCTGTTTTCTTCTGATCACCCCCTTGGCCCTGGTTCTGGTTCTTTTGCTTAACCCTGGTTCTGACCCATTTGTCTGCCTTCTTTCCCAATTCTTGGGGAGAGGTCAGATCAGAGTCAACCAAGTGTTGATGCAGTTGCTGGTTTTGACAGTTATTTAAAATCTGTTCTCTCATCATCAAATTATACAATCCTGTAAAATCAGATACCTTACTTCCCAGCAACCAACCCTCCAAAGCCTTAGTGGCACATTCAATGTATTCAGACCAGTCCTGAGTCTGTGTCTTTTGGGTGTCTCTGAACATTAACCTGTACTGCTCAGTGGTTAAGCCTAACCCATCAACTAGAACACTCTTCAGGACTCTGTAGTTTCTGACATCCTCTTCTCTAACAGTGAGGAGTCTGTCTCTGCCTCTTCCCTCAAAGGAGAGCCAGAGGATTGCTGCCCACTGATCTTCAGGAACCTGCTGTACTTTGCAGGCTCTCTCAAGAGCAGTTATCCACTTGTGGATGTCATCCCCACTTTTGTAGGGGGGCACAACCTTAGACAGGTTTCTATTGTCGAAAACCCTATCTTTGTCCTTAGGGACAATGCTGCCACCAGTGGGTATAGACCCACTCTCTCTAGGTTGCCTAGCCTTGTTCAGTTTTTCTTCCATCAGGGCTACTTCTAGCTCCTGCTTCCTGATCCTCAGCTGGGCTTCCTGCATTCTGGCCTCATGTTCCCTCCTCTGAGGGGTGGTCATCCTTTTCCTGGAGTGACCTTGAGAGCCTCTAGAGCCATGGGAAGCATTGGAGTCACCTGAGCGATTCCTTTGCCTTCCCAGCCCTGTGTTAAGTCCACTGGGGAGATCCAGTGGGTTGAACCCACTGTCAGTCCCCAATAGCCTTGGTTTAGCTGGGCCAAGTTTAACACTTGGCACTGGGCTAGTTCTCCCTTCATCCTCACTACTGTCAGTATCCTTTTCACTCTCATCCTCTGTGGTAGGCATCCCATCTAAGGGGTGACTATTGGGAAGGGGTACTTCAGTGGCATCTTCAGAAGGGGGGCCTCCTGTTCCTGTCCCTAAGGGGGCTAACTGGGAAGCTTTCTTGAGTGCTCTCTGATTCTCATCATTCTGTAAGAGCTCTCTGAGCTCAGCAGAGTTTGGGTTCTTGGGCTGTTTAAGGCCTCTAAGAGTTGCCAAATGCCTGAGCTCATTCTGATTAAGGGTAGCAAAGCTGGATGGTGCCCTCTGGGGGTCACTCTCAACAGAGATGGGTACAGTGGACCCCTCTGCCCCGGCCATTGCTCTTAAGTGTGGGTGGATGTGTTGCAATCTACCTACACTTGGGTTTACCTACTAAACCTATCTAGTAGTTGTAGTCAGGGTGTGCTACTCCCTTTGCTCTACAACAACTAAGTTCAGTAGAACTTATGTATATCTAATCTTGTTTTATATGTACCTACAGGTACCTATGTGATCTTTCAATTGGTAACCAAGAGATTACAATGGTAAAACACAGCAAGCTCAAATCCAACCGCTGCTCACCAATGTGAGAAGTTGGCCTGGTATATGCTGTTCACTAGTTCTAGTGACCACCTTGTACCATGCCAAGCAACCCTTATGGTGTGGTTGTAAGTCAACCTTTTTGGACTAGCTGCCCTAGTGGTAGCGTAGGCTAAGCAGTCTTTGAGGCTAAACTCGTGATGCGTGTTAAGCAAGCTGTTTTACCAATAGTAACCCCCTTTTATACCAATGAAAGGACACCACACAGATATATATTCAAAATATATATGTATTTATTTCTCAAAGTAACCCCTAGTCTCTTTATGAGCACAGGAGCACAAATCGTCAAACAAGATTATCACAGAATACACAGAAGTTGCACTTTATATGGATAGGCCCTGGTGGCCACTCGAACCATATACTAAAATAGTGGTATAAGTACCACGAACAGAAAAGGGAAAAGGCCTAGGGCCTCTAGAATCGCTGGGCCTACAAGGAGCTAACGTCAGTTAGTGACCAGGAGGTCCACGGGTGGCGTGTGCAGAGCAAATAGTCACACGCGGGCTCCCATAGGTTTCAATGGGTGCGTAAAAAGTACAAAGTTACTGCAAAAGGAATCTTCCGGATGACCTAGGAACTTAAGATTTGGAACACAGGCACTAGAGATGTATTACTACACATGGGCACCGGAGTACCAGCTTTACCTCACCCACAGGAAGCGGGTGCATAGGCCTCAAAGTGCGTCGGGTTTCTTCTATCTGTTCCGTTGAGCCTGGGACAAAGATGCTGCAGGCGGTCGGTCGGGAAGAGATGCAGTGGATCCAAGAGTGGATCGGAGATGTTGAAGACCTGTAAGCAGAGGGGACAGTGTTCACAGTCACTAGCCAGTGACCAGCGTGGCACCAGGTGGGTACCAGGCGATGTCGGGTGCAAACAGGTGATGAGGGGTAGCTTGTCTCCGCAGCCACGTGGTCCCTGAAGGTCGACGACGTCCAGGAGTCGGCTCACGAGCTGTCCCACGCAGGCTCTCGCTGTCGGCGGTGTCGGCGACTTGATCGAAGCAAACAAGCCTTGGCAAAAGCAATTGCAGGAGGATTCGGAAATCAGCTGTTGGTTCTGACCAGCAAGGTCAGAGGGATTGCTCCTTTGGAGGGGAGCAAGGGCCAGTCTGGAGCAACCAGACCAGCGGTGTTTGTCGTAGATTTCGTCGCCAAGATGGCCACTAGCCAGCGGGCCAGCAACCGGTTAGGCGCGTCGAGTGGCAAAATGCAGAAGGGCCCCACGCAGATCGTGGAGATGCTGGAGGGCTCACCTTTGGTGCAGATGCTGCTCGAGGGTTGGGCTTCTCAGGACCCAAAGCACAACTTGGAGGGAGCCTCGGTTGTTGCACTGGTCAGCTTGTCGTAGTCGTTCCAAGATGGCTGGCTCCACGTGTCTCGGTGCCTCCACGGGTCTCCTCTTTTCAGGGACTGTGGATCGGGCGGTGAGAGGTCTGGAGGTCCAGGTCTTGTCAGTCTCTGGGCTCGGGCTCCGGCGGGAGGCGGCGGCAAAGCAGACGGTGATTCGCTGGATGGTGCTTGCGTTAGCAAGGTGGTCACTCCCTGACCACAGGGGAGATTTTCTTCAGTCTTCTGTGCAGCAGAATGTCGAAGTTCCCGTCTTCTTCTTAGTTTCAAGTTGATTCCAGGATGTCTAAAGTCTTAGGACACAGCTCCTACCTTTATTCGGATTCTAGGGGCCGGACTACCTGCTAGGTCCCTCCCTATGGGTGGGACCAGGAAGGGGGGTGGTTACACCCCCAATCCTTTGTCCAGCTCGCCCCAGGCCCGGGACTGGTGTGCCCCAGGACCGGTTTGAACTGGCATATGCCCCGAGGCTCCTTGTGAGCCACAGGCATGTCTGGTTTCTTTCAAGCCCTACCTGACCAATACACAAAATCCTGTCTGGGGTGGTGCTCGCACCTCCCCTGGCAGGAAACCCTTTGTCCACACCTCCCAAGCTGGAAGGACTCCCAGCAGCAGGAGGGCAGACTTGTGTCTGTGGTGGCAGCATCCATTTTGTGGAGCTGAGGCTATGTCTGATTTTACCCGGGTTTCAGGCACTGTACATGTCGTGTCCCTCTAGAAGGGTGGAATGCTAACCCCGTCGCCAGAATTGGCGAGGGGTTAGTATTCCAATTCGTATGACACCTTACTCGACATGTTTTGATAAAGCCAAACCAAAGATAGCATTTAACCGCGAGGTTCATAATGCACTTAAGAGTATATGGTATGACGATATCTGGAAACAGTAGAAGGAAGTTGTTCCGACCACTGCAGACAGGCTCAGCTCATGCCAGAGCACCATCTCACATGGAACCAAGCACTCTGCCCTCAGGATTGTTAAGGCCTGCTATAGGAGTGACTTATAGGTTACCAGGTGTCCCATTTAAGGTTAGGTATAGGTATACTACACCTAAGTAAGAGGTGATTACACCAACTTACCCCAGCTGAGTGATCAGCCAGTTGTGTCAAATCGTTAGGCCAAGCCTGGGGTGGCATAATACATGCTGCAGCCCTTGGCAGGCCTTGGGTACACCAATGCCCTGGGTACCTAGTGTACACTGGTACAGGGGCTGACAGGGTGATCCACTTCCAATTGGTTATGCACCTAGGGTGCATAGTTTTAATTTAGTAGAGAGAACAGCAGGCTGGGGGTCTGATTGGCAGGCCCACAGCCTCAATATGTCAAAAACCAGTGAAGCAAAAAGCAAAAATTTGGGGTGACCATAGGATAGCAGACCCTACTCTCCTACAAGGGGTCCTGCTGGGGTTGTGTTTCAGGGTTTAGGGCAGAGCAGTGGTGTTCGGGCAGTGTGGGGGGCCGTGCTGTGGCTGGAGTTTCAGGGCTTAGGGCAGTGCAGTGGTGTTCGGGCAGTGTTAGGGGTTCATGCTGCGGCTGGTGTTTCAGGGTTTAGGGCAGTGCAGTGGTGTTCGGGCAGTGTAGGATGTCGTGCTGGGCCTGGTGTTTCAGGGTTTAGGGCTGTGCAGCGGTGTTTGGGCAGTGTAGGGGGTCGTGCTGGGGCTGGTGTTTCAGGGTTTAGGGCAGTGCAGTAGTGTTCGGATAGTCTAGGGGATCGTGCTGGGGCTGGTGTTTCAGGGTTTAGGGCAGTGCAGTGGTGTTCTGGCAGTGTAGGGGGTCGTGCTGGGGCTGGTGTTTCAGATTTTAGGGCAGTGTTGTTCAGCAGTGTGGGGGGTCGTGCTGGGGCTGGTGTTTCAGGGTTTAGGGCAGAGCAGTGGTGTTCGGGCAGTGTGGGGGTCATGCTGGGGCTGGTGTTTCAAGGTTTAGGGCAGTGCAGTGGTGTTCGGGCAGTGTAGGGGGTCGTGCTGGGGTGGTGTTTCAGGGTTTAGGGCAATGCAGTGGTGTTCGGGCAGTGTAGGAGGTTGTGCTGGGGCTGGTGTTTTAGGGTTTAGGGCAGTGCAGTGGTGTTCGGGCAGTGTTCGGGGTCGTGTATGGGGTGGTGTTTCAGGGTTTAGGGCAGTGCAGTGGTGTTCGGGTATTGTAGGGGTTGTGCATAGGGTGGTGTTTCAGGGTTTAGGGCACTGCAGTGGTGTCCGGGCAGTGTAGGGGGTCATGCAGGGGGTGGTGTTTCAGGGTTTAGGGCAGTGCAGTTGTGTTTGGGCAGTGTAGGGGGTAGTGCTGGGGCTGGTGTTTCAGGGTTTAGGTCAGTGCAGTGGTTTTCAGGCAGTGTAGGGTGTAGTGCTGCAGATGGTGTTTCAGGGTTTAGGGCAGTGCAGTGGTGTTCAGGCAGTGTAGGGGTGTTGAAATGAAAGCTCTTCAAAATGTAGTATAATCAATAAGAGTAGTTTATTGGCAGCACATTCAAAATCATTCCAGCAGCTACAGGTAAACAAACAAATCCCCCAGACAGTTATTCTTCCAACCCAGATCTCTCCCTAGAATGTGGAACCCTACTGAAAACATAATATGTCGCATGCAGTGGCATGCGACACGGAACCTAACTTAAAGATACATGCACCTAATAATACAGCATGTAACTTGGGGGTCATGCTGGGGGTGGGGTTTCAGGGATTAGGGCAGAGCAGTGGAGCTCAGGCAGTGTAGGGGTCGTGCTAGGGCTGATGTTTCATGGTTTAGGGCAGAGCAGTGGTGTTCGGGCAGTGGAGGGGTCATGCTGGGGTTGTGTTTCAGGGTTTAGGTCAGAGCAGTGGTGTTCGGGCAGTGTGGGGGGCCGTGCTGTGGCTGGAGTTTCAGGGTTTAGGACAGTGCAGTGGTGTTCGAGCAGTGTAGGGGGTCTTGCAGGGGGGTGGTGTTTCAGGGTTTAGGGCAGTGCAGTGGTGTTTGGGAGTGTAGGGGGTCTTGCTGGGTGGTGGAGTTTAAGGGTATAGAGCAGTGCAATGGTGTTCGGGCAGTGTAGAGGGTCGTGCAGGGGCTGTTGTTTTAGGGTTTAGAGCAGTGCAGTGGTGTGCGGGCAGGGTAAAGATTTGTGCAGGGGATGTGTTTCAGGGTTTAGGGCAGTGCAGTGGTGTGCGGGCAGTGTAGGGGATCGTGCAGGGGTGGTGATTCAGGGTATAGGGCAGTGCAGCGGTGTTCGGGCAGTGTAGGGGGTTGTGCAGGGGATGGTGTTTCAGGGTTTAGGTCAGTGCAGTGGTGTTTGTGCAGTCAAGGGGGTCGTGCTGGGGGTGGTGTTTCAGGGTTTAGGGCAGTGCAGTGGTGTTCAGGCAGTGTAGGGGGTCGTGCAGGGGCTGGTGTTTCACAGTTTAGGGGAGAGCAGTGGTGTTCAGGCAGGGTGGGGGGTAGTGTTTCAGGGTTTAGGGCAGTGCAGTGGTGTTCGGGTAGTGTGAGGGGTCATGCTGGGGCTGGTGTTTCAGGGTTTAGGGCAGAGCAGTGGTGTTCACGCAGTGTGGCAGGTCATGCTGGGGCTGGTGTTTCAGGGTTTAGGGCAGTGCAGTGCTGTTTGGGGAGTTTAGGGGGTCATGTTGGGGCTGGTGTTTCAGTGTTTAGGGCAGTGCAGTGGTGTTTGGGTAGTGTAGGGGGTCTTACTGGGGGTGGTGTTTCAGGGTTTAGGGCAGTGGTGTTAGGGCAGTGTAGGGGGTCATGCAGGGGGTGGCTCAAGGTTTACGGCAGTGCAGTGGTGTTCGGACAGTATAGGGGATCGTGCTGGGGTGGTGTTTCAGGGTTTAGGCCAGTGCAGTGGTGTTCAGGAAGTGTAGGGGGGTGTTTTAGGGTTTAGGGCAGTGCAGTGGTGTTCGGGCAGTGTAGGGGGTCATGCATGGGGTGGTATTTCAGGGTTTAGGGCCGTGCAGTGGTGCTCGGGTAGTGTAGGGGGTTGTGCATGGGGTGGTGTTTCAGGGTTTAGAGCACTGCAGTGGTGTTTGGGCAGTGTAGGGGGTCGTGCAGGGGGTGGTGTTTCAGGGTTTAGGGCAGTGCAGTGGTGTTTGGGCAGTGTAGGGGGTCGTACTGGGGCCTGTGTTTCAGGGTTTAGGTCAGTATAGTGGTGTTCAGGCAGTGTAGGGTGTAGTGCTGCGGATGATGTTCTAGGGTTTTGGACAGTACAGTGGTGTTCCAGCAGTGTAGGGGGTCATGCTGGGGGTGGGGTTTCAGGGTTTAGGGCAGAGCAGTGGAGCTTAGGCAGTGTAGGGGTCGTGTTGGGGCTGATGTTTCATGGTTTAGGGCAGAGCAGTGGTGTTCGGGAAGTGTAGGGGTGCTACTGGGGTTGTTTTTCAGGGTTTAGGGCAGAGCAGTGGTGTTCGGGCAGTGTGGGGGGCCGTGCTGTGGCTGGAGTTTCAGGGCTTAGGGCAGTGCAGTGGTGTTCGGGCAGTGTAGGGGGTCATGCTGGGGCTGGTGTTTCAGGGTTTAGGGCAGTGCAGTGGTGTTCGGGCAGTGTAGGGTGTCGTACTGTGGCTGGTGTTTCAGGGTTTAGGGCAGTGCAGTGGTGTTCGGGCAGTGTAGGGGGTCGTGCTGGGCTTTGTGTTTCAGGGTTTAGGGCTGTGCAGCGGTGTTTGGGCAGTGTAGGGGGTCGTGCCGGGGCTGGTGTTTCAGGGTTTAGGGCAGTGCAGTAGTGTTCGGGCAGTGTAGGGGGTTGTGCTGGGGTGGTGTTTCAGGGTTTAGGGCAGTGCAGTGGTGTTTGGGCAGTGTAGGAGGTTGTGCTGGGGCTGGTGTTTTAGGGTTTAGGGCAGTGCAGTGGTGTTCGGGCAGTGTACGGGGTCGTGCATGGGGTGGTGATTCAGGGTATAGAATAGTGCAGTGGTGTTCGGGCAGTGTAGGGGGTTGTGCAGGGGATGGTGTTTCAGGGTTTAGGGCAGTGCAGTGGTGTTTGGGCAGTGAAGGGGGTCATGCAGGGGCTGGTGTATCAGGGTTTAGGGCAGTGCAGTGGTGTGCGGGCAGTGTAGGGGATCGTGCAGGGGTGGTGTTTCAGGGTATAGGGCAGTGCAGCGGTGTTCGGGCAGTGTAGGGGGTTGTGCAGGGGATGGTGTTTCAGGGTTTAGGTCAGTGCAGTGGTGTTCAGGCAGTGTAGGGTGTAGTGCTGCAGATGGTGTTTCAGGGTTTAGGGCAGTGCAGTAGTGTTCGGGCAATGTAGGGGTCGTGCTGGGGTTGTGTTTCAGGGTTTAGGGCAGAGCAGTGGTGTTCGGGCGGTGTGGGGGGCCGTGCTGTTGCTGGAGTTTCAGGCTTTGGGGCAGTGCACTGGTGTTCGGGCAGTGTAGGGGGTCGTGCTGGGGGTGGTGTTGTAGGGTTTAGGGCAGTGCAGTGGTGATCGGGCAGTGTAGGGGGTCGTGCTGGGGTGGTGTTTCAGGGTTTAGGGCAGTGGTGTTCGGGCAGTGTAGGGGGTCTTGCTGGGGGTGGTGTTTCAGGGTTTAGGACATTGCAGTGGTGTTCAGGCAGTGTAGGGGGTTGTGCCGGGGCTGTTGTTTTAGGGTTTAGTTCAGTGCAGTGGTGTTTGGGCAGTGTACGGGGTCGGGCATGGGTTGGTGTATCAGGGTTTAGGGTAGAGCAGTGGTGTTCGGGCAGTGTGGGGGGTCATGCTGGGGCTGGTGTTTCAGGGTTTAGGGCAGAGCAGTGGTGTTCGGGCAGTGTGGGGGGTCATACTGGGGCTGGTGTTTCAAGGTTTAGGGCAGTGCAGTGGTGTTCGGGCAGTGTAGGGGGTTGTGCTGGGGTGGTGTTTCAGGGTTTAGGGCAGTGCAGTGGTGTTCGGGCAGTGTAGGAGGTTGTGCTGGGGCTGGTGTTTTAGGGTTTAGGGCAGTGCAGTGGTGTTCGGGCAGTGTACGGGGTCGTGCATGGGGTGGTGTTTCAGGGTTTAGGGCAGTGCAGTGGTGTTCGGGTATTGTAGGGGGTTGTGCATGGGGTGGTGTTTCAGGGTTTAGGGCACTGCAGTGGTGTCCGGGCAGTGTAGTGGGTCGTGCATGGGGTGGTGTTTCAGGGTTTAGGGCACTGCAGTGGTGTCCGGGCAGTGTAGTGGGTCGTGCAGGGGGTGGTGTTTCAGGGTTTAGGGCAGTGCAGTGGTGTTTGGGCAGTGTAGGGGGTAGTGCTGGGGCTGGTGTTTCAGGGTTTAGGTCAGTGCAGTGGTTTTCAGGCAGTGTAGGGTGTAGTGCTGCGGATGGTGTTTCAGGGTTTAGGGCAGTGCAGTGGTGTTCAGGCAGTGTAGGGGGTCATGCTGGGGGTGGGGTTTCAGGGTTTAGGGCAGGGCAGTGGAGCTCAGGCAGTGTAGGGGTCGTGCTAGGGCTGATGTTTCATGGTTTAGGGCAGAGCAGTGGTGTTCGGGCAGTGTAGGGGTCGTGCTGGGGTTGTGTTTCAGGGTTTAGGTCAGAGCAGTGGTGTTCAGGCAGTGTGGGGGGCCGTGCTGTGGCTGGAGTTTCAGGGTTTAGGACAGTGCAGTGGTGTTCGGGCAGTGTAGGGGGTCTTGCAGGGGGGTGGTGTTTCAGGGTTTAGGGCAGTGCAGTGGTGTTTGGGCAGTGTAGGGGGTCTTGCTGGGGGGTGGAGTTTAAGGGTATAGAGCAGTGCAGTGGTGTTCGGGCAGTGTAGAGGGTCGTGCAGTGGCTGTTGTTTCAGGGTTTAGGGCAGTGCAGTGGTGTGCGGGCAGGGTAAAGATTTGTGCAGGGGCTGGTGTTTCAGGGTTTAGGGCAGTGCATTGGTGTGCGGGAAGTGTAGGGGGTCATACAGGGGCTGGTGTATCAGGGTTTAGGGCAGTGCAGTGGTGTGCGGGCAGTGTAGGGGGTTGTGCAGGGGTGGTGTTTCAGGGTTTAGGGTAGTGCAGCGGTGTTCCGGCAGTGTAGGGGGTTCTGCAGGGGATTGTGTTTCAGGGTTTAGGGCAGTGCAGTGGTGTTTGGGCAGTGTAGGGGTAGTGCTGGGGCTGGTGTTTCAGGGTTTAGGTCAGTGCAGTGGTTTTCAGGCAGTGTAGGGTGTAGTGCTGCGGATGGTGTTTCAGGGTTTAGGGCAGTGCAGTGGTGTTCAGGCAGTGTAGGGGGTCTTGCTGGGGGTGGTGTTTCAGGGTTTAGGGCAGTGGTGTTAGGGCAGTGTAGGGGGTCATGCAGGGGGTGATGTTTCAGGGTTTATGGCAGTGCAGTGGTGTTCAGGCAGTGTAGGGGGTTGTGCTGGGGCTGGTGTTTTAGGGTTTAGGGCAGTGCAGTGGTGTTCGGGCAGTGTAGGGGGTCATACATGGGGTGGTGTTTCAGTGTTTATGGCAGTGCAGTGATGTTGAGGTAGTGTAGGGGGTCTTGCTGGGGGTGGTGTTTCAGGGTTTAGGGCAGTGGTGTTAGGGCAGTGTAGGGGGTCATGCAGGGGCTGGTGTTTCAGGGTTTAGGGCAGTGCAGTGGTGTTCGGGCAGTGTAGGGGGTCCTGCTGGGGCTGGTGTTTCAGGGTTTAGGTCAGTGCAGTGGTGTTCAGGCAGTGTAGGTTGTAGTGCTGCAGATGGTGTTTCAGGGTTTAGGGCAGTACAGTGGTGTTCGGGGAGTGTAGGGGGTCGTGCTGGAGTGGGGTTTCAGGGTTTAGGGCAGAGCAGTGGAGCACAGGCAGTGTAGGGTTCGTGCGGGGGCTGATGTTTCATGGTTTAGGGCAGAGCAGTGGTGTTCGGGCAGTGTGGGGGGCCGTGCTGTTGCTGGAGTTTCAGGCTTTGGGGCAGTGCAGTGGTGTTCGGGCAGTGTAGGGGTCGTGCTGGGGGTGGTGTTGTAGGGTTTAGGGCAGTGCAGTGGTGATCGGGCAGTGTAGGGGGTCGTGCTGGGGTGGTGTTTCAGGGTTTAGGGCAGTGGTGTTCGGGCAGTGTAGGGGGTCTTGCTGGGGGTGGTGTTTCAGGGTTTAGGACATTGCAGTGGTGTTCAGGCAGTGTAGGGGGTTGTGCTGGGGCTGGTGTTTTAGGGTTTAGGGCTGTGCAGTGGTGTTCGGGCAGTGTACGGGGTCGGGCATGGGTTGGTGTATCAGGGTTTAGGGTAGAGCAGTGGTGTTCGGGCAGTGTGGGGGGTCATGCTGGGGCTGGTGTTTCAGGGTTTAGGGCAGAGCAGTGGTGTTCGGGCAGTGTGAGGGTCATGCTGGGGCTGGTGTTTCAAGGTTTAGGGCAGTGCAGTGGTGTTCGGGCAGTGTAGGGGGTTGTGCTGGGGTGGTGTTTCAGGGTTTAGGGCAGTGCAGAGGTGTTCGGGCAGTGTAGGAGGTTGTGCTGGGGCTGGTGTTTTAGGGTTTAGGGCAGTGCAGTGGTGTTTGGGCAGTGTACGGGGTCGTGCATGGGGTGGTGATTCAGGGTTTAGGGCAGTGCAGTGGTGTTCGGGTTTTGTAGAGGGTTGTGCATGGGGTGGTGTTTCAGGGTTTAGGGCCCTGCAGTGGTGTCCGGGCAGTGTAGTGGGTCATGCAGGGGGTGGTGTTTCAGGGTTTAGGGCAGTGCAGTGGTGTTCGGGCAGTGTAGGGGGTAGTGCTGGGGCTGGTGTTTCAGGGTTTAGGTCAGTGCAGTGGTTTTCAGGCAGTGTAGGGTGTAGTGCTGCGGATGGTGTTTCAGGGTTTAGGGCAGTGCAGTGGTGTTCAGACAGTGTAGGGGGTCATGCTGGGGGTGGGGTTTCAGGGTTTAGGGCAGAGCAGTGGAGCTCAGGCAGTGTAGGGGTCGTGCTAGGGCTGATGTTTCATGGTTTAGGGCAGAGCAGTGGTGTTCGGGCAGTGTAGGGGTCGTGCTGGGGTTGTGTTTTAGGGTTTAGGTCAGAGCAGTGGTGTTCGGGCAGTGTGGGGGGCCGTGCTGTGGCTGGAGTTTCAGGGTTTAGGACAGTGCAGTGGTGTTCGGGCAGTGTAGGGGGTCTTGCAGGGGGGTGGTGTTTCAGGGTTTAGGGCAGTGCAGTGGTGTTTGGGCAGTGTAGGGGGTCTTGCTGGGGGGTGGAGTTTAAGTGTATAGAGCAGTGCAGTGGTGTTCGGGCAGTGTAGAGGGTCGTGCAGGGGCTGTTGTTTCAGGGTTTAGGGCAGTGCAGTGGTGTGCGGGCAGGGTAAAGATTTGTGCAGGGGCTGGTGTTTCAGGGTTTAGGGCAGTGCAGTGGTGTGCGGGCAGTGTAGGGGGTCGTGCAGCAGCTGGTGTATCAGGGTTTAGGGCAGTGCAGTGGTGTGCGGGCAGTGTAGGGGGTTGTGCAGGGGGTGGTGTTTCAGGGTTAAGGGCAGTGCAGCGGTGTTCCTGCAGTGTAGGGGGTTGTGCAGGGGATGGTGTTTCAGGGTTTAGGGCAGTGCAGTGGTGTTCGGGCAGTGTAGGGGGTAGTGCTGGGGCTGGTGTTTCAGGGTTTAGGTCAGTGCAGTGGTTTTCAGGCAGTGTAGGGTGTAGTGCTGCGGATGGTGTTTCAGGGTTTAGGGCAGTGCAGTGGTGTTCAGGCAGTGTAGGGGGTCATGCTGGGGGTGGGGTTTCAGGGTTTAGGGCAGAGCAGTGGAGCTCAGGCAGTGTAGGGGTCGTGCTAGGGCTGATGTTTCATAGTTTAGGGCAGAGCAGTGGTGTTCGGGCAGTGTAGGGGTCGTGCTGGGGTTGTGTTTCAGGGTTTAGGTCAGAGCAGTGGTGTTCGGGCAGTGTGGGGGGCCGTGCTGTGGCTGGAGTTTCAGGGTTTAGGGCAGTGCAGTGGTGTTTGGGCAGTGTAGGGGGTCTTGCTGGGGGGTGGAGTTTAAGGGTATAGAGCAGTGCAGTGGTGTTCGGGCAGTGTAGAGGGTCGTGCAGGGGCTGTTGTTTCAGGGTTTAGGGCAGTGCCTTGGTGTGCGGGCAGGGTAAAGATTTGTGCAGGGGCTGGTGTTTCAGGGTTTAGGGCAGTGCAGTGGTGTGCGGGCAGTGTAGGGGGTCGTGCAGGGGCTGGTGTATCAGGGTTTAGGGCAGTGCAGTGGTGTGCGGGCAGTGTAGGGGGTTGTGCAGGGGGTGGTGTTTCAGGGTTTAGGGCAGTGCAGCGGTGTTCCGGCAGTGTAGGGGGTTGTGCAGGGGATGGTGTTTCAGGGTTTAGGGCAGTGCAGTGGTGTTTGGGCAGTGAAGGGGGTCATGCTGGGGGTGGTGTTTCAGGGTTTAGGGCAGTGCAGTGGTGTTCGGGCAGTGTAGGGGGTCGTGCAGGGGGTGGTGTTTCAGAGTTTAGGGCAGAGCAGTGGTGATCGCGCAGTTTGGGGGGTCGTGCTGGGGCTGGTGTTTCAGAGTTTAGGGCAGAGCAGTGGTGTTCAGGCAGGGTGGGGGGTAGTGTTTCAGGGTTTAGGGCAGTGCAGTGGTGTTTGGGTAGTGTGAGGGGTCATGCTGGGGTTGGTGTTTCAGGGTTTAGGGCAGAGCAGTGGTGTTCACGCAGTGTGGGGGGTCGTGCAGGGGCTGGTGTTTCAGGGTTTAGGGCAGTGCAGTGCTGTTTGGGGAGTGTAGGGGGTCATGCTGGGGCTGGTGTTTCAGTGTTTAGGGCAGTGCAGTGGTGTTCGGGTAGTGTAGGGGGTCTTGCTGGGGGTGGTGTTTCAGGGTTTAGGGCAGTGGTGTTAGTGCAGTGTAGGGGGTCGTGCAGGGGTGGTTCAGGGTTTACGGCAGTGCAGTGGTGTTCGGACAGTGTAGGGGGTCGTGCAGGGGTGGTGTTTCAGGGTTTAGGGCCGTGCAGTGGTGTTCGGGTAGTGTAGGGGGTTGTGCATGGGGTGGTGTTTCAGGGTTTAGGGCACTGCAGTGGTGTCTGGGCAGTGTAGGGGGTCGTGCAGGGGGTGGTGTTTCAGGGTTTAGGGCAGTGCAGTGGTGTTTGGGCAGTGTAGGGGGTCGTGCTGGGGCCTGTGTTTCAGGGTTTAGGTCAGTGCAGTGGTGATCGAGCAGTGTAGGGGGTCATGCTGGGGGTGGGGTTTCAGGGTTTAGGGCAGAGCAGTGGAGCTCAGGCAGTGTAGGGGTCGTGCTGGGGCTGATGTTTCATGGTTTAGGGCAGAGCAGTGGTGTTCGGGCAGTGTAGGGGTCCTGCTGGGGTTGTGTTTCAGGGTTTAGGGCAGAGCAGTGGTGTTCGGGCAGTGTGGGGGGCCGTGCTGTGGCTGGAGTTTCAGGGCTTAGGGCAGTGCAGTGGTGTTCGGGCAGTGTTAGGGGTTCATGCTGGGGCTGGTGTTTCAGGGTTTAGGGCAGTGCAGTGGTGTTCGGGCAGTGTAGGATGTCGTGCTGGGCCTGGTGTTTCAGGGTTTAGGGCTGTGCAGCGGTGTTTGGGCAGTGTAGGGGGTCGTGCTGGGGCTGGTGTTTCAGGGTTTAGGGCAGTGCAGTAGTGTTCGGATAGTCTAGGGGATCGTGCTGGGGCTGGTGTTTCAGGGTTTAGGGCAGTGCAGTGGTGTTCTGGCAGTGTAGGAGGTTGTGCTGGGGCTGGTGTTTCAGGGTTTAGGGCAGAGCAGTGGTGTTCGGGCAGTGTGGGTGTCATGCTGGGGCTGGTGTTTCAAGGTTTAGGGCAGTGCAGTGGTGTTCGGGCAGTGTAGGGGGTCGTGCTGGGGTGGTGTTTCAGGGTTTAGGGCAGTGCAGTGGTGTTCGGGCAGTGTAGGAGGTTGTGCTGGGGCTGGTGTTTCAGGGTTTAGGGCAGTGCAGTGGTGTTTGGGCAGTGTACCGGGTCGTGCATGGGGTGGTGTTTCAGGGTTTAGGGCAGTGCAGTGGTGTTCGGGTATTGTAGGGGTTTGTGCATAGGGTGGTGTTTCAGGGTTTAGGGCACTGCAGTGGTGTCCGGGAAGTGTAGGGGGTCATGCAGGGGGTGGTGTTTCAGGGTTTAGGGCAGTGCAGTTGTGTTCGGGCAGTGTAGGGGGTAGTGCTGGGGCTGGTGTTTCAGGGTTTAGGTCAGTGCAGTGGTTTTCAGGCAGTGTAGGGTGTAGTGCTGCGGATGGTGTTTCAGGGTTTAGGGCAGTGCAGTGGTGTTCAGGCAGTGTAGGGGGTCATGCTGGGGGTGGGGTTTCAGGGTTTAGGGCAGAGCAGTGGAGCTCAGGCAGTGTAGGGGTCGTGCTAGGGCTGATGTTTCATGGTTTAGGGCAGAGCAGTGGTGTTCGGGCAGTGGAGGGGTCATGCTGGGGTTGTGTTTCAGGGTTTAGGTCAGAGCAGTGGTGTTCGGGCAGTGTGGGGGGCCGTGCTGTGGCTGGAGTTTCAGGGTTTAGGACAGTGCAGTGGTGTTCGGGCAGTGTAGGGGGTCTTGCAGGAGGGTGGTGTTTCAGGGTTTAGGGCAGTGCAGTGGTGTTTGGGAGTGTAGGGGGTCTTGCTGGGTGGTGGAGTTTAAGGGTATAGAGCAGTGCAGTGGTGTTCGGGCAGTGTAGGGGGTTGTGCAGGGGATGGTGTTTCAGGGTTTAGGGCAGTGCAGTGGTGTTTGGGCAGTGAAGGGCGTCGTGCAGGGGCTGGTGTATCAGGGTTTAGGGCAGTGCAGTGGTGTGCGGGCAGTGTAGGGGATCGTGCAGGGGTGGTGTTTCAGGGTATAGGGCAGTGCAGCGGTGTTCGGGCAGTGTAGGGGGTTGTGCAGGGGATGGTGTTTCAGGGTTTAGGGCAGTGCAGTGGTGTTTGTGCAGTCAAGGGGGTCATGCTGGGGGTGGTGTTTCAGGGTTTAGGGCAGTGCAGTGGTGTTCAGGCAGTGTAGGGGGTCGTGCAGGGGCTGGTGTTTCAGAGTTTAGGGCAGAGCAGTGGTGTTCAGGCAGGGTGGGGGGTAGTGTTTCAGGGTTTAGGGCAGTGCAGTGGTGTTCGGGTAGTGTGAGGGGTCATGCTGGGGCTGGTGTTTCAGGGTTTAGGGCAGAGCAGTGGTGTTCACGCAGTGTGGCAGGTCATGCTGGGGCTGGTGTTTCAGGGTTTAGGGCAGTGCAGTGCTGTTTGGGGAGTTTAGGGGGTCATGCTGGGGCTGGTGTTTCAGTGTTTAGGGCAGTGCAGTGGTGTTCGGGTAGTGTAGGGGGTCTTGCTGGGGGTGGTGTTTCAGGGTTTAGGGCAGTGGTGTTAGGGCAGTGTAGGGGGTCATGCAGGGGTGGCTCAAGGTTTACGGCAGTGCAGTGGTGTTCGGACAGTGTAGGGGGTCATGCTGGGGTGGTGTTTCAGGGTTTAGGGCAGTGCAGTGGTGTTCGGGAAGTGTAGGGGTGTGTTTTAGGGTTTAGGGCAGTGCAGTGGTGTTCGGGCAGTGTAGGGGGTCATGCATGGGGTGGTATTTCAGGGTTTAGGGCCGTGCAGTGGTGCTCGGGTAGTGTAGGGGGATGTGCATGGGGTGGTGTTTCAGGGTTTAGGGCACTGCAGTGGTGTTTGGGCAGTGTAGGGGGTCGTGCAGGGGGTGGTGTTTCAGGGTTTAGGGCAGTGCAGTGGTGTTCGGGCAGTGTAGGGGGTCGTGCTGGGGCCTGTGTTTCAGGGTTTAGGTCAGTGCAGTGGTGTTCAGGCAGTGTAGGGGGTCGTGCTGGGGCCTGTGTTCCAGGGTTTTGGACAGTACAGAGGTGTTCCAGCAGTTTAGGGGGTCATGCTGGGGGTGGGGTTTCAGGGTTTAGGGCAGAGCAGTGGAGCTTAGGCAGTGTAGGGGTCGTGCTGGGGCTGATGTTTCATGGTTTAGGGCAGAGCAGTGGTGTTCGGGAAGTGTATTGGTCCTACTGGGGTTGTGTTTCAGGGTTTAGGGCAGAGCAGTGGTGTTCGGGCAGTGTGGGGGGCCGTGCTGTGGCTGGAGTTTCAGGGCTTAGGGCAGTGCAGTGGTGTTCGGGCAGTGTAGGGGGTCATGCTGGGGCTGGTGTTTCAGGGTTTAGGGCAGTGCAGTGGTGTTCGGGCAGTGTAGGGTGTCGTGCTGTGGCTGGTGTTTCAGGGTTTAGGGCAGTGCAGTGGTGTTCGGGCAGTGTAGGGGGTCGTGCTGGGCCTTGTGTTTCAGGGTTTAGGGCTGTGCAGCGGTGTTTGGGCAGTGTAGGGGGTCGTGCCGGGGCTGGAGTTTCAGGGTTTAGGGCAGTGCAGTAGTGTTCGGGTAGTCTAGGGGATCGTGCTGGGTCTGGTGTTTCAGGGTTTAGGGCAGTGCAGTGGTGTTTGGGCAGTGTAGGGGTTCGTGCTGGGGCTGGTGTTTCAGAGTTTAGGGCAGTGGTGTTCAGCAGTGTGGGGGGTATTGCTGGGAGTGGTGTTTCAGGGTTTAGGGCAGTGCAGTGAAGTTCGGTCAGTGTAGGGGGTCTTGCTGGGGGTGGTGTTTCAGGGTGTAAGGCAGTGCAGTGGTTTTCGGGCAGTGTAGGGGGTCCTGCTGGGGCTGGTGTTTGAGGGTTTAGTGCAGTGCAGTGATGTTCGGGCAATGTTGGGGGTCTTGTTGGGGGTGGTGTTTCAGGGTTTAGGGCAGTGGTGTTCGGGCAGTGTAGGGGGTCTTGCTGGGGTGGTGTTTCAGGGTTTAGGGCAGTGCAGTGGTGTTCAGGCAGTGTAGGGGGTCGTGCAGGGGCTGGTGTTTCAGAGTTTAGGGCAGAGCAGTGGTGTTCAGGCAGGGTGGGGGGTAGTGTTTCAGGGTTTAGGGCAGTGCAGTGCTGTTCGGGTAGTGTGAGGGGTCATGCTGGGGCTGGTGTTTCAGGGTTTAGGGCAGAGCAGTGGTGTTCACGCAGTGTGGCAGGTCATGCTGGGGCTGGTGTTTCAGGGTTTAGGGCAGTGCAGTGCTGTTTGGGGAGTTTAGGGGGTCATGCTGGGGCTGGTGTTTCAGTGTTTAGGGCAGTGCAGTGGTGTTCGGGTAGTGTAGGGGGTCTTGCTGGGGGTGGTGTTTCAGGGTTTAGGGCAGTGGTGTTAGGGCAGTGTAGGGGGTCATGCAGGGGGTGGCTCAAGGTTTACGGCAGTGCAGTGGTGTTCGGACAGTGTAGGGGGTCATGCTGGGGTGGTGTTTCAGGGTTTAGGGCAGTGCAGTGGTGTTCGGGAAGTGTAGGGGTGTGTTTTAGGGTTTAGGTCAGTGCAGTGGTGTTCGGTCAGTGTAGGGGGTCATGCATGGGGTGGTATTTCAGGGTTTAGGGCCGTGCAGTGGTGCTCGGGTAGTGTAGGGGGTTGTGCATGGGGTGGTGTTTCAGGGTTTAGGGCACTGCAGTGGTGTTTGGGCAGTGTAGGGGGTCGTGCAGGGGGTGGTGTTTCAGGGTTTAGGGCAGTGCAGTGGTGTTTGGGCAGTGTAGGGGGTCGTGCTGGGGCCTGTGTTTCAGGGTTTAGGTCAGTGCAGTGGTGTTCAGGCAGTGTAGGGGGTCGTGTTGGGGCCTGTGTTCCAGGGTTTTGGACAGTACAGAGGTGTTCCAGCAGTTTAGGGGGTCATGCTGGGGGTGGGGTTTCAGGGTTTAGGGCAGAGCAGTGGAGCTTAGGCAGTGTAGGGGTCGTGCTGGGGCTGATGTTTCATGGTTTAGGGCAGAGCAGTGGTGTTCGGGAAGTGTATTGGTCCTACTGGGGTTGTGTTTCAGGGTTTAGGGCAGAGCAGTGGTGTTCGGGCAGCGTGGGGGGCCGTGCTGTGGCTGGAGTTTCAGGGCTTAGGGCAGTGCAGTGGTGTTCGGGCAGTGTAGGGGGTCATGCTGGGGCTGGTGTTTCAGGGTTTAGGGCAGTGCAGTGGTGTTCGGGTAGTCTAGGGGATCGTGCTGGGTCTGGTGTTTCAGGGTTTAGGGCAGTGCAGTGGTGTTTGGGCAGTGTAGGGGTTCGTGCTGGGGCTGGTGTTTCAGAGTTTAGGGCAGTGGTGTTCAGCAGTGTGGGGGGTATTGCTGGGAGTGGTGTTTCAGGGTTTAGGGCAGTGCAGTGAAGTTCGGTCAGTGTAGGGGGTATTTCTGGGGGTGGTGTTTCAGGGTGTAAGGCAGTGCAGTGGTTTTCGGGCAGTGTAGTGGGTCCTGCTGGGGCTTGTGTTTGAGGGTTTAGTGCAGTGCAGTGATGTTCGGGCAATGTTGGGGGTCTTGTTGGGGGTGGTGTTTCAGGGTTTAGGGCAGTGGTGTTCGGGCAGTGTAGGGGGTCTTGCTGGGGCTGGTGTTTCAGGGTTTAGTGCAGTGCAGTGATGTTCGGGCAGAGTTGGGGGTCTTGTTGGGGGTGGTGTTTCAGGGTTTAGGGCAGTGGTGTTCGGGCAGTGTAGGGGGTCTTGCTGGGGGTGGTGTTTCAGGGTTTAGGGCAGTGCAGTGGTGTTCGGGCAGTGTAGGGGGTTGTGCTGTGGCTGGTGTTTTAGGGCTTAGAGCAGTGCAGTGGTGTTCGGGCAGTGTAGGGGGTCGTGCTGGGGCTGGTGTTTCAGGGTTTAGGTCAGTGCAGTGGTGTTCAGGCAGTGTAGGGTTTAGTGCTGCGGATGGTGTTTCAGAGTTTAGGGCAGTGCAGTGATGTTCGGGCAGTGTTGGGGGTCTTGTTGGGGTAGTGTTTCAGGGTTTAGGGCAGTGGTGTTCAGGCAGTGTAGGGGGTATTGCTGGGGCTGGTGTTTCAGGGTTTAGTGCAGTGCAGTGATGTTCGGGCAGTGTTGGGGGTCTTGTTGGGGGTGGTTTTTCAGGGTTTAGGGCAGTGGTGTTCTGGCAGTGTAGGGGGTCTTGCTGGGGGTGGTGTTTCAGAGTTTAGGGCAGTGTAGTGGTGTTCGGGTAGTGTAGGGGGGCTTGCTGGGGGTGGTGTTTCAGGGTTTAGGGCAGTGCAGTGGTGTTCGGGCAGTGTTGGGGGTAGTGCTGGGGCTGGTGTTCCAGGGTTTAGGGCAGAGCAGTGGTGTTCGCGCAGTGTGGGGGGTCGTGCTGGGGCTGGTGTTTCAGGGTTTAGGGCAGAGCAGTGGTGTTTGGGCAGTGTAGGGGGTCGTGCAGGGGGTGGTGTTTCAGGGTTTAGGGCAGTGCAGTAGTGCTCGGGCAGTGTAGGGGTTCATGCTGAGGCTGGTGTTTAAGGGTTTAGGTCAGTGCAGTGGTGTTAAGGCAGTGTAGGGTGTAGTGCTGGGGGTGGTGTTTCAGGGTTTAGGGCAGAGCAGTGGAGCTCAGGCAGTGTAGGATTCGTGCTGGGGCTGAAGTTTCAGGGTTCAGGGCAGAGCAGTGGTGTTCGGGCAGTGTAGGGGTCGTGCTGGGGCTGTGTTTCAGGCTTTAGGGCAGAGCAATGGTGTTTGGGCAGTGTAGGGGTCATACTGGGGTGGTGTTTCAGGGTTTAGGGCAGAGCAGTGATGTTCGGGCTGTGTGGGGGGCCGTGCTGGGGCTGGAATTTCAGGGTTTAGGGCAGTGCAGTGGTTTTCGGGCAGTGTAGGGTGTCGTGCTGGGGCTGGTGTTTCAGGGTTTAGGGCAGTGCAGTGGTGTTTGGGCAGTGTAGGGGTCATGCTGGGGCTGGTGTTTCAGGGTTTAGGGCAGTGCAGTGGTGTTCGGGCAGTGTAGGGTGTCATACTGGGGCTGGTGTTTCAGGGTTTAATGCAGTGCAGTGGTTTTTGGGCAGTGTAGGGGGCCGTGCAGGGCGTGGTGTGTCAGGGTTTAGGGCAGTGCAGTGGTGGTCATACAGTGTAGGGTGGTCTTGCTGGGGGGTGGTGTTTCAGGGTTTAGGGCAGTGCAGTGGTGTTCGGGCAGTGTAGAGGGTCTTGCTGGGGGTGATGTTTCAGGGTTTAGTGCAGTGATGTTCTGGCAATGTAGGGGGTCTTGCAAGGGGGTGGTGTTTCAGGGTTTAGGGCAGTGCAGTGGTGTTTGGGCAGTGTAGGGGGTCTTGCTGGGGGGTGGTGTTTCCGGGTTTAGAGCAGTGCAATGGTGTTCGGGCAGTGTAGGGAGTCGTGCGGGGGATGGTGTTTCAGGGTTTAGGGCAGTGCAGTGGTGTTCGGGCAGTGTAGAGGGTCGTGCAGGGGCTGGTGGTTCAGGGTTTAGGGCAGTGCAGTGGTGTGCGGGCAGTGTAAAGATTTGTGCAGGGGCTGGTGTTTCAGGGTTTAGGGCAGTGCAGTGGTGTTCGGGCAGTGTAGGGTGTCGTGCTGGGACTGGTGTTTCAGGGCTTGGGGCAGTGCAGTGTTGTTCGGGCAGTGTAGGGGGTCGTTCAGGGGGTGGTGTTTCAGGGTTTAGGGCAGTGCAGTGGTGGTCGGACAGTGAAGAGTGGTCTTGCTGGGGGGTGGTGTTTCAGGGTTTAGGGCAGTGCAGTGGTGTTTGGGCAGTGTAAAGATTTGTGCAGGGGCTGGTGTTTCAGGGTTTGGGGCAGTGCAGTGGTGTTCGGGCAGTGTAGGGGGTCATGCTGGGGGTGTTGTTTCAGGGTTTAGGGCAGTGCAGTGGTGTTCGCGCAGTGTGGGGGGTCGTGCTGGGGCTGGTGTTTCAGGGTTTAGGGCAGAGCAGTGGTGTTCGGGCAGTGTAGGGGGTCTTCCTGGGGGTGGTGTTTCAGGGTTTAGGGCAGTTCAGTGGTGTTCGAGCAATGTAGGGTGTCTTACAGGGGGTGGTGTTTCAGGGTTTAGGGCAGTGCAGTGGTGTTTGAGCAGTGTAGGGGGTCTTGCTGGTGGGTGGTGTTTCAGGGTTTAGGGCAGTGCAATGGTGTTCAGGCAGTGTAGGGGGTCGTGCGTGGGCTGGTGTATCAGGGTTTAGGGCAGTGCAGAGATGTACGCGCAGTGTAGAGGGTCGTGCAGGGGCTGGTGTTTCAGGGTTTAGGGCAGTGCAGTGGTGCGCGGGCAGTGTAAAGATTTGTGCAGGGGCTGGTGTTTCAGGGTTTAGGGCAGTGCAGTGGTGTGCAGGCAGTGTAGGGGGTCGTGCAGGGGGTGGTGTTTCAGGGTTTATGGCAGTGCAGTGGTGTGCGGGCAGTGTAGGGGTCATGCAGGGGGTGGTGTTTTAGGGTTTAGGGCAGTTCAGCGGTGTTCGAGCAGTGTAGGGGGTCTTGCTGTGGGGTGGTGCTTCAGGGTTTAGGGCAGTGCAGTGGTGTTCGGGCAGTGTAGGGGGTCTTGCTGGGGGGTGGTGTTTCTGGGTTTAGGGCAGTGCAGTGGTGTTAGGGCAATGTAGGGGGTCTTGCAGGAGGGTGGTGTTTCAGGGCTTAGGGCAGAGCAGTGGTGTTCGGGCAGTGTAGAGGGTTGTGCGTGGGCTGGTGTTTCAGGGTTTAGGGCAGTGCAGTGGTGTTCAGGCAGTGTAAGGGATCTTGTGGAGGCTGGTGTTTCAGGGTTTAGGGCAGTGCAGTGGTGTGCGGGCAGTGTAAAGGGTCATGCAGGGGCTGGTGTTTCAGGGTATAGGGCAGTGCAGTGGTGTGTGGGCAGTGTAGTGGGTCGTGCAGGGGCTGGTGTTACAGGGTTTAGGGCAGTGCAGTGGTGTGTGGGCAGTGTAGGGAGTTGTGCAGTAGGTGGTGTTTCAGGGTTTATGGCAGTGCAGTGGTGTTCAGGCAGTGTAGGGGGTCATGCAGGGGATTGTGTTTCAGGGTTTAGGGCAGTGCAGTGGTGTTCGGGTAGTGTAGGGGGTTGTGCATGGGGTGGTGTTTCAGTGTTTAGGGCACTGCAGTGGTGTCTGGGCAGTGTAGGGGTTCGTGCAAGGGGTGGTGTTTTAGGGCTTCGGGCAGTGCAGTGGTGTTCGGGCAGTGTAGGGGGTCTTGCTGGGGCTGGTGTTTCAGGATTTAGGTCAGTGCAGTGGTATTCAGGCAGTGTAGGGTGTAGTGCTGCAGATGGTGTTTCAGGGTTTAGGACAGTGCAGTGGTGTTCGGGCAGTGTAGGGGGTCGTGCTGGAGTGGGGTTTCAGGGTTTAGGGCAGAGCAGTGGAGCACAGGCAGTGTAGGGTTCGTGCTGGGGCTGATGTTTCATGGTTTAGGGCAGAGCAGTGGTGTTCGGGCAGTATAGGGGTCGTGCTGGGGTTGTGTTTCAGGGTTTAGGGCAGAGCAGTGGTGTTCGGGCAGTGTGGGGGGCTGTGCTGTTGCTGGAGTTTCAGGGTTTGGGGCAGTGCAGTGGTGTTCGGGCAGTGTAGGGGGTCGTACTGGGGGTGGTGTTGTAGGGTTTAGGGCAGTGGAGTGGTGATCGGGCAGTGTAGGGGGTCGTGCTGGGGTGGTGTTTCATAGTTTAGGGCTGTACAGTGGTTTTCGGGCAGTGTTGGGGGTCTTGTTGGGGGTGGTGTTTCAGGGTTTAGGGCAGTGGTGTTCGGACAGTGTAGGGGGTCTTGCTGGGGGTGGTGTTTCAGGGTTTAGGACATTGCAGTGGTATTCAGGCAGTGTAGGGGGTTGTGCTGGGGCTGGTGTTTTAGGGTTTAGGGCAGTGCAGTGGTGTTCGGGCAGTGTATGGGGTCGGGCATGGGTTGGTGTTTCAGGGTTTAGGGCAGAGAAGTGTTGTTCGGGCAGTGTGGGGGGTCATGCTGGGGCTGGTGTTTCAAGGTTTAGGGCAGTGCAGTGGTGTTCGGGCAGTGTAGGGGTTTGTGCTGGGGTGGTGTTTCAGGGTTTAGGGCAGTGGTGTTCGGGCAGTGTAGGGGGTCTAGCTGGGGGTGGTGTTTCAGTGTTTAGGGCAGTGCAGTGATGTTCAGGTAGTGTAGGGGGTCTTGCTGGGGGTGGTGTTTCAGGGTTTAGGGCAGTGGTGTTAGGGCAGTGTAGGGGGTCATGCAGGGGGTGCTGTTTCAGGGTTTATGGCAGTGCAGTGGTATTCGGGCAGTGTAGGGGGTTGTGCTGGGGCTGGTGTTTTAGGGTTTAGGGCAGTGCAGTGGTGTTCGGGCATTGTAGGGGGTCGTACATGGGGTGGTGTTTCAGGGTTTAGGGCAGTGCAGTGGTGTTCGGGTAGTGTAGGGGGTTGTGCCTGGGGTGGTGTTTCAGTGTTTAGGGCACTGCAGTGGTATCCGGGCAGTGTAGGGGTTTGTGCAGGGGGTGGTGTTTCAGGGTTTAGGGCAGTGCAGTGGTGTTCGGGCAGTGTAGGGGGTCTTGCTGGGGCCGGTGTTTCAGGGTTTAGGTCAGTGCAGTGGTATTCAGGCAGTGTAGGGTGTAGTGCTGCAGATGGTGTTTCAGGGTTTAGGACAGTGCAGTGGTGTTCGGGCAGTGTAGGGGGTCGTGCTGGAGTGGGGTTTCTGGGTTTAGGGCAGAGCAGTGGAGCACAGGCAGTGTAGGGTTCGTGCTGGGGCTGATGTTTCATGGTTTAGGGCAGAGCAGTGGTGTTCGGGCAGTATAGGGGTCGTGCTGGGGTTGTGTTTCAGGGTTTAGGGCAGAGCAGTGGTGTTCGGGCAGTGTGGGGGGTCGTGCTGGGATAGTGTTTCAGGGTTTAGGGCAGAGCAGTGGTGTTTGGGCAGTGTGGGGGGTCATGCTGGGGTGCGTTTCAGGGTTTAGGGTAGTGCAGTGGTGTTCGGGCAGTGTAGGGGGTCATGCAGGGGGTGGTGTTTCAGGGTTTAGGGCAGAGCAGTGGTGTTCGCACAGTGTAGGGGGTCATGCTGGGGCTGGTGTTTCAGGGTTTAGGTCAGTGCAGTGGTGTTCAGGCAGTGTAGGGTGTAGTGCTGAGGATGGTGTTTCAGAGTTTAGGGCAGTGCAGTGGTGTTCGGGCAGTATAGGGGTCTTGCTGGGGCTGGTGTTTGAGGGTTAGTGCAGTGCAGTGATGTTCGGGCAGTGTTGGGGGTCTTGTTGGGGTGGTGTTTCAGGGTTTAGGGCAGTGGTGTTTGGGCAGTGTAGGGGGTCTTGCTGGGGCTGGTGTTTCAGGGTTTAGTGCAGTGCAGTGGTGTTCAGGCAGTGTAGGGTGTAGTGCTGCGGATTATGTTCCAGGGTTTAGGACAGTGCAGTGGTGTTCCAGCAGTGTAGGGGGTCATGCTGGGGGTGGGGTTTCAGGGTTTAGGGCAGAGCAGTGGAGCTTAGGCAGTGTAGGGGTCGTGCTGGGGCTGATGTTTCATGGTTTAGGGCAGAGCAGTGGTGTTCGGGCAGTGTAGGGGTCCTGCTGGGGTTGTGTTTCAGGGTTTAGGGCAGAGCAGTGGTGTTAGGGCAATGTGGGGACCGTGCTGTGGCTGGAGTTTCAGGGCTTAGGGCAGTGCAGTGGTGTTCGGGCAGTGTAGGGGGTCATGCTGGGGCTGGTGTTTCAGGGTTTAGGGCAGTGCAGTGGTGTTCGGGCAGTGTAGGGTGTCGTGCTGTGGCTGGTGTTTCAGGGTTTAGGGCAGTGCAGTGGTGTTCGGGCAGTGTAGGTGGTCGTGCTTGGCCTGGTGTTTCAGGGTTTAGGGCTGTGCAGCGGTGTTTGGGCAGTGTAGGGGGTCGTGCCGGGGCTGGTGTTTCAGGGTTTAGGGCAGTGCAGTAGTGTTCGGGTAGTCTAGGGGATCGTGCTGGGGCTGGTGTTTCAGGGTTTAGGGCAGTGCAGTGGTGTTCGGGCAGTGTAGGGGTTCGTGCTGGGGCTGGTGTTTCAGAGTTTAGGGCAGTGGTGTTCAGCAGTGTGGGGGGTCTTGCTGGGGGTGGTGTTTCAGGGTTTAGGGCAGTGCAGTGAAGTTTGGTCAGTGTAGGGGGTCTTGCTGGGGGTGGTGTTTCAGGGTTTAAGGCAGTGCAGTGGTTTTCGGGCAGTGTAGGGGGTCCTGCTGGGGCTGGTGTTTGAGGGTTTAGGGCAGTGCAGTGAAGTTCGGTCAGTGTAGGGGTCTTGCTGGGGGTTGTGTTTCAGGGTTTAAGGCAGTGCAGTGGTTTTCGGGCAGTGTAGGGGGTCCTGCTGGGGCTGGTGTTTTAGGGCTTAGGGCAGTGCAGTGGTGTTCGGGCAGTGTAGGGGGTCATGCTGGGGCTGGTGTTTCAGGGTTTAGGTCAGTGCAGTGGTGTTCAGGCAGTGTAGGGTGTAGTGCTGAGGATGGTGTTTCAGAGTTTAGGGCAGTGCAGTGGTGATTGGGCAGTATAGGGGTCTTGCTGGGGCTGGTGTTTGAGGGTTTAGTGCAGTGCAGTGATGTTCGGGCAGTGTTGGGGGTCTTGTTGGGGTGGTGTTTCAGGGTTTAGGGCAGTGGTGTTTGGGCAGTGTAGGGGGTCTTGCTGGGGCTGGTGTTTCAGGGTTTAGTGCAGTGCAGTGATGTTCGGGCAGTGTTGGGGGTCTTGTTGGGGGTGGTGTTTCAGGGTTTAGGGCAGTGGTGTTCTGGCAGTGTATGGGGTCTTGCTGGGGGTGGTGTTTCAGGGTTTAGGGCAGTGCAGTGGTGTTCGGGTAGTGTAGGGGGTCTTGCTGGGGGTGGTGTTTCAGGGTTTAGGGCAGTGCAGTGGTGTTTGGGCAGTGAAGGGGGTTGTGCAGGGGCTGGTGTATCAGGGTTTAGGGCAGTGCAGTGGTGTGCGGGCAGTGTAGGGGATCGTGCAGGGATGGTGTTTCAGGGTATAGGGCAGTGCAGCGGTGTTCGGGCAGTGTAGGGGGTTGTGCAGGGGATGGTGTTTCAGGGTTTAGGGCAGTGCAGTGGTGTTTGTGCAGTCAAGGGGGTCGTGCTTGGGGTGGTGTTTCAGGGTTTAGGGCAGTGCAGTGGTGTTCAGGCAGTGTATGGGGTCGTGCAGGGGCTGGTGTTTCAGAGTTTAGGGCAGAGCAGTGGTGTTCAGGCAGGGTGGGGGGTAGTGTTTCAGAGTTTAGGGCAGTGCAGTGGTGTTCGGGTAGTGTGAGGGGTCATGCTGGGGCTGGTGTTTCAGGGTTTAGGGCAGAGCAGTGGTGTTCACGCAGTGTGGCAGGTCATGCTGGGGCTGGTGTTTCATTGTTTAGGGCAGTGGTGTTAGGGTAGTGTAGGGGGTCTTGCTGGGGGTGGTGTTTCAGGGTTTAGGGCAGTGGTGTTAGGGCAGTGTAGGGGGTCATGCAGGGGGTGGCTCAAGATTTACGGCAGTGCAGTGGTGTTCGGACAGTGTAGGGGGTCGTGCTGGGGTGGTGTTTTAGGGTTTAGGGCAGTGCAGTGGTGTTCGGGAAGTGTAGGGGGGTGTTTTAGGGTTTAGAGCAGTGCAGTGGTGTTCGGGCAGTGTAGGGGGTCATGCATGGGGTGGTATTTCAGGGTTTAGGGCTGTGCAGTGGTGCTCGTGTAGTGTAGGGGGTTGTGCATGGGGTGGTGTTTCAGGGTTTAGGGCACTGCAGTGGTGTTTGGGCAGTGTAGGGGGTCGTGCAGGGGGTGGTGTTTCAGGGTTTAGGGCAGTGCAGTGGTGTTTGGGCAGTGTAGGGGGTCGTGCTGGGGCCTGTGTTTCAGGGTTTAGGTCAGTGCAGTGGTGTTCAGGCAGTGTAGGGTGTAGTGCTGCGGATGATGTTCCAGGGTTTTGGACAGTACAGTGGTGTTCCAGCAGTGTAGGGGGTCATGCTGGGGGTGGGGTTTCAGGGTTTAGGGCAGAGCAGTGGAGCTTAGGCAGTGTAGGGGTCGTGCTGGGGCTGATGTTTCATGGTTTAGGGCAGAGCAGTGGTGTTTGGTAAGTGTAGGGGTCCTACTGGGTTTGTGTTTCAGGGTGTAGGGCAGAGCAGTGGTGTTCGGGCAGTGTGGGGGGCCGTGCTGTGGCTGGAGTTTCAGGGCTTAGGGCAGTGCAGTGGTGTTCGGGCAGTGTAGGGGGTCATGCTGGGGCTGGTGTTTCAGGGTTTAGGGCAGTGCAGTGGTGTTCGGGCAGTGTAGGGTGTCGTGCTGTGGCTGGTGTTTCAGGGTTTAGGGCAGTGCAGTGGTGTTCGGGCAGTGTAGGGGGTCGTGCTGGGCCTTGTGTTTGAGGGTTTAGGGCTGTGCAGCGGTGTTTGGGCAGTGTAGGGGGTCGTGCCGGGGCTGGTTTTTCAGGGTTTAGGGCAGTGCAGTAGTGTTCGGGTAGTCTAGGGGATCGTGCTGGGGCTGGTGTTTCAGGGTTTAGGGCAGTGCAGTGGTGTTTGGGCAGTGTAGGGGGTCTTGTTGGGGGTGGTGTTTCAGGGTTTAGGGCAGTGGTGTTCGGGCAGTGTAGGGGGTCTTGCTGGGACTGGTGTTTCAGGGTTTAGTGCACTGCAGTGATGTTCGGGCAGTGTAGGGGGTCTTGCTGGGGGTGGTGTTTCAGGGTGTAAGGCAGTGCAGTGGTTTTCGGGCAGTGTAGGGGGTCCTGCTGGGGCTGGTGTTTGAGGGTTTAGTGCAGTGCAGTGATGTTCGGGCAATGTTGGGGGT
The DNA here is from genome assembly GCF_964204655.1 of Triturus cristatus. Taxonomy (NCBI): domain Eukaryota; kingdom Metazoa; phylum Chordata; class Amphibia; order Caudata; family Salamandridae; genus Triturus; species Triturus cristatus. Next base: position 638,566,975 of record NC_140579.1, on the reverse strand, counting down.
CTTGTTGGGGGTGATGTTTTAGGGTTTAGGGCAGTGGTGTTCGGGCAGTGTAGGGGGTCTTGCTGGGACTGGTGTTTCAGGGTTTAGTGCACTGCAGTGATGTTCGGGCAGTGTTGGGGGTCTTGTTGGGGGTGGTGTTTCAGGGTTTAGGGCAGTGGTGTTCGGGCAGTGTAGGGGGTCTTGCTGGGGGTGGTGTTTCAGGGTTTAGGGCAGTGCAGTGGTGTTCGGGCAGTGTAGGGGGTTGTGCTGTGGCTGGTGTTTTAGGGCTTAGGGCAGTGCAGTGGTGTTCGGGCAGTGTAGGGGGTCGTGCTGGGGCTGGTGTTTCAGGGTTTAGGTCAGTGCAGTGGTGTTCAGGCAGTGTAGGGTGTAGTGCTGCGGATGGTGTTTCAGAGTTTAGGGCAGTGCAGTGATGTTCGGGCAGTGTTGGGGGTCTTGTTGGGGTAGTGTTTCAGGGTTTAGGGCAGTGGTGTTCAGGCAGTGTAGGGGGTCTTGCTGGGGCTGGTGTTTCAGGGTTTAGTGCAGTGCAGTGATGTTCGGGCAGTGTTGGGGGTCTTGTTGGGGGTGGTGTTTCAGGGTTTAGGGCAGTGGTGTTCTGGCAGTGTAGGGGGTCTTGCTGGGGGTGGTGTTTCAGAGTTTAGGGCAGTGCAGTGGTGTTCGGGTAGTGTAGGGGGTCTTGCTGGGGGTGGTGTTTCAGGGTTTAGGGCAGTGCAGTGGTGTTCGGGCAGTGTTGGGGGTCGTGCTGGGGCTGGTGTTCCAGGGTTTAGGGCAGAGCAGTGGTATTCGCGCAGTGTGGAGGGTCTTGCTGGGGCTGGTGTTTCAGGGTTTAGGGCAGAGCAGTGGTGTTCGGACAGTTTAGGGGGTCGTGCAGGGGGTGGTGTTTCAGGGTTTAGGGCAGTGCAGTAGTGTTCGGGCAGTGTAGGGGTTCATGCTGGGGCTGGTGTTTAAGGGTTTAGGTCAGTGCAGTGGTGTTAAGGCAGTGTAGGGTGTAGTGCTGCGGATGGAGTTTCAGGGCTTAGGGCAGTGCAGTGGTGTTCGGGCAGTGTAGGGGGTCATGCTGGGGGTGGTGTTTCAGGGTTTAGGGCAGAGCAGTGGAGCTCAGGCAGTGTAGGATTCGTGCTGGGGCTGAAGTTTCAGGGTTCAGGGCAGAGCAGTGGTGTTCGGGCAGTGTAGGGGTCGTGCTGGGGCTGTGTTTCAGGCTTTAGGGCAGAGCAATGGTGTTTGGGCAGTGTAGGGGTCATACTGGGGTGGTGTTTCAGGGTTTAGGGCAGAGCAGTGATGTTCGGGCTGTGTGGGGGGCCGTGCTGGGGCTGGAGTTTCAGGGTTTAGGGCAGTGCAGTGGTTTTCGGGCAGTGTAGGGTGTCGTGCTGGGGCTGGTGTTTAAGGGTTTAGGGCAGTGCAGTGGTGTTTGGGCAGTGTAGGGGTCATGCTGGGGCTGGTGTTTCAGGGTTTAGGGCAGTGCAGTGGTGTTCGGGCAGTGTAGGGTGTCATACTGGGGCTGGTGTTTCAGGGTTTAATGCAGTGCAGTGGTTTTTGGGCAGTGTAGGGGGTCGTGCAGGGCGTGGTGTGTCAGGGTTTAGGGCAGTGCAGTGGTGGTCAGACAGTGTAGGGTGGTCTTGCTGGGGGGTGGTGTTTCAGGGTTTAGGGCAGTGCAGTGGTGTTCGGGCAGTGTAGGGGGTCTTGCTGGGGGTGATGTTTCAGGGTTTAGGGCAGTGCAGTGATGTTCGGGCAATGTAGGGGGTCTTGCAAGGGGGTGGTGTTTCAGGGTTTAGGGCAGTGCAGTGGTGTTTGGGCAGTGTAGGGGGTCTTGCTGGGGGGTGGTGTTTCCGGGTTTAGAGCAGTGCAATGGTGTTCGGGCAGTGTAGGGAGTCGTGCGGGGGATGGTGTTTCAGGGTTTAGGGCAGTGCAGTGGTGTTCGGGCAGTGTAGAGGGTCATGCAGGGGCTGGTGGTTCAGGGTTTAGGGCAGTGCAGTGGTGTGCGGGCAGTGTAAAGATTTGTGCAGGGGCTGGTGTTTCAGGGTTTAGGGCAGTGCAGTGGTGTTCGGGCAGTGTAGGGTGTCGTGCTGGGACTGGTGTTTCAGGGCTTGGGGCAGTGCAGTGGTGTTCGGGCAGTGTAGGGGGTCGTTCAGGGGGTGGTGTTTCAGGGTTTAGGGCAGTGCAGTGGTGGTCGGAGAGTGTAGAGTGGTCTTGCTGGGGGGTGGTGTTTCAGGGTTTAGGGCAGTGCAGTGGTGTTTGGGCAGTGTAGGGGGTCTTGCTGGGGGGTGGTGTTTCAGGGTTTAGGGCAGTGCAGTGGTGTGTGCGCAGTGTAAAGATTTGTGCAGGGGCTGGTGTTTCAGGGTTTGGGGCAGTGCAGTGGTGTTCGGGCAGTGTAGGGGGTAGTTCAGGGGATGGTGTTTCAGGGTTTAGGGCAGTGCAGTGGTGTTCGGGCAGTGTAGGGGGTCATGCTGGGGGTGTTGTTTCAGGGTTTAGGGCAGTGCAGTGGTGTTCGCGCAGTGTGGGGGGTCGTGCTGGGGCTGGTGTTTCAGGGTTTAGGGCAGAGCAGTGGTGTTCGGGCAGTGTAGGGGGTCTTCCTGGGGGTGGTGTTTCAGGGTTTAGGGCAGTTCAGTGGTGTTCGAGCAATGTAGGGTGTCTTACAGGGGGGTGGTGTTTCAGGGTTTAGGGCAGTGCAATGGTGTTCAGGCAGTGTAGGGGGTCGTGCGTCGGCTGGTGTATCAGGGTTTAGGGCAGTGCAGAGATGTACGAGCAGTGTAGAGGGTCGTGCAGGGGCTGGTGTTTCAGGGTTTAGGGCAGTGCAGTGGTGTGCGGGCAGTGTAAAGATTTGTGCAGGGGCTGGTGTTTCAGGGTTTAGGGCAGTGCAGTGGTGTGCGGGCAGTGTAGGGGGTCGTGCAGGGGGTGGTGTTTCAGGGTTTATGGCAGTGCAGTGGTGTGCGGGCAGTGTAGGGGTCATGCAGGGGGTGGTGTTTTAGGGTTTAGGGCAGTTCAGCGGTGTTCGAGCAGTGTAGGGGGTCTTGCTGTGGGGTGGTGCTTCAGGGTTTAGGGCAGTGCAGTGGTGTTCGGGCAGTGTAGAGGGTTGTGCGTGGGCTGGTGTTTCAGGGTTTAGGGCAGTGCAGTGGTGTTCAGGCAGTGTAAGGGATCTTGTGGAGGCTGGTGTTTCAGGGTTTAGGGCAGTGCAGTGGTGTGCAGGCAGTGTAAAGGGTCATGCAGGGGCTGGTGTTTCAGGGTTTAGGGCAGTGCAGTGGTGTGTGGGCAGTGTAGTGGGTCGTGCAGGGGCTGGTGTTACAGGGTTTAGGGCAGTGCAGTGGTGTGTGGGCAGTGTAGGGAGTTGTGCAGTAGGTGGTGTTTCAGGGTTTATGGCAGTGCAGTGGTGTTCAGGCAGTGTAGGGGGTCATGCAGGGGATTGTGTTTCAGGGTTTAGGGCAGTGCAGTAGTGTTCGGGTAGTGTAGGGGGTTGTGCATGGGGTGGTGTTTCAGTGTTTAGGGCACTGCAGTGGTGTCCGGGCAGTGTAGGGGTTCGTGCAAGGGGTGGTGTTTTAGGGCTTAGGGCAGTGCAGTGGTGTTCGGGCAGTGTAGGGGGTCTTGCTGGGGCTGGTGTTTCAGGGTTTAGGGCAGTGCAGTGGTGTGCGGGCAGTGTAAAGATTTGTGCAGGGGCTGGTGTTTCAGGGTTTAGGGCAGTGGAGTGGTGTGCGGGCAGTGTAGGGGGTCGTGCAGGGGGTGGTGTTTCAGGGTTTATGGCAGTGCAGTGGTGTGCGGGCAGTGTAGGGGTCATGCAGGGGGTGGTGTTTTAGGGTTTAGGGCAGTTCAGCAGAGTTCGGGCAGTGTAGGGGGTCGTGCAGGGGATGGTGTTTCAGGGTTTAGGGCAGATCAGTGGTGGTCAGGCAGTGTAGGGGGTCTTGCTGGGGGGTGGTGCTTCAGGGTTTAGGGCAGTGCAGTGGTGTTCGGGCAGTGTAGGGGGTCTTGCTGGGGGGTGATGTTTCTGGGTTTAGGGCAGTGCAGTGGTGTTCGGGCAATGTAGGGGGTCTTGCAGGAGGGTGGTGTTTCAGAGTTTAGGGCAGTGCAGTGGTGTTCGGGCAGAATAGGTGGTCTTGCTGGGTGGTGGTGTTTCAGGGCTTAGGGCAGAGCAGTGGTGTTCGGGCAGTGTAGAGGGTTGTGCGTGGGCTGGTGTTTCAGGGTTTAGGGAAGTGCAGTGGTGTTCAGGCAGTGTAAGGGATCTTGTGGAGGCTGGTGTTTCAGGGTTTAGGGCAGTGCAGTGGTGTGCGGGCAGTATAAAGGGTCATGCAGGGGCTGGTGTTTCAGGGTTTAGGGCAGTGCAGTGGTGTGTGGGCAGTGTAGGGGGTCGTGCAGGGGCTGGTGTTACAGGGTTTAGGGCAAAGCAGTGGTGTGCGGGCAGTGTAGGGGGTTGTGCAGTAGGTGGTGTTTCAGGGTTTAGGGCAGTGCAGTGATGTTCAGGCAGTGTAGGGGGTCATGCAGGGGATTGTGTTTCAGGGTTTAGTGCAGTGCAGTGGTGTTCGGGCAGTGTTAGGGGTCTTTTTGGGGGTGGTGTTTCAGGGTTTAGGGCAGTGGTGTTCGGGCAGTGTAGGGGGTCTTGCTGGGGGTGGTGTTTCAGTGTTTAGGGCAGTGCAGTGATGTTCAGGTAGTGTAGGGGGTCTTGCTGGGGGTGGTGTTTCAGGGTTTAGGGCAGTGGAGTGGTGTTTGGGCAGTGAAGGGGGTCATGCAGGGGCTGGTGTATCAGGGTTTAGGGCAGTGCAGTGGTGTGCGGGCAGTGTAGGGGGTCATGCAGGGGGTGGTGTTTCAGGGTATAGGGCAGTGCAGCGGTGTTCGGGCAGTGTAGGGGGTTGTGCAGGGGATGGTGTTTCAGGGTTTAGGGCAGTGCAGTGGTGTTTGTGCAGTGAAGGGGGTCGTGCTGGGGGTGGTGTTTCAGGGTTTTTGGCAGTGCAGTGGTGTTCGGGCAGTGTAGGGTGTCATGCAGTGGGTAGTGTTTCAGAGTTTAGGGCAGAGCAGTGGTGTTCATGCAGTGTGGGGGGTCGTGCTGGGGCTGGTGTTTCAGAGTTTAGGGCAGAGCAGTGGTGTTCAGGCAGGGTGGGGGGTGTGTTTCAGGGTTTAGGGCAGTGCAGTGGTGTCCGGGTAGTGTGAGGGGTCATGCTGGGGCTGGTGTTTCAGGGTTTAGGGCAGAGCAGTGGTGTTCACGCAGTGTGGCAGGTCATGCTGGGGCTGGTGTTTCAGGGTTTAGGGCAGTGCAGTGCTGTTTGGGGAGTTTAGGGGGTCATGCTGGGGCTGGTGTTTCACTGTTTAGGGCAGTGCAGTGGTGTTCGGGTAGTGTAGGGGGTCTTGCTGGGGTTGGTGTTTCAGGGTTTAGGGCAGTGGTGTTAGGGCAGTGTAGGGGGTCGTGCAAGGGGTGGCTCAATGTTTACGGCAGTGCAGTGGTGTTCGGGCAGTGTAGGGAGTCGTGCGGGGGATGGTGTTTCAGGGTTTAGGGCAGTGCAGTGGTGTTCGGGCAGTGTAGAGGGTCATGCAGGGGCTGGTGGTTCAGGGTTTAGGGCAGTGCAGTGGTGTGCGGGCAGTGTAAAGATTTGTGCAGGGGCTGGTGTTTCAGGGCTTAGGGCAGTGCAGTGGTGTTCGGGCAGTGTAGGGTGTCGTGCTGGGACTGGTGTTTCAGGGCTTGGGGCAGTGCAGTGGTGTTCGGGCAGTGTAGGGGGTCGTTCAGGGGGTGGTGTTTCAGGGTTTAGGGCAGTGCAGTGGTGGTCGGACAGTGTAGAGTGGTCTTGCTGGGGGGTGGTGTTTCAGGGTTTAGGGCAGTGCAGTGGTGTTTGGGCAGTGTAGGGGGTCTTGCTGGGGGGTGGTGTTTCAGGGTTTAGGGCAGTGCAGTGGTGTGTGCGCAGTGTAAAGATTTGTGCAGGGGCTGGTGTTTCAGGGTTTGGTTCAGTGCAGTGGTGTTCAGGCAGTGTAGGGGGTAGTTCAGGGGATGGTGTTTCAGGGTTTAGGGCAGTGCAGTGGTGTTCGGGCAGTGTAGGGGGTCATGCTGGGGGTGTTGTTTCAGGGTTTAGGGCAGTGCAGTGGTGTTCGCGCAGTGTGGGGGGTCGTGCTCGGGCTGGTGTTTCAGGGTTTAGGGCAGAGCAGTGGTGTTCGGGCAGTGTAGGGGGTCTTCCTGGGGGTGGTGTTTCAGGGTTTAGGGCAGTTCAGTGGTGTTCGAGCAATGTAGGGTGTCTTACAGGGGGGTGGTGTTTCAGGGTTTAGGGCAGTGCAATGGTGTTCAGGCAGTGTAGGGGGTCGTGCGTGGGCTGGTGTATCAGGGTTTAGGGCAGTGCAGAGATGTACGAGCAGTGTAGAGGGTCGTGCAGGGGCTGGTGTTTCAGGGTTTAGGGCAGTGCAGTGGTGTGCGGGCAGTGTAAAGATTTGTGCAGGGGCTGGTGTTTCAGGGTTTAGGGCAGTGCAGTGGTGTGCGGGCAGTGTAGGGGGTCGTGCAGGGGGTGGTGTTTCAGGGTTTATGGCAGTGCAGTGGTGTGCGGGCAGTGTAGGGGTCATGCAGGGGGTGGTGTTTTAGGGTTTAGGGCAGTTCAGCGGTGTTCGAGCAGTGTAGGGGGTCTTGCTGTGGGGTGGTGCTTCAGGGTTTAGGGCAGTGCAGTGGTGTTCGGGCAGTGTAGAGGGTTGTGCGTGGGCTGGTGTTTCAGGGTTTAGGGCAGTGCAGTGGTGTTCAGGCAGTGTAAGGGATCTTGTGGAGGCTGGTGTTTCAGGGTTTAGGGCAGTGCAGTGGTGTGCAGGCAGTGTAAAGGGTCATGCAGGGGCTGGTGTTTCAGGGTTTAGGGCAGTGCAGTGGTGTGTGGGCAGTGTAGTGGGTCGTGCAGGGGCTGGTGTTACAGGGTTTAGGGCAGTGCAGTGGTGTGTGGGCAGTGTAGGGAGTTGTGCAGTAGGTGGTGTTTCAGGGTTTATGTCAGTGCAGTGGTGTTCAGGCAGTGTAGGGGGTCATGCAGGGGATTGTGTTTTGAAATACTCCTGAGGCGGAAAGCCGGGAGAACTCTGGCCGATTATTTTAAAACTGTGATTTTACTCTGTGTTTTTTAAAAAGTACTTTGCACTTACCTGAGCTCCTCTGACCTAGTTGCAGCTAGTTGCAGTTGGGATAGCACTAGCTCAGCTGATTCGAGCGTTGTTGGAGGTGGAGAATCGCGCTGCGGCCTTCGCGCGCTTGACCCCCCAGACACGCCCATTCTCGAGGCCACGCCTCCCGCCCCTATATCAATGCGCCTTCCCCGGTCGCGCAGCGGGCGAGCGCAGCGGGCGCGCCGTCATCGCGCCGAAGTCGCGCCTAAGTCCAGCCCGTCTGCGCCCGTCCGCGATCGTACTCGGTCCAGGGCCTTACCCCATGCCCCTCGGGACAATCACATACGGTGGAGTAAGCAGGAATTACTTGCCTTACGCCGTAATGTGAATGTTTCTTGCAAGCATAAACTCCGAGCAGAAGACAACATAGGCTGCGAACACTGCCACTTCTCCTATGATCTTGGTAGGAATACGAACAGTAAGGACTACATCATGCACTGCGGACTGCTTAATGTACGCTCATTAAGGAAACACAAGTTAGATCTATATGACTTACTCACTGAAAAGAACTGGGACCTTGTATTCCTAACAGAAACGTGGTTAGACAATGAGTCTACATCTGATGCCCTTGAGGCACTTCCAGTAGGAAATACAATACACAGACAGGACAGACCCATAGGCAGAGGAGGGGGCATTGCAATTGTAACTCGAGAAAGCTTACAATGCCAATTTGACAGTTCTCCCACCCTGGATTGTGAGGCAGGGAGTTTCACTATTAAAGTGACTAATAGCCATACGATAAAGGGCATGCTAATCTACAGACCCCCAGGCCCTATAGCCAAGTTTGAGGAAAGTCTGGTTGAAGGCATTATGGAGACTGCTTTACGCAATGATAAATTCTTGGTACTCGGAGACCTTAACTTACACCTCAATAACCCCTTAGATCGCGCCAGTAAGAATTTCAGTCAGGCTTTAGGTGCCCTCCAACTGAATCAAATTGTTAGTGGTCCGACACATCAGTTGGGTCACCTGCTGGATCCCATATTTGTAAACTGGGGGGAAATAGAAGCTAAAACCCCTATTCCCATCCCCTGGTCGGATCACTATCTAGTCCCTTTCTCCATTCGTATTCCTGGAAGCACACCCCCGCAGCCAACATTATTGTATCATCTTAGGCGGAATTGGGCTACTTTCTCCCAGCCTAAATTCTGCGAGGCACTGACTAAGGGGGGGAGCCCGGGGGGGGAGGACGCCGACACAGCTAACACTAATCTTTGCAATCGCATCTCTGAGGCACTGGACTTTACAGCTCCTCTTCAAAAAGCCAAATCCGGGGGTCGTGTTCAAAAAACTGCCCCATGGTTCAACGTGGAATTAAGAACCATGAAAACCACACTGAAAAGAGCCGAAAGAGATTGGCGCAGGACTTTCTCCAAAGAATCTAGAGCCACCTACTTGACTAACAGACGACTTTACCATGGTCAAATCAGGAAATCCAAAGCAGCATACTATGCGTCTAGAATCAGTGAAGCTGGTAACTCAACGAAAGAGCTGTTTTCACTCTACAAAACTCTTTCGAGCGGAAAATCAATCAATGCCCCAGTTGATTGTTCCCCCGAATCATGCAATAAAATTGCAGATTTCTTTTCAGAAAAAATAACCAAAATCTATTCAGCGTTCCCAACGCAGCCTATAACTGGGACAGAATTTGTCGAAAGCCCCAGGGAATGGGGAGATAGACACAGACTGACCCACTTTTTCGTCCCGCCCCCAGAAGATTTCCTAATAATTTGTAGATCTGTGAGGTCGGGTTCTCCACGGGACCCTACCACACCTAAACGTCTAGCGGATAGTCTGGTGGTATTAGAACCCTACATCAGACATCTACTAGACGTGTCTTTTAGTACCATGACAGTACCTAAAGACTGGAAAAAGGCGGTGGTCCTACCTTTAAGGAAGAAACCTACCATTAGTTTTGAGAAACTTGAGAACCTGCGGCCAATTTCTCTCCTACCATACTTAGCCAAAGTAGCCGAAAAAACGGTCAATCTACAACTGATGGATTTTGTTGAAAAAGCCACATTATTACACGATACTCAATTCGGTTTTCGTCCCCGTCACTCTACAGAATCTGCATTACTGACGGCGGTGGAATCCCTACGTCAGGGGGCGGATGAGGGTCACACCATGGCCCTCATCCTACTGGACCTGAGTGCAGCATTTGACACTGTTGCTCATGCCAACTTGCTACAGTGTTTGAATAACGGAGGAATATCTGAGGCTGCACTTCAATGGATCCAATCGTTCCTGACTGGGAGAAGCTTCCAAGTCCGCCTGGGTGATCACTACTCTAGAGACATAGGTTTGGGACAGGGCGTTCCCCAGGGATCGTCCCTGAGCCCAACTTTATTTAATCTTTATGTCTCTCCAGTGGCTTCAATTGCCACGAGTCATGGATTGGAAATCGTGTCATATGCCGATGACACACAGTTGGTTATCTCCCTCTCTCGAGCGCCCGGACTTGCTATGGACAGTTTCAGAGCTTGCATGCAAGATCTTGCAACCTGGATGTCCACTAATTGCCTGAAATTAAATGGCAACAAGACCGAGGTACTCGTGGTGGGGGGGAGTCCTTCCGCCTGGTCGTCGGCATGGTGGCCCCCAGGCTTAGGGCAGGCACCTATGCCCCGTCAGGAAGTTAAAAACCTGGGCGTATGGCTCGATGCTCACCTGTCTTTTGGACCCCAAATAAACCGAGTGGCGGGTGTCTGCTTTAGCGTTCTAAAAATCTTACGCAAGGTCCTTGCTCTCCTTCCTATGTCCGCCCGGAGAACGCTGGTACATGCCCTCGTGACATCGCGCCTAGACTATGGCAACCTTTTGTACTTAGGAGCCACCTGTAAGGCAATAAACCGCCTCCAGGTATTACAGAACGTGGCAGCCCGCCTCATCCTTAAAACTCCTAATAGATCGGATTCGAAAGCTGCCCTTCACACTCTCCACTGGCTGCCAGTGAGAAGCAGAGTGGAATTTAAAGCCCTCTGTACCTGCCATCGCATTCTTGCTCGGAAAGCTCCTAGACCACTCCTGAACCTTGTTATCAAGTATGTACCTTCTCGCGCTCTGCGCTCTTCTCATGGAGGTCTACTTGTGGTCCCTAGGGTCAGAAAGGCTCGTATGGGTGGACGCTCTTTTCGCCATTTGGCAGCGAAGCGCTGGAACGCCCTGCCTCTTAACCTCCGCCTAGACCCCTCGGAATCCAGCTTCCGGAAGAATTTAAAAACTCACCTTTTTTCAAAATAGTCGTGCCTACTCCTCACTACTGCTCTGAGTCTCTCAGCTGTAGCGCGGGGACACGCTTCTAGCGTAACCAAGCGCTTTATAAACCTCCCTAATAATAATAAAATTAGGGTTTAGGGCAGTGCAGTGGTGTTCGGGTAGTGTAGGGGGTTGTGCATGGGGTGGTGTTTCAGTGTTTAGGGCACTGCAGTGGTGTCTGGGCAGTGTAGGGGTTCGTGCAAGGGGTGGTGTTTTAGGGCTTAGGGCAGTGCAGTGGTGTTCGGGCAGTGTAGGGGGTCTTGCTGGGGCTGGTGTTTCAGGGTTTAGGGCAGTGCAGTGGTGTGCGGGCAGTGTAAAGATTTGTGCAGGGGCTGGTGTTTCAGGGTTTAGGGCAGTGGAGTGGTGTGCGGGCAGTGTAGGGGGTCGTGCAGGGGGTGGTGTTTCAGGGTTTATGGCAGTGCAGTGGTGTGCGGGCAGTGTAGGGGTCATGCAGGGGGTGGTGTTTTAGGGTTTAGGGCAGTTCAGCGGTGTTCGGGCAGTGTAGGGGGTCGTGCAGGGGATGGTGTTTCAGGGTTTAGGGCAGTGCAGTGGTGGTCAGGCAGTGTAGGGGGTCTTGCTGGGGGGTGGTGCTTCAGGGTTTAGGGCAGTGCAGTGGTGTTCGGGCAGTGTAGGGGGTCTTGCTGGGGGGTGATGTTTCTGGGTTTAGGGCAGTGCAGTGGTGTTCGGGCAATGTAGGGGGTCTTGCAGGAGGGTGGTGTTTCAGAGTTTAGGGCAGTGCAGTGGTGTTCGGGCAGAATAGGTGGTCTTGCTGGGTGGTGGTGTTTCAGGGCTTAGGGCAGAGCAGTGGTGTTCGGGCAGTGTAGAGGGTTGTGCGTGGGCTGGTGTTTCAGGGTTTAGGGAAGTGCAGTGGTGTTTAGGCAGTGTAAGGGATCTTGTGGAGGCTGGTGTTTCAGGGTTTCGGGCAGTGCAGTGGTGTGCGGGCAGTATAAAGGGTCATGCAGGGGCTGGTGTTTCAGGGTTTAGGGCAGTGCAGTGGTGTGTGGGCAGTGTAGGGGGTCGTGCAGGGGCTGGTGTTACAGGGTTTAGGGCAAAGCAGTGGTGTGCGGGCAGTGTAGGGGGTTGTGCAGTAGGTGGTGTTTCAGGGTTTAGGGCAGTGCAGTGGTGTTCAGGCAGTGTAGGGGGTCATGCAGGGGATTGCGTTTCAGGGTTTAGTGCAGTGCAGTGGTGTTCGGGCAGTGTTAGGGGTCTTTTTGGGGGTGGTGTTTCAGGGTTTAGGGCAGTGGTGTTCGGGCAGTGTAGGGGGTCTTGCTGGGGGTGGTGTTTCAGTGTTTAGGGCAGTGCAGTGATGTTCAGGTAGTGTAGGGGGTCTTGCTAGGGGTGGTGTTTCAGGGTTTAGGGCAGTGGAGTGGTGTTTGGGCAGTGAAGGGGGTCATGCAGGGGCTGGTGTATCAGGGTTTAGGGCAGTGCAGTGGTGTGCGGGCAGTGTAGGGGGTCATGCAGGGGGTGGTGTTTCAGGGTATAGGGCAGTGCAGCGGTGTTCGGGCAGTGTAGGGGGTTGTGCAGGGGATGGTGTTTCAGGGTTTAGGGCAGTGCAGTGGTGTTTGTGCAGTGAAGGGGGTCATGCTGGGGGTGGTGTTTCAGGGTTTTTGGCAGTGCAGTGGTGTTCGGGCAGTGTAGGGTGTCATGCAGTGGGTAGTGTTTCAGAGATTAGGGCAGAGCAGTGGTGTTCATGCAGTGTGGGGGGTCGTGCTGAGGCTGGTGTTTCAGAGTTTAGGGCAGAGCAGTGGTGTTCAGGCAGGGTGGGGGGTGTGTTTCAGGGTTTAGGGCAGTGCAGTGGTGTCCGGGTAGTGTGAGGGGTCATGCTGGGGCTGGTGTTTCAGGGTTTAGGGCAGAGCAGTGGTGTTCACGCAGTGTGGCAGGTCATGCTGGGGCTGGTGTTTCAGGGTTTAGGGCAGTGCAGTGCTGTTTGGGGAGTTTAGGGGGTCATGCTGGGGCTGGTGTTTCACTGTTTAGGGCAGTGCAGTGGTGTTCGGGTAGTGTAGGGGGTCTTGCTGGGGTTGGTGTTTCAGGGTTTAGGGCAGTGGTGTTAGGGCAGTGTAGGGGGTCGTGCAAGGGGTGGCTCAATGTTTACGGCAGTGCAGTGGTGTTCGGACAGTGTAGGGGGTCGTGCTGGGGTGGTGTTTCAGGGTTTAGGGCAGTGCAGTGGTGTTCGGGCAGTGTAGGGGGTTGTGCTAGGGCTGGTGTTTTAGGGTTTAGGGCAGTGCAGTGTTGTTCGGGCAGTGTAGGGGGTCATGCATGGGGTGGTATTTCAGGGTTTAGGGCCGTGCAGTGGTGTTCGGGTAGTGTAGGGGGATGTGCATGGGGTGGTGTTTCAGGGTTTAGGGCACTGCAGTGGTGTTTAAGCAGTGTAGGGGGTCGTGCAGGGGGTGGTGTTTCAGGGTTTAGGTCAGTGCAGTGGTGTTCAGGCAGTGTAGGGTGTAGTGCTGCAGATGATGTTGCAGGGTTTAGGACAGTGCAGTGGTGTTCCAGCAGTGTAGGGGGTCATGCTGGGGGTGGGGTTTCAGGGTTTAGGGCAGAGCAGTGGAGCTCAGGCAGTGTAGGGGTCGTGCTGGGGCCGATGTTTCATGGTTTAGGGCAGAGCAGTGGTGTTAGGGCAGTGTAGGGGTCCTGCTGGGGTTGTGTTTCAGGGTTTAGGGCAGTGCAGTGGTGTTCGGGCAGTGTGGGGGGCCGTGCTGTAGCTGGAGTTTCAAGGCTTAGGGCAGTGCAGTGGTGTTCGGGCAGTGTAGGGGGTCATGCTGGGGCTGGTGTTTCAGGGTTTAGGGCAGTGCAGTGGTGTTCAGGCAGTGTAGGGTGTCGTGCTGTGGCTGGTGTTTCAGGGTTTAGGGCAGTGCAGTGGTGTTTGGGCAGTGTAGGGGGTTGTGCTGGGCCTGGTGTTTCAGGGTTTAGGGCTGTGCAGCGGTGTTTGGGCAGTGTAGGGGGTCGTGCCGGGGCTGGTGTTTCAGGGTTTAGGGCAGTGCAGTAGTGTTCGGGTAGTCTATGGGATGGTGCTGAGGCTGGTGTTTCAGGGTTTAGGGCAGTGCAGTGGTGTTCGGGCAGTGTAGGGGGTCGTGCTGGGGGTGGTGTTTCAGGGTTTAGGGCAATGCAGTGAAGTTCGGGCAGTGTAGGGGGTCCTGCTGGGGCTGGTGTTTGAGGGTTTAGTGCAGTGCAGTGATGTTCTGGCAATGTTGGGGTCTTGTTGGGGGTGGTGTTTCAGGGTTTAGGGCAGTGGTGTTCGGGCAGTGTAGGGGGTCTTGCTGGGGCTGGTGTTTCAGGGTTTAGTGCAGTGCAGTGGTGTGCGGGCAGTGTAAAGATTTGTGCAGGGGCTGGTGTTTCAGGGTTTAGGGCAGTGCAGTGGTTTTCGGGCAGTGTACGGTGTCGTGCTGTGGCTGGTGTTTCAGGGTTTAGGGCAGTGCAGTGGTGTTCGGGCACTCTAGGATGTCTTGCTGGGGCTGGTGTTTCAGGGTTTAGGGGAGTGCAGTGGTGTTCGGGCAGTGTACGGTGTCGTGCTGGGACTGGTGTTTCAGGTTTTGGGGCAGTGCAGTGGTGGTCGGACAGTGTAGAGTGGTCTTGCTGGGAGGTGGTGTTTCAGGGTTTAGGGCAGTGCAGTGGTGTTTGGGCAGTGTAGGGGGTCTTGCTGGGGGGTGGTGTTTCAGGGTTTAGGGCAGTATAGTGGTGTGCGGGCAGTGTAAAGGTGTGTGCAGGGGCTGGTGTTTCAGGGTTTGGGGCAGTGCAGTGGTGTTCGGGCAGTGTAGGGGGTCGTGCATGGGGTGGTGTTTCAGGGTTTAGGGCAGTGCAGTGGTGTTCGGGCAGTGTAGGGGGTTGTGCTGGTGCTGGTGTTTTAGGGTTTAGGGCAGTGCAGTGATGTTTGGGCAGTGTAGGGGGTCTTGCTGGGGGGTGGTGTTTCAGGGTTTAGGGCAGTGCAATGGTGTTCAGGCAGTGTAGGGGGTCGTGCGGGGGCTGGTGTATAAGGGTTTAGGGCAGTGCAGTGGTGTTCGCGCAGTGTAGAGGGTCGTGCAGGGGCTGGTGTTTCAGTGTTTAGGGCAGTGCAGTGGTGTGCGGGCAGTGTAAAGATTTGTGCAGGGGCTGGTGTTTCAGGGTTTAGGGCAGTGGAGTGGTGTGCGGGCAGTGTAGGGGGTCGTGCAGGGGGTGGTGTTTCAGGGTTTTTGGCAGTGCAGTGGTGTGCGGACAGTGTAGGGGTCATGCAGGGGGTGGTGTTTTAGGGTTTAGGGCAGTTCAGCGGTGTTCGGGCAGTGTAGGGGGTCGTGCAGGGGATGGTGTTTCAGGGTTTAGGGCAGTGCAGTGGTGTTCGGGCAGTGTAGGGGGTCTTGCAGGAGGGTGGTGTTTCAGAGTTTAGGGCAGTGCAGTGGTGTTCGGGCAGAATAAGTGGTCTTGCTGGGTGGTGGTGTTTCAGGGCTTAGGGCAGAGCAGTGGTGTTCGGGCAGTGTAGAGGGTTGTGCGTGTGCTGGTGTTTCAGGGTTTAGGGCAGTGCAGTGGTGTTCAGGCAGTGTAAGGGATCTTGTGGAGGCTGGTGTTTCAGGGTTTAGGGCAGTGCAGTGGTGTGCGGGCAGTATAAAGGGTCATGCAGGGGCTGGTGTTTCAGGGTTTAGGGCAGTGCAGTGGTGTGTGGGCAGTGTAGGGGGTCGTGCAGGGGCTGGTGTTACAGGGTTTAGGGCAGTGCAGTGGTGTGCGGGCAGTGTAGGGGGTTGTGCAGTAGGTGGTGTTTCAGGGTTTAGGGCAGTGCAGTGGTGTTCGGGCAGTGTTGGGGGTCTTTTTGGGGGTGATGTTTCAGGGTTTAGGGCAGTGGTGTTCGGGCAGTGTAGGGGGTCTTGCTGGGGGTGGTGTTTCAGTGTTTAGGGCAGTGCAGTGATGTTCAGGTAGTGTAGGGGGTCTTGCTGGGGGTAGTGTTTCAGGGTTTAGGGCAGTGGAGTGGTGTTTCGGCAGTGAAGGGGGTCGTGCACGGGCTGGTGTATCAGGGTTTAGGGCAGTGCAGTGGTGTGCGGGCAGTGTAGGGGGTCATGCAGGGGGTGGTGTTTCAGGGTATAGGGCAGTGCAGCGGTGTTCGGGCAGTGTAGGGGGTTGTGCAGGGGATGGTGTTTCAGGGTTTAGGGCAGTGCAGTGGTGTTTGTGCAGTGAAGGGGGTCGTGCTAGGGGTGGTGTTTCAGGGTTTTTGGCAGTGCAGTGGTGTTCGGGCAGTGTAGGGGGTCTTGCAGTGGGTAGTGTTTCAGAGTTTAGGGCAGAGCAGTGGTGTTCGCGCAGTGTGGGGGGTCGTGCTGGGGCTGGTGTTTCAGAGTTTAGGGCAGAGCAGTGGTGTTCAGGCAGGGTGGGGGGTGTGTTTCAGGGTTTAGGGCAGTGCAGTGGTGTCCGGGTAGTGTGAGGGGTCATGCTGGGTCTGGTGTTTCAGGGTTTAGGGCAGAGCAGTGGTGTTCACGCAGTGTGGCAGGTCATGCCGGGGCTGGTGTTTCAGGGTTTAGGGCAGTGCAGTGCTGTTTGGGGAGTTTAGGGGGTCATGCTGGGGCTGGTGTTTCACTGTTTGGGGCAGTGCAGTGGTTTTCGGGTAGTGTAGGGGGTCTTGCTGGGGTTGGTGTTTCAGGGTTTAGGGCAGTGGTGTTAGGGCAGTGTAGGGGGTCGTGCAGGGGGTGGCTCAAGGTTTACGGCAGTGCAGTGGTGTTCGGACAGTGTAGGGCGTCGTGCTGGGGTGGTGTTTCAGGGTTTAGGGCAGTGCAGTGGTGTTCGGGCAGTGTAGGGGGTTGTGCTAGGGCTGGTGTTTTAGGGTTTAGGGTAGTGCAGTGTTGTTCGGGTAGTGTAGGGGGTCATGCATGGGGTGGTATTTCAGGGTTTAGGGCCGTGCAGTGGTGTTCGGGTAGTGTAGGGGGTTGTGCATGGGGTGGTGTTTCAGGGTTTAGGGCACTGCAGTGGTGTTTGGGCAGTGTAGGGGGTCGTGCAGGGGGTGGTGTTTCAGGGTTTAGGGCAGTGCAGTGGTGTTTGGGCAGTGTAGGGGGTCGTGCTGGGGCCTGTGTTTCAGGGTTTAGGTCAGTGCAGTGGTGTTCAGGCAGTGTAGGGTGTAGTGCTGCGGATGCTGTTGCAGGGTTTAGGACAGTGCAGTGGTGTTCCAGCAGTGTAGGGGGTCATGCTGGGGGTGGGGTTTCAGGGTTTAGGGCAGAGCAGTGGAGCTCAGGCAGTGTAGGGGTCGTGCAGGGGCTGATGTTTCATGGTTTTGGGCAGAGCAGTGGTGTTAGGGCAGTGTAGGGGTCCTGCTGGGGTTGTGTTTCAGGGTTTAGGGCAGTGCAGTGGTGTTCGGGCAGTGTGGGGGGCAGTGCTGTGGCTGGAGTTTCAAGGCTTTGGGCAGTGCAGTGGTGTTCGGGCAGAGTAGGGGGTCATGCTGGGGCTGGTGTTTCAGGGTTTAGGGCAGTGCAGTGGTGTTTGGGCAGTGTAGGGTGTCGTGCTGTGGCTGGTGTTTCAGGGTTTAGGGCAGTGCAGTGGTGTTTGGGCAGTGTAGGGGGTCGTGCTGGGCCTGGTGTTTCAGGGTTTAGGGCTGTGCAGCGGTGTTTGGGCAGTGTAGGGGGTCATGCCGGGGCTGGTGTTTCAGGGTTTAGGGCAGTGCAGTAGTGTTCGGGTAGTCTAGGGGATCGTGCTGGGGCTGGTGTTTCAGGGTTTAGGGCAATGCAGTGAAGTTCGGGCAGTGTAGGGGGTCCTGCTGGGGCTGGTGTTTGAGGGTTTAGTGCAGTGCAGTGATGTTCCGGCAATGTTGGGGGTCTTGTTGGGGGTGGTGTTTCAGGGTTTAGGGCAGTGGTGTTCGGCAGTGTAGGGGGTCTTCCTGGGGGTGGTGTTTCAGGGTTTAGGGCAATGCAGTGAAGTTCGGGCAGTGTAGGGGGTCCTGCTGGGGCTGGTGTTTGAGGGTGTAGTGCAGTGCAGTGATGTTCCGGCAATGTTGGGGGTCTTGTTGGGGGTGGTGTTTCAGGGTTTAGGGCAGTGCAGTGGTGTTCGGGCAGTGTAGGGGGTGGTGCTGGGGCTGGTGTTTCAGGGTTTAGGTCAGTGCAGTGGTGTTCAGGCAGTATAGGGTGTAGTGCTGCGGATGGTGTTTCAGAGTTTAGGGCAGTGTAGTGGTGTTCGGGCAGTGTAGGGGTCTTGCTGGGGCTTGTGTTGGAGGGTTTAGTGCAGTGCAGTGATGTTCGGGCAGTGTTGTGGTTCTTGTTGGGGTGGTGTTTCAGGGTTTAGGGCAGTGGTGTTCGGGCAGTGTAGGGGGTCTTGCTGGGGCTGGTGTTTCAGGGTTTAGTGCAGTGCAGTGATATTCGGGCAGTGTTGGGGGTCTTGTTGGGGGTGGTGTTTTAGGGTTTAGGGCAGTGGTGTTCTGGCAGTGTAGGGGGTCTTGCTGGGGGTGGTGTTTCAGGGTTTAGGGCAGTGCAGTGGTGTTCGGGTAGTGTAGGGGGTCTTGCTGGGGGTGGTGTTTCAGGGTTTAGGGCATGCAGTGGTGTTCGGGCAGTGTGGGGGGTCTTGCTGGGGGTGGTGTTTCAGGGTTTAAGGCAGAGCAGTGCTGTTCGGGCAGTGTAGGATGTCTTGCAGGGGGTGGTGTTTCAGGCTTTAGGGCAGTGCAGTGGTGTTCGGGCAGTGTAGGGGGTCATGCTGGGGGTGGTGTTTCAGAGTTTAGTGCAGTGCAGTGGTGTTCGGGCAGTGTAGGGGGTCGTGCAAGGGGGGTGTTTCAGGGTTTAGGGCAGAGCAGTGGTGTTCGTGCAGTGTCAGGGGTCGTGCTGGGGCTGGTGTTTCAGGGTTTAGGGCAGAGCAGTGGTGTTCGGGCAGTGTAGGGGGTCTTCCTGGGGGTGGTGTTTCAGGGATTAGGGCAGTGCAGTTGTGTTCGGGCAATGTAGGGGGTCTTGCAGAGGGGTTTGATTTCAGGGTTTAGGGCAGTGCAGTGGTGTTTGGGCAGTGTAGGGGGTCTTGCTGGGGGGTGGTGTTTCAGGGTTTAGGGCAGTGCAATGGTGTTTAGGCAGTGTAGGGGGTCGTGCGGGGGCTGGTGTATCAGGGTTTAGGGCTGTGTAGTGGTGTTCGCACAGTGTAGACGGTCGTGCAGGGGCTGGTGTTTCAGGGTTTAGGGCAGTGCAGTGGTGTGCGGGCAGTGTAAAGATTTGTGCAGGGGCTGGTGTTTCAGGGTTTAGGGCAGTGCAGTGGTGTGCGGGCAGTGTAGGGTGTCGTGCAGGGGTTGGTGTTTCAGGGTTTAGGGCAGTGCAGTGGTGTGCAGGCAGTGTAGGGGGTCATGCAGGGGGTGGTGTTTCAGGGTTTAGGGCAGTGCAGTGGTGTTCGGGCAGTGTAGGGGGTCGTGCAGGGGATGGTGTTTCAGGGTTTAGGGCAGAGCAGTGGTGTTCGCGCAGTGTGGGAGGTCATGCTGGGGGTGGTGTTTCAGGGTTTAGGGCAGTGCAGTGGTGTTCGGGCAGTGTAGGGGGTTGTGCATTGGGTGGTGTTTCAGGGTTTAGGGCACTGCAGTGGTGTTTGGGCAGTGTAGGGGGTTATGCAGGGGGTGGTGTTTCAGGGTTTAGGGCAGTGCAGTGCTGTTTGGGCAGTGTAGGGGGTCGTGCTGGGGCCTGTGTTTCAGGGTTTAGGTCAGTGCAGTGGTGTTCAGGAAGTGTAGGGTGTAGTGCTGCGGATGATTTTGCAGGGTTTAGGACAGTGCAGTGGTGTTCCAGCAGTGTAGGGGGTCATGCTGGGGGTGGGGTTTCAGGGTTTAGGGCAGAGCAGTGGAGCTCAGGCAGTGTAGGGGTTGTGCTGGGGCTGATGTTTCATGGTTTAGGGCAGAGCAGTGGTGTTCGGGCAGTGAAGGGGTCCTGCTGGGGTTGTGTTCCAGGGTTTAGGGCAGTGCAGTGGTGTTCGGGCAGTGTAGGGGTCTTGCTGGGGCTTGTGTTGGAGGGTTTAGTGCAGTGCAGTGATGTTCGGGCAGTGTTGTGGGTCTTGTTGGGGTGGTGTTTCAGGGTTTAGGGCAGTGGTGTTTGGGCAGTGTGGGGGGCCGTGCTGTGGCTGGAGTTTCAAGGCTTAGGACAGTGCAGTGGTGTTCGGGCAGTGTAGGGGGTCATGCTGGTGCTGGTGTTTCAGGGTTTAGGGCAGTGCAGTGGTGTTCGGGCAGTGTAGGGTGTCGTGCTGTGGCTGGTGTTTCAGGGTTTAGGGCAGTGCAGTAGTGTTTGGGCAGTGTAGGGGGTCGTGCTGGGCCTGGTGTTTCAGGGTTTAGGGCTGTGCAGCGGTGTTTGGGCAGTGTAGGGCGTCGTGCCGGGGCTGGTGTTTCAGGGTTTAGGGCAGTGCAGTAGTGTTCGGGTAGTCTAGGGGATCGTGCTGGGGCTGGTGTTTCAGGGTTTAGGACAGTGCAGTGGTGTTCGGGCAGTGTAGGGGGTCGTGCTGGGGCTGGTGTTTCAGAGTTTAGGGCAGTGGTGTTCAGCAGTGTGGGGGGTCTTGCTGGGGGTGGTGTTTCAGGGTTTAGGGCAGTGCAGTGGTGTTCGGGCAGTGTAGGGTGTTGTGCTGGGGCTGGTGTTTCAGGGTTTAGGGCAGTGCAGTGGTGTTTGGGCAGTGTAGGGGTCATGCTGGGGCTGGTGTTTCAGGGTTTAGGGCAGTGCAGTGGTGTTCGGGCAGTGTAGGGTGTCATACTGGGGCTGGTGTTTCAGGGTTTAATGCAGTGCAGTGGTTTTTGGGCAGTGTAGGGGGTCGTGCAGGGCGTGGTGTGTCAGTGTTTAGGGCAGTGCAGTGGTGGTCAGACAGTTTAGGGTGGTCTTGCTGGGGGGTGGTGTTTCAGGGTTTAGGGCAGTGCAGTGGTGTTCGGGCAGTGTAGGGGGTCTTGCTGGGGGTGATGTTTCAGGGTTTAGGGCAGTGCAGTGGTGTTCGGGCAATGTAGGGGGTCTTGCAAGGGGGTGGTGTTTCAGGGTTTAGGGCAGTGCAGTGGTGTTTGGGCAGTGTAGGGGGTCTTGCTGGGGGGTGGTGTTTCAGGGTTTAGGGCAGTGCAATGGTGTTCGGGCAGTGTAGGGGGTCGTGCGGGGGAAGGTGTTTCAGGGTTGAGGGCAGTGCAGTGGTGTTCGGGCAGTGTAGAGGGTCGTGCAGGGGCTGGTTGTTCAGGGTTTAGGGCAGTGCAGTGGTGTGCGGGCAGTGTAAAGTTTTGTGCAGGGGCTGGTGTTTCAGGGTTTAGGGCAGTGCAGTGGTGTTCGGGCAGTGTACGGTGTCGTGCTGGGACTGGTGTTTCAGGTTTTGGGGCAGTGCAGTGGTGTTCGGGCAGTGTAGGGAGTCGTTCAGGGGGTGGTGTTTCAGGGTTTAGGGCAGTGCAGTGGTGGTCAGACAGTGTAGAGTGGTCTTGCTGGGAGGTGGTGTTTCAGGGTTTAGGGCAGTGCAGTGGTGTTTGGGCAGTGTAGGGGGTCTTGCTGGGGCTGGTGGTGTTTCAGGGTTTAGCGCAGTACAGTGGTGTGTGGGCAGTGTAAAGATGTGTGCAGGGGCTGGTGTTTCAGGGTTTGGGGCAGTGCAGTGGTGTTCGGGCAGCATAAGGGGTCGTTCAGGGGATGGTGTTTCAGGTTTTAGGGCAGTGCAGTGGTGTTCGGGCAGTGTAGGGGGTCATGCTGGGGGTGTTGTTTCAGGGTTTAGGGCAGTGCAGTGCTGTTCGGGCAGTGTAGGGGGTCGTGCAGGGGGTGGTGTTTCAGTGTTTAAGGCAGAGCAGTGGTGTTCGCGCAGTGTGGGGGGTCGTGCTGGGGCTGGTGTTTCAGGGTTTAGGGCAGAGAAGTGGTGTTCGGGCAGTGTAGGGGGTCTTCCTTGGGGTGGTGTTTCAGGGTTTAGGGCATTGCAGTGGTGTTCGGGCAATGTAGGGGGTCTTACAGGGGGGTGGTGTTTCAGGGTATAGGGCAGTGCAGTGATGTTTGGGCAGTGTAGGGGGTCTTGCTGGGGGGTGGTGTTTCAGGGTTTAGGGCAGTGCAATGGTGTTCAGGCAGTGTAGGGGGTCGTGAGGGGCTGGTGTATCAGGGTTTAGGGCAGTGCAGTGGTGTTCGCGCAGTGTAGAGGGTCGTGCAGGGGCTGGTGTTTCAGTGTTTAGGGCAGTGCAGTGGTGTGAGGGCAGTGTACGGTGTCGTGCTGGGACTGGTGTTTCAGGTTTTGGGGCAGTGCAGTGGTGTTCGGGCAGTGTAGGGTGTCGTTCAGGGGGTGGTGTTTCAGGGTTTAGGGCAGTGCAGTGGTGGTCGGACAGTGTAGAGTGGTCTTGCTGGGAGGTGGTGTTTCAGGGTTTAGGGCAGTGCAGTGGTGTTTGGGCAGTGTAGGGGGTCTTGCTGGGGGGTGGTGTTTCAGGGTTTAGGGCAGTACAGTGGTGTGCAGGCAGTGTAAAGATGTGTGCAGGGGCTGGTGTTTTAGGGTTTGGGGCAGTGCAGTGGTGTTCGGGCAGCATAAGGGGTCGTTCAGGGGATGGTGTTTCAGGTTTTAGGGCAGTGCAGTGGTGTTCGGGCAGTGTAGGGGGTCATGCTGGGGGTGTTGTTTCAGGGTTTAGGGCAGTGCAGTGCTGTTCGGGCAGTGTAGGGGGTCATGCAGAGGGTGGTGTTTCAGTGTTTAGGGCAGAGCAGTGGTGTTCGCGCAGTGTGGGGGGTCGTGCTGGGGCTGGTGTTTCAGGGTTTAGGGCAGAGAAGTGGTGTTCTGGCAGTGTAGGGGGTCTTCCTGGGGGTGGTGTTTCAGGGTTTAGGGCAGTGCAGTGGTGTTCGGGCAATGTAGGGGGTCTTACAGGGGGGTGGTGTTTCAGGGTTTAGGGCAGTGCAGTGATTTTTGGGCAGTGTAGGGGGTCTTGCTGGGGGGTGGTGTTTCAGGGTTTAGGGCAGTGCAATGGTGTTCAGGCAGTGTAGGGGTCTTGCGGGGGCTGGTGTATCAGGGTTTAGGGCAGTGCAGTGGTGTTCGCGCAGTGGAGAGGGTCATGCAGGGGCTGGTGTTTCAGTGTTTAGGGCAGTGCAGTAGTGGGCGGGCAGTGTCAAGATTTGTGCAGGGGCTGGTGTTTCAGGGTTTAGGGCAGTGGAGTGGTGTGCGGTCAGTGTAGGGGGTCGTGCAGGGGGTGGTGTTTCAGGGTTTATGGCAGTGCAGTGGTGTGCGGGCAGTGTAGGGGTCATGCAGGGGATGGTGTTTCAGGGTTTAGGGCAGTGCAGTGGTGGTCAGGCAGTGTAGGGGGTCTTGCTGGGGGGTGGTGCTTCAGGGTTTAGGGCAGTGCAGTGGTGTTCGGGCAGTGTAGGGGGTCTTGCTGGGGGGTGGTGTTTCAGGGTTTAGGGCAGTGCAGTGGTGTTTGGGCAGTGTAGGGGGTCGTGCTGGGGCCTGTGTTTCAGGGTTTAGGTCAGTGCAGTGGTGTTCAGGCAGTGTAGGGTGTAGTGCTGCGGATGATGTTGCAGGGTTTAGGACAGTGCAGTGGTGTTCCAGCAGTGTAGGGGGTCATGCTGGGGGTGGGGTTTCAGGGTTTAGGGCAGAGCAGTGGAGCTCAGGCAGTGTAGGGGTCGTGCTGGGGCTGATGTTTCATGGTTTAGGGCAGAGCAGTGGTGTTAGGGCAGTGTAGGGGTCCTGCTGGGGTTGTGTTTCAGGGTTTAGGGCAGTGCAGTGGTGTTCGGGCAGTGTGGGGGGCCGTGCTGTGGCTGGAGTTTCAAGGCTTAGGGCAGTGCAGTGGTGTTTGGGCAGTGTAGGGGGTCATGCTGGGGCTGGTGTTTCAGGGTTTAGGTCAGTGCAGTGGTGTTCGGGCAGTGTAGGGTGTCGTGCTGTGGCTGGTGTTTCAGGGTTTAGGGCAGTGCAGTGGTGTTTGGGCAGTGTAGGGGGTCGTGCTGGGCCTGGTGTTTCAGGGTTTAGGGCTGTGCAGCGGTGTTTGGGCAGTGTAGGGGGTCATGCCGGGGCTGGTGTTTCAGGGTTTAGGGCAGTGCAGTAGTGTACGCGTAGTCTAGGGGATCGTGCTGGGGCTGGTGTTTCAGGCTTTAGGGCAGTGCAGTGGTGTTTGGGCAGTGTAGGGGGTCATGCTGGGGGTTGTGTTTCAGAGTTTAGTGCAGTGCAGTGGTGTTCGGGCAGTGTAGGGGGTCGTGCAGGGGGGGTGTTTCAGGGTTTAGGGCAGAGCAGTGGTGTTCGTGCAGTGTCAGGGGTCGTGCTGGGGCTGGTGTTTCAGGGTTTAGGGCAGAGCAGTGGTGTTCGGGCAGTGTAGGGGTCATGCTGGGGTTGTGTTTCAGGGTTTAGGGCAGAGCAGTGGTGTTCGGGCAGTGTGGGGGGCCCTGCTGTTGCTGGAGTTTCAGGGTTTTGGGCAGTGCAGTGGTGTTCGGGCAGTGTAGGGGTTCGTGCTGGGGGTGGTGTTGTAGGGTTTAGGCCAGTGCAGTGGTGATCGGGCAGTTTAGGGGGTCGTGCTGGGGGTGGTGTTTCAGGGTTTAGGGCATTGCAGTGGTGTTCTGGCAATGTAGGGGGTTGTGCTGGGGCTGGATTTTTAGGGTTTAGGGTAGTGCAGTGGTGTTCGGGCAGTGTACGGGGTTGGGCATGGGTTGGTGTTTCAGGGTTTAGTGTAGAGCAGTGGAGTTCGGGCAGTGTGGGGGGTCGTGCTGGGGCTGGTGTTTCAGAGTTTAGGGCAGAGCAGTGGTGTTCGGGCAGTGTGGGGGGTCATGCTGGGGCTGGTGTTTCAAGGTTTAGGGCAGTGTAGTGGTGTTCGGGCAGTGTAGGCGGTCATGCTGGGGTGGTGTCTCAGGGTTTAGGGCAGTGCAGTGGTGTTCCGGCACTGTAGGAGGTTGTGCTGGGGCTGGTGTTTCAGGGTTTAGGGCAGTGCAGTGGTGTTCGGGCAGTGTACGGTGTCGTGCTGGGACTGGTGTTTCAGGTTTTGGGGCAGTGCAGTGGTGTTCGGGCAGTGTAGGGGGTCGTTCAGGGGGTGGTGTTTCAGGGTTTAGGGCAGTGCAGTGGTGGTCAGACAGTGTAGAGTGGTCTTGCTGGGAGGTGGTGTTTCAGGGTTTAGGGCAGTGCAGTGGTGTTTGGGCAGTGTAGGGGGTCTTGCTGGGGGGTGGTGTTTCAGGGTTTAGCGCAGTACAGTGGTGTGTGGGCAGTGTAAAGATGTGTGCAGGGGCTGGTGTTTCAGGGTTTGGGGCAGTGCAGTGGTGTTCGGGCAGCATAAGGGGTCGTTCTGGGGATGGTGTTTCAGGTTTTAGGGCAGTGCAGTGGTGTTCGCGCAGTGTCAGGGGTTGTGCTGGGGCTTGTGTTTCAGGGTTTAGGGCAGAGCAGTGGTGTTCGGGCAGTGTAGGGGGTCTTCCTGGGGGTGGTGTTTCAGGGTTTAGGGCAGTGCAGTAGTGTTCGGGTAGTCTAGGGGGTCGTGCTGGGGATGGTGTTTCAGAGTTTAGGGCAGTGGTGTTCAGCAGTGTGGGGGGTCTTGCTGGGGGTGGTGTTTCAGGGTTTAGGGCAATGCAGTGAAGTTCCGTCAGTGTAGGGGGTCTTCCTGGGGGTGGTGTTTCAGGGTTTAGGGCAGTGCAGTTGTGTTCGGGCAATGTAGGGGGTCTTGCAGGGGGGTTTTGTTTCAGGGTTTAGGGCAGTGCAGTGGTGTTTGAGCAGTGTAGGGGGTCTTGCTGGGGGTGATGTTTCAGGGTTTAGGGCAGTGCAGTGGTGTTCGAGCAATGTAGGGGGCCTTGCAAGGGTGTGGTGTTTCAGGGTTTAGGGCAGTGCAATGGTGTTCGGGCAGTGTAGGGGGTCGTGCGGGGGAAGGTTTTTCAGGGTTGAGGGCAGTGCAGTGGTGTTCGGGCAGTGTAGAGGGTCGTGCAGGAGCTGGTGGTTCAGGGTTTAGGGCAGTGCAGTGGTGTGCGGGCAGTGTAAAGATTTGTGCAGGGGCTGGTGTTTCAGGGTTTAGGGCAGTGCAGTGGTGTTCGGGCAGTGTACGGTGTCGTGCTGGGACTGGTGTTTCAGGTTTTGGGGCAGTGCAGTGGTGTTCGGGCAGAGTAGGGGGTCGTTCAGGGGGTGGTGTTTCAGGGTTTAGGGCAATGCAGTGGTGGTCGGACAGTGTAGAGTGGTCTTGCTGGGGGGTGGTGTTTTAGGGTTTAGGGCAGTGCAGTGGTGTTCGGGCAGTGTAGGGGGTCTTGCTGGGGGGTGGTGTTTCAGGGTTTAGGGCAGTACAGTGGTGTGCGGGCAGTGTAAAGATGTGTGCAGGGGCTGGTGTGTCAGGGTTTGGGGCAGTGCAGTGGTGTTCGGGCACTGTAAGGGGTCGTTCAGGGGATGGTGTTTCAGGGTTTAGGGCAGTGCAGTGGTGTTCGGGCAGTGTAGGGGGTCATGCTGGGGGTGTTGTTTCAGGGTTTAGGTCAGTGCAGTGGTGTTCGGGCAGTGTAGGGGGTCGTGCAGGGGGTGGTGTTTCAGGGTTTAGGGCAGAGCAGTGGTGTTCGCGCAGTGTGGGGGGTCGTGCTGGGGCTGGTGTTTCAGGGTATAGGGCAGTGCAGTGGTGTTCGGGCAATGTAGGGGGTCTTACAGGGGGGTGGTGTTTCAGGGTTTAGGGCTGTGCAGTGGTGTTTGGTCAGTGTAGGGGGTCTTGCTGGGGGGTGGTGTTTCAGGGTTTAGGGCAGTGCAATGGTGTTCAGGCAGTGTAGGGGGTCGTGCGGGGGCTGGTGTATCAGGGTTTAGGGCAGTGCAGTGGTGTTCGCGCAGTGTAGAGGGTTGTGCAGGGGCTGGTGTTTCAGTGTTTAGGGCAGTGCAGTGGTGTGCGGGCAGTGTGAAGATTTGTGCAGGGGCTGGTGTTTCAGGGTTTGGGGCAGTGCAGTGGTGTTCGGGCAGTGTAAGGGGTCGTTCAGGGGATGGTGTTTCAGGGTTTAGGGCAGTGCAGTGGTGTTCGGGCAGTGTAGGGGGTCATGCTGGGGGTGTTGTTTCAGGGTTTAGGTCAGTGCAGTGGTGTTCGGGCAGTGTAGGGGGTCGTGCAGGGGGTGGTGTTTCAGGGTTTAGGGCAGAGCAGTGGTGTTTGCGCAGTGTGGGGGTCGTGCTGGGGCTGGTGTTTCAGGGTTTAGGGCAGAGCAGTGGTGTTCGGGCAGTGTAAGGGGTCTTCCTGGTGGTGGTGTTTCAGGGTTTAGGGCAGTGCAGTGGTGTTTGGGCAGTGTAGGGGGTCTTGCTGGGGGGTGGTGTTTCAGGGTTTAGGGCAGTGCAGTGGTGTTCAGGCAGTGTAGGGGGTCGTGCGGGGGCTGGTGTATCAGGGTTTAGGGCAGTGCAGTGGTGTTCGCGCAGTGTAGAGGGTCGTGCAGGGGCTGGTGTTTCAGTGTTTAGGGCAGTGCAGTGGTGTGCGGGCAGTGTGAAGATTTGTGCAGAGACTGGTGTTTCAGGGTTTGGGGCAGTGCAGTGGTGTGCGGGCAGTGTAGGGGGTCGTGCAGGGGGTGGTGTTTCACGGTTTATGGCAGTGCAGTGGTGTGCGGGCAGTGTAGGGGTCATGCAGGGGGTGGTGTTTTAGGGTTTAGGTCAGTTCAGCGGTGTTCGGGCAGTGTAGGGGGTCATGCAGGGGGTGGTGTTTCAGGGTTTAGGGCAGTGCAGTGGTGGTCAGGCAGTGTAGGGGGTCTTGCTGGGGGTGGTGCTTCAGGGTTTAGGGCAGAGCAGTGGTGTTCGGGCAGTGTAGAGGGTCTTGCTGGGGGGTGGTGTTTCTGGGTTTAGGGCAGTGCAGTGGTGTTCGGGCAGTGTAGGGGGTCTTGCAGGAGGGTGGTGTTTCAGAGTTTAGGGCAGTGCAGTGGTGTCCAGGCAGAAGAGGTGGTCTTGCTGGGTGGTGGTGTTTCAGGGCTTAGGGCAGAGCAGTGGTGTTCGGGCATTGTAGAGGGTTGTGCGTGGGCTGGTGTTTCAGGGTTTTAGGGCAGTGCAGTGGTGTTCAGGCAGTGTAAGGGATCTTGTGGAGTCTGGGGTTTCAGGGATTAGGGCAGTGCAGTGGTGTGCGGGCAGTATAAAGGGTCATGCAGGGGCTGGTGTTTCAGGGTTTAGGGCAGTGCAGTGGTGTGTGGGCAGTGTAGGGGGTCGTGCAGGGGCAGGTGTTACAGGGTTTAGGGCAGTCCAGTGGTGTGCGGGCAGTGTAGGGGGTTGTGCAGTAGGTGGTGTTTCAGGGTTTAGGGCAGTGCAGTGGTGTTCAGGCAGTGTAGGGGGACATGCAGGGGATTTTGTTTCAGGGTTTTGGGCAGTGTAGTGGTGTTCGGGCAGTGTTGGGGGTCTTGTTGGGGTGGTGTTTCAGGGTTTAGGGCAGTGGTGTTCGGGCAGTGTAGGGGGTCTTGGTGGGGGTGGTTTTTCAGTGTTTAGGGAAGTGCAGTGATGTTCAGGTAGTATAGGGGGTCTTGCTGGGGGTGGTGTTTAAGGGTTTAGGGCAGTGTAGGCGGTCGTGCAGGGGGTGCTGTTTCAGGGTTTATGGCAGTGCAGTGGTGTTCGGGCAGTGTAGGGGGTTGTGCTGGTGCTGGTGTTTTAGGGTTTAGGGCAGTGCAGTTGTGTTCGGGCAGTGTAGGGGGTCGTACATGGGGTGGTGTTTCAGGGTTTAGGGCAGTGCAGTGGTGTTCGGGTAGTGTAGGGGGTTGTGCAAGGGGTGGTGTTTCAGTGTTTAGGGCACTGCAGTGGTGTCTGGGCAGTGTAGGGGTTCGTGCAGGGGGTGGTGTTTCAGGGTTTAGGGCAGTGCAGTGGTGTTCGGGCAGTGTAGGGGGTCTTGCTGGGACTGGTGTTTCAGGGTTTAGGTCAGTGCAGTGGTGTTCAGGCAGTGTAGGGTGTAGTGCTGCAGATGGCGCCTTGATGCCTTCGGGTTTTAGTTGCGCAATATAAATTTTATTTCATTCATTCATTCATTCATGGTGTTTCAGGGTTTAGGGCAGTGCAGTGTTGTTCGGGCAGTGTAGGGGTCATGCTGGAGTGGGGTTTCAGGGTTTAGTGCAGAGCAGTGGAGCACAGGCAGTGTTGGGTTTGTGCTGGGGCTGATGTTTCATGGTTTAGGGCAGAGCAGTGGTGTTTGGGCAGTGTAGGGGTCGTGCTGGGGTTGTGTTTCAGGGTTTAGGGCAGAGCAGTGGTGTTCGGGCAGTGTGGGGGGCCGTGCTGTTGCTGGAGTTTCAGGGTTTTGGGCAGTGCAGTGGTGTTCGGGCAGTGTAGTGGGTCGTGCTGGGGGTGGTGTTGTAGGGTTTAGGCCAGTGCAGTGGTGATCGGGCAGTGTAGAGGGTCATGCTGGGGGTGGTGTTTCAGGGTTTAGGGCAGTGCAGTGGTGTTCGGGCAGTGTAGGGGGTCTTGCTGGGGCTGGTGTTTCAGGGTTTAGGGCAGTGCAGTGGTGTTCAGGCAGTGTAGGGGGTTGTGCTGGGGCTGGTGTTTTAGGGTTTAGGGCAGTGCAGTGGTGTTCGGGCAGTGTACGGGGTCGGGCATGGGTTGGTGTTTCAGGGTTTAGTGTAGAGCAGTGGAGTTCGGGCAGTGTGGGGGGTCGTGCTGGGGCTGGTGTTTCAGGGTTTAGGGCAGAGCAGTGGTGTTTGGGCAGTGTGGGGGGTCATGCTGGGGCTGGTGTTTCAAGGTTTAGGGCAGTGCAGTGGTGTTCGGGCAGTGGAGGGGGTCATGCTGGGGTGGTGTTTCAGGGTTTAGGGCAGTGCAGTGGTGTTCGGGCAGTGTAGGAGGTTGTGCTGGGGCTGGTGTTTTAGGGTTCTGGGCAGTGCAGTGGTGTTCGGGCAGTGTACAGGGTCGTGCATGGGGTGGTGTTCCAGGGTTTAGGGCAGTGCAGTGGTGTTCGGGTATTGTAGGGGGTTGTGCATGGGGTGGTGTTTCAGGGTTTAGGGCACTGCAGTGTTGTCCGGGCAGTGTAGGGGGTTGTGCAGGGGGTGGTGTTTCAGGGTTTAGGGCAGTGCAGTGGTGTTCGGGCAGTGTAGGGGGTAATGCTGGGGCTGGTGTTTCAGGGTTTAGGTCAGTGCAGTGGTTTTCAGGCAGTGTAGGGTGTAGTGCTGTGGATGGTGTTTCAGGGTTTAGGGCAGTGCAGTGGTGTTCAGGCAGTGTAGGGGGTCATGCTGGGGGTGGGGTTTCAAAGTTTAGGGCAGAGCAGTGGAGCTCAGGCAGTGTAGGGGTCGTGCTAGGGCTGATGTTTCATGGTTTAGGGCAGAGCAGTGGTGTTCGGGCAGTGTAGAGGTCGTGCTGGGGTTGTGTTTCAGGGTTTAGGTCAGAGCAGTGGTGTTCGGGCAGTGTGGGGGGCCGTGCTGTGGCTGGAGTTTTAGGGTTTAGGACAGTGCAGTGGTGTTCGGGCAGTGTAGGGGGTCTTGCAGGGGGGTGGTGTTTCAGGGTTTAGGGCAGTGCAGTGGTGTTTGGGCAGTGTAGGGGGTCTTGCTGGGGGGTGGAGTTTAAGGGTATAGAGCAGTGCAGTGGTGTTCGGGCAGTGTAGAGGGTCATGCAGTGGCTGTTGTTTGAGGGTTTAGGGCCGTGCAGTGGTGTTCGGGTAGTGTAGGGGGTTGTGCAGGGGCTGGTGTTTCAGGGTTTAGGGCAGTGCAGTGGTGTACGGGCAGTGTAGGGGGTCGTGCAGGGGCTGGTGTATCATGGTTTAGGGCAGTGCAGTGGTGTGCGGGCAGTGTAGGGGGTCATGCAGGGGGTGGTGTTTCAGGGTTTAGGGCAGTGCAGCGGTGTTCGGGCAGTGTAGGGGGTTGTGCAGGGGATGGTTTTTCAGGGTTTAGGGCAGTGCAGTGGTGTTCGGGCAGTGTAGGGGGTCGTGCTGGGGCTGGTGTTTTAGAGTTTAGGGCAGAGCAGTGGTGTTCAGGCAGGGTGGGGGGTAGTGTTTCAGGGTTTAGGGCAGTGCAGTGGTGTTCGGGTAGTGTGGGGGGTCATGCTGGGGCTGGTGTTTCAGGGTTTAGGGCAGAGCAGTGGTGTTCACGCAGTGTGGGGGGTCGTGCTGGGGCTGGTGTTTCAGGGTTTAGGGCAGTGCAGTGCTGTTTGGGGAGTATAGGGGGTCATGCTGGGGCTGGTGTTTCAGTGTTTAGGGCAGTGCAGTGGTGTTCGGGTAGTGTAGTGGGTCTTGCTGGGGGTGGTGTTTCAGGGTTTAGGGCAGTGGTGTTAGGGCAGTGTAGAGGGTCGTGCAGGGGGTGGTTCAGGGTTTACGGCAGTGCAGTGTTGTTTGGACAGTGTAGGGGGTCGTGCTGGGCTGGTGTTTCAGGGTTTAGGGCAGTGCAGTGGTGTTCGGGCAGTGTAGGTGGTTGTGCTAGGGCTGGTGTTTTAGGGTTTAGGGCAGTGCAGTTGTGTTCGGGCAGTGTAGGGGTCATGCATGTGGTGGTGTTTCAGGGTTTAGGGCACTGCAGTGGTGTCTGGGCAGTGTAGGGGGTCGTGCAGGGGGTGGTGTTTCATGGTTTAGGGCAGTGCAGTGGTGTTTGGGCAGTGTAGGGGGTCGTGCTGGGGCCTGTGTTTCAGGGTTTAGGTCAGTGCAGTGGTGTTCAGGCAGTGTAGGGTGTAGAGCTGCGGATGATGTTCCAGCGTTTAGGACAGTGCAGTGGTGTTCGAGCAGTGTAGGGGGTCATGCTGGGGGTGGGTTTCAGGGTTTCGGGTAGAGCAGTGGAGCTCAGACAGTGTAGGGGTCGTGCTGGGGCTGATGTTTCATGGTTTAGGGCAGAGCAGTGGTGTTCGGGCAATGTAGGGGTCCTGCTGGGGTTGTGTTTCAGGGTTTAGGGCAGAGCAGTGGTGTTCGGGCAGTGTGGGGGGCCGTGCTGTGGCTGGAGTTTCAGGGCTTAGGGCAGTGCAGTGGTGTTCGGGCAGTGTAGGGGGTCATGCTGAGGCTCATTGTAGGAGAGTAGGGTCTGCTATCCTATGGTCACCCCAAATTTTTGCTTTTTGCTTCACTGGTTTTTGACATATTGAGGCTGTGGGCCTGCCAATCAGACCCCCAGCCTGCTGTTCTCTCTACTAAATTAAAACTATGCACCCTAGGTGCATAACCAATTGGAAGTGGATCACCCTGTCAGCCCCTGTACCAGTGTACACTAGGTACCCAGGGCATTGGTGTACCCAAGGCCTGCCAAGGGCTGCAGCATGTATTATGCCACCCCAGGCTTGGCCTAACGATTTGACACAACTGGCTGATCACTCAGCTGGGGTAAGTTGGTGTAATCACCTCTTACTTAGGTGTAGTATACCTATACCTAACCTTAAATGGGACATCTGGTAACCTATAAGTCACTCCTATAGCAGGCCTTAACAATCCTGAAGGCAGAGTGCTTGGTTCCATGTGAGATGGTGCTCTGGCATGAGCTGAGCCTGTCTGCAGTGGTCGGAACAACTTCCTTCTACTGTTTCCAGATATCGTCATACCATATACTCTTAAGTGCATTATGAACCTCGCGGTTAAATGCTATCTTTGGTTTGGCTTTATCAAAACATGTCGAGTAAGGTGTCATACGAATTGGAATACTAACCCCTCGCCAATTCTGGCGACGGGGTTAGCATTCCACCCTTCTAGAGGGACACGACATGTACAGTGCCTGAAACCCGGGTAAAATCAGACATAGCCTCAGCTCCACAAAATGGATGCTGCCACCACAGACACAAGTCTGCCCTCCTGCTGCTGGGAGTCCTTCCAGCTTGGGAGGTGTGGACAAAGGGTTTCCTGCCAGGGGAGGTGCGTGCACCACCCCAGACAGGATTTTGTGTATTGGTCAGGTAGGGCTTGAAAGAAACCAGACATGCCTGTGGCTCACAAGGAGCCTCGGGGCATATGCCAGTTCAAACCGGTCCTGGGGCACACCAGTCCCGGGCCTGGGGCGAGCTGGACAAAGGATTGGGGGTGTAACCACCCCCCTTCCTGGTCCCACCCATAGGGAGGGACCTAGCAGGTAGTCCGGCCCCTAGAATCCGAATAAAGGTAGGAGCTGTGTCCTAAGACTTCAGACATCCTGGAATCAACTTGAAACTAAGAAGAAGACGGGAACTTCGACATTCTGCTGCACAGAAGACTGAAGAAAATCTCCCCTGTGGTCAGGGAGTGACCACCTTGCTAACGCAAGCACCATCCAGCGAATCACCGTCTGCTTTGCCGCCGCCTCCCGCCGGAGCCCGAGCCCAGAGACTGACAAGACCTGGACCTCCAGACCTCTCACCGCCCGATCCACAGTCCCTGAAAAGAGGAGACCCGTGGAGGCACCGAGACACGTGGAGCCAGCCATCTTGGAACGACTACGACAAGCTGACCAGTGCAACAACCGAGGCTCCCTCCAAGTTGTGCTTTGGGTCCTGAGAAGCCCAACCCTCAAGCAGCATCTGCACCAAAGGTGAGCCCTCCAGCATCTCCACGATCTGCGTGGGGCCCTTCTGCATTTTGCCACTCGACGCGCCTAACCGGTTGCTGGCCCGCTGGCTAGTGGCCATCTTGGCGACGAAATCTACGACAAACACCGCTGGTCTGGTTGCTCCAGACTGGCCCTTGCTCCCCTCCAAAGGAGCAATCCCTCTGACCTTGCTGGTCAGAACCAACAGCTGATTTCCGAATCCTCCTGCAATTGCTTTTGCCAAGGCTTGTTTGCTTCGATCAAGTCGCCGACACCGCCGACAGCGAGAGCCTGCGTGGGACAGCTCGTGAGCCGACTCCTGGACGTCGTCGACCTTCAGGGACCACGTGGCTGCGGAGACAAGCTACCCCTCATCACCTGTTTGCACCCGACATCGCCTGGTACCCACCTGGTGCCACGCTGGTCACTGGCTAGTGACTGTGAACACTGTCCCCTCTGCTTACAGGTCTTCAACCTCTCCGATCCACTCTTGGATCCACTGCATCTCTCCCGGACCGACCGCCTGCAGCATCTTTGTCTTCAAGCTCCACGGAACAGATAGAAGCAACCCGACGCACTTCGAGGCCTATGCACCCGCTTCCTGTGGGTGAGGTAAAGCTGGCACACCTGTGCCCAAGTGTAGTATTACATCTCTAGTGCCTGTGTTCCAAATCTTGAGTTCCTAGTCCATCCGGAAGATTCCTTTTGCAGTAACTTTGTACTTTTTACGCACCCATTGAAACCTATGGGAGCACGCGTGTGACTATTTGCTCTGCACACGCCACCCGTGGACCTCCTGGTCACTAACTGACGTTAGCTCCTTGTAGGCCCAGCGATTCTAGAGGCCTTAGGCCTTTTCCCTTTTCTGTTCGTGGTACTTATACCACTATTTTAGTATATGGTTTGAGTGGCCACCAGGGCCTATCCATATAAAGTGCAACTTCTGTGTATTCTGTGATAATCTTGTTTGACGATTTGTGCTCCTGTGCTCATAAAGAGACTAGGGGTAACTTTGATAAATAAATACATATATATTTTGAATATATATCTGTGTGGTGTCCTTTCATTGGTATAAAAGGGGGTTGCATTTGGTAAAACAGCTGGCTTAACACGCTTCACGAGTTTAGCCTCAAAGACTGCTTAGCCTACGCTACCACTAGGGCAGCTAGTCCAAAAAGGTTGACTTACAACCACACCATAAGGGTTGCTTGGCATGGTACAAGGTGGTCACTAGAACTAGTGAACAGCATATACCAGGCCAACTTCTCACATTGGTGAGCAGCGGTTGGATTTGAGCTTGCTGTGTTTTACCATTGTAATCTCTTGGTTACCAATTGAAAGATCACATAGGTACCTGTAGGTACATATAAAACAAGATTAGATATACTTAAGTTCTACTGAACTTAGTTGTTGTAGAGCAAAGGGAGTAGCACACCCTGACTACAACTACTAGATAGGTTTAGTAGGTAAACCCAAGTGTAGGTAGATTGCAACACATCCACCCACACTTAAGAGCAATGGCCGGGGCAGAGGGGTCCACTGTACCCATCTCTGTTGAGAGTGACCCCCAGAGGGCACCATCCAGCTTTGCTACCCTTAATCAGAATGAGCTCAGGCATTTGGCAACTCTTAGAGGCCTTAAACAGCCCAAGAACCCAAACTCTGCTGAGCTCAGAGAGCTCTTACAGAATGATGAGAATCAGAGAGCACTCAAGAAAGCTTCCCAGTTAGCCCCCTTAGGGACAGGAACAGGAGGCCCCC
The DNA here is from genome assembly GCF_964204655.1 of Triturus cristatus. Classification (NCBI taxonomy): domain Eukaryota; kingdom Metazoa; phylum Chordata; class Amphibia; order Caudata; family Salamandridae; genus Triturus; species Triturus cristatus. The sequence continues at coordinate 638,532,704 of NC_140579.1, read as the reverse complement.
CTTCTAAAGATGCCACTGAAGTACCCCTTCCCAATAGTCACCCCTTAGATGGGATGCCTACCACAGAGGATGAGAGTGAAAAGGATACTGACAGTAGTGAGGATGAAGGGAGAACTAGCCCAGTGCCAAGTGTTATACTTGGCCCAGCTAAACCAAGGCTATTGGGGACTGACAGTGGGTTCAACCCACTGGATCTCCCCAGTGGACTTAACACAGGGCTGGGAAGGCAAAGGAATCGCTCAGGTGACTCCAATGCTTCCCATGGCTCTAGAGGCTCTCAAGGTCACTCCAGGAGAAGGATGACCACCCCTCAGAGGAGGGAACATGAGGCCAAGATGCAAGAGGCCCAGCTGAGGATCAGGAAGCAGGAGCTAGAAGTAGCCCTGATGGAAGAGAAACTTAGCAAGGCTAGACAGCATAAAGAGAGTGGGTCTATACCCACTGGTGGCAGCATTGTCCCTAAGGACAAAGATAGGGTTTTCGACAATAGAAACCTGTCTAAGGTTGTGCCCCCCTACAAAAGTGGGGATGACATCCACAAGTGGATAACTGCTCTTGAGAGAGCCTGCAAAGTACAGCAGGTTCCTGAAGATCAGTGGGCAGCAATCCTCTGGCTCTCCTTTGAGGGAAGAGGCAGAGACAGACTCCTCACTGTTAGAGAAGAGGATGTCAGAAACTACAGAGTCCTGAAGAGTGTTCTAGTAGATGGGTTAGGCTTAACCACTGAACAGTACAGGTTAATGTTCAGAGACACCCAAAAGACACAGACTCAGGACTGGTCTGAATACATTGAATGTGCCACTAAGGCTTTGGAGGGTTGGTTGCTGGGAAGTAAGGTATCTGATTTTACAGGATTGTATAATTTGATGATGAGAGAACAGATTTTAAATAACTGTCAAAACCAGCAACTGCATCAACACTTGGTTGACTCTGATCTGACCTCTCCCCAAGAATTGGGAAAGAAGGCAGACAAATGGGTCAGAACCAGGGTTAAGCAAAAGAACCAGAACCAGGGCCAAGGGGGTGATCAGAAGAAAACAGACCAAAAGGGTGGAGATCAGAAATCTAAAGACCAGAAGTCTTCAACAGGGCCCCAAACTACTGCTAAGGAGGGTGGGTCCCAACAACAGTCCAAAAAGAAGAAAGAAGGTCAAAAGAAACCCTGGTGCAATCATTGCAAAAATACAACTCACTGGACTAGTGATTGCAAAAAGGGTGGAGCCCCCAACACTGTTGCCCCTAAGGCACCTGCTCCCAGTACTACTGTTAGCAGTGTTGGTCCCCAGACAAAGGGTGTAGTGGGAATCACTATGGGAACTGAAGGAGATTCTGACTTAGACAGAACCCTTACACAGGCAGTCTTTATCTGTGATGGGGACATTGATTTGTCCCTGACTGTGAGCCCCAGTAACCTGGGCAAGTACAGACAGACTCCTTTAATTAATGACAAAGTGGCTCAAGCCTACAGGGACACATGTGCCAGTGTCACTATGGTGACACCAGGCTTTGTGGACCCTGGACAGTACATACCAGGTGAGAACTACCTGGTGACCAATGCCAGCAATGCCACTACTTCACACAGTGTGGCAGTTGTTAACTTCTCATGGGGAGGGGTAACTGGCCTCAAAAGGGTTGTGGTTAGTGCAGACCTCCCAGTAGAATGTTTGTTGGGCAATGACCTAGAGAGTTCTCTATGGTCAGAAGTGGAGTACAGGACTCATGCAGAGATGTTAGGTATATCATCACATGTCCTTGCTGTGACCAGGTCACAGGCCAAAAAGTGCCTCACTGAACCTCAGGTCTTGGATCCTGGAACAATGGACCAAGCACCTACCAAGAAGAAGAACAGGAGGGTCAAGGCTGTGCCTTCCCCCCTGCCTCAGAGTGATGATCAGCCTTCCCAGGAAGCTGATCTAGAGGACCCTGAAGGAACTGTCCCTGAAGAGCTTGAACCTGATCAGGTTGAGTTTCTGGGGACAGGGGGACCTTCAAGGGCTGACTTGAGGCAGGCTCAGTTATCCTGTCCCTCTCTTGAACCCCTCAGACAGCTGGCTGCTGCTGAGGCTGCTGGGAATGCTCAAGGTACCCATAAAGTGTATTGGGATGAAGGGCTCCTTTATTCAGAGGCTAGAGACCCCAAGCCTGGTGCAACCAGGAGGTTGGTCATACCTCTGCAATTTAGGGGCTTCCTTCTTACCTTGGCCCATGACATTCCTTTAGCAGGACACTTAGGCCAGAACAAGACTTGGGACAGGCTTGTCCCTCACTTTCACTGGCCTCATATGAATGAAGATACAAAGGAGTTTTGTCGCTCCTGTGTTACCTGCCAAGCCAGTGGCAAATCAGGTGGCACAACAAAGGCCCCCCTAATACCACTACCTGTGGTGGGGGTCCCCTTTGAAAGAGTGGGAATAGACATAGTGGGTCCCATGGATCCTCCCACTGCATCTGGGCACAGATTTATACTGGTGGTAGTGGATCATGCCACCAGGTATCCAGAGGCAATTCCCCTTAGGACCACTACAGCTCCTGTTGTGGCCAGGGCCCTGCTGGGAGTATTCTCCAGAGTGGGGTTTCCTAAGGAGGTAGTATCTGACAGAGGTACCAACTTTATGTCAGGATACTTGACAGCTATGTGGAAGGAATGTGGTGTCAACTACAAGTTCACCACCCCTTATCACCCACAATGCAATGGGCTTGTTGAGAGATTCAACAAGACCCTAAAGGGTATGATCAAAGGATTACCTGAAAAGCTCAGGCGAAGATGGGATATCCTTCTACCCTGCCTTCTGTTTGCTTACAGAGAGGTCCCACAAAAAGGAGTTGGCTACAGCCCCTTTGAATTGTTGTTTGGGCACCCTGTGAGAGGCCCACTGTGTTTGGTGAAGGAAGGATGGGAGTTACCTCTCAAAAAGCCTAAGCTAGACATAGTGGACTATGTACTTGGTCTCCGCTCCAGGATGGCTGAGTATATGGAGAAGGCATCTAAAAACCTTGAGGCAAGCCAGGCCTTACAGAAAGCTTGGCATGACCAAAAGGCTGTCTTGGTTGAGTATCAGCCAGGACAGAAGGTATGGGTGTTGGAGCCAGTGGCCCCAGCAGCACTCCAAGACAAATGGTCTGGACCCCATACAATCCTGGAAAAGAAGGGAGAGGTCACCTACTTGGTGGACCTAGGAACTCCCAGGAGTCCCCACAGGGTACTCCATGTTAACAGGCTTAAAGCATATGTTGACAGGGCAGACATGGGCTTGCTCATGGCTACAGATGAGGGACAGGAGGAAGAGAGTGACCCTCTCCCAGACCTGTTGTCTCAGAACCCTGAAGATGGCTCAGTTGAAGGAGTGACCCTTGGAGGCAACCTCACTGCCCATCAGCAGACTGAATGTAGACAGGTTCTACAATCATTTTCACATATGTTTTCCTTGATACCTAGTCAAACTGACTGGTGTACCCATGTTGTGGACACTGGTGACAGTCTGCCTGTAAAGAACAAACTTTACAGACAACCTGACCACGTCAGGGACTGTATAAAGGCTGAGGTACATAAAATGCTGGAATTAGGTGTCATTGAACCCTCAGAGAGCCCCTGGGCTAGCCCAGTGGTTCTGGTCCCCAAACCTCACACCAAAGATGGCAAGAGAGAGATGAGGTTCTGTGTGGACTACAGAGGACTCAATGCTGTCACCAGGACAGATGCACACCCTATTCCAAGGGCAGATGAGCTCATAGACAAACTAGCTTCTGCAAAGTTTTTGAGCACATTTGACTTGACAGCTGGCTATTGGCAAATCAGGTTAGCTGAGGAGTCTAAGGCCAAAACAGCATTCTCAACCCCAGGTGGGCATTATCAGTTTGTGGTGATGCCCTTTGGTCTGAAGAATGCACCTGCCACCTTCCAAAGGCTGGTGAACCAAGTCCTTACTGGGTTGGATGACTTTTGCGCAGCATATCTTGATGACATTGCTGTCTTTAGTTCCACCTGGGAGGATCACCTGATCCACCTGAAGAAGGCTCTTGAGGCTCTGCAAAGGGCAGGCCTCACTATCAAGGCTACTAAGTGCCAGATAGGGCAGAGTAAGGTTGTGTATTTGGGCCACCTTGTAGGTGGGGGCCAAGTTCAACCACTGGAGAGTAAGATACAGTCCATCAAGGATTGGTCCCCTCCAACCACCCAGACTCAAGTTCGAGCTTTCTTGGGCTTGACTGGGTATTACAGGAAGTTTGTTAAGAACTATGGGTCCATTGTGACTCCTCTTAATGATCTGACATCCAAGAAGATGCCCAAAAAGGTTCAGTGGACAGTAAGCTGTCAAAAGGCATTTGATGACCTGAAGGAGGCCATGTGCTCTGCACCTATCCTGAAAAGTCCTGACTACTCCAAAGAGTTTATTGTCCAAACAGATGCTTCTGAGTTGGGTGTGGGAGCTGTGCTGTCACAACTTAATGTAGATGGTCAAGACCAACCCATTGCTTTTATTAGCAGAAGGTTGACCCCCAGAGAGAAGAATTGGTCAGCTATTGAGAGGGAGGCCTTTGCTGTGGTGTGGGCCCTGAAGAAGCTGAGGCCATACTTGTTTGGCACTCACTTCAAGATTCAGACCGACCATAAGCCCCTCTTGTGGCTAAATCAGATGAAGGGTGAAAACCCCAAACTGCTTAGGTGGTCCATTTCCCTACAGGGGATGGACTTTACAGTGGAGCACCGGCCAGGTACTGACCATGGGAATGCAGATGGTCTCTCCAGGTACTTCCACTTAGGACATGAAGACGAGACTGGTCAAGGCTAGTTTAATGTCCCAGCGTTTGGGGGGGGGTTGTGTAGGAGAGTAGGGTCTGCTATCCTATGGTCACCCCAAATTTTTGCTTTTTGCTTCACTGGTTTTTGACATATTGAGGCTGTGGGCCTGCCAATCAGACCCCCAGCCTGCTGTTCTCTCTACTAAATTAAAACTATGCACCCTAGGTGCATAACCAATTGGAAGTGGATCACCCTGTCAGCCCCTGTACCAGTGTACACTAGGTACCCAGGGCATTGGTGTACCCAAGGCCTGCCAAGGGCTGCAGCATGTATTATGCCACCCCAGGCTTGGCCTAACGATTTGACACAACTGGCTGATCACTCAGCTGGGGTAAGTTGGTGTAATCACCTCTTACTTAGGTGTAGTATACCTATACCTAACCTTAAATGGGACACCTGGTAACCTATAAGTCACTCCTATAGCAGGCCTTAACAATCCTGAAGGCAGAGTGCTTGGTTCCATGTGAGATGGTGCTCTGGCATGAGCTGAGCCTGTCTGCAGTGGTCGGAACAACTTCCTTCTACTGTTTCCAGATATCGTCATACCATATACTCTTAAGTGCATTATGAACCTCGCGGTTAAATGCTATCTTTGGTTTGGCTTTATCAAAACATGTCGAGTAAGGTGTCATACGAATTGGAATACTAACCCCTCGCCAATTCTGGCGACGGGGTTAGCATTCCACCCTTCTAGAGGGACACGACATGTACAGTGCCTGAAACCCGGGTAAAATCAGACATAGCCTCAGCTCCACAAAATGGATGCTGCCACCACAGACACAAGTCTGCCCTCCTGCTGCTGGGAGTCCTTCCAGCTTGGGAGGTGTGGACAAAGGGTTTCCTGCCAGGGGAGGTGCGTGCACCACCCCAGACAGGATTTTGTGTATTGGTCAGGTAGGGCTTGAAAGAAACCAGACATGCCTGTGGCTCACAAGGAGCCTCGGGGCATATGCCAGTTCAAACCGGTCCTGGGGCACACCAGTCCCGGGCCTGGGGCGAGCTGGACAAAGGATTGGGGGTGTAACCACCCCCCTTCCTGGTCCCACCCATAGGGAGGGACCTAGCAGGTAGTCCGGCCCCTAGAATCCGAATAAAGGTAGGAGCTGTGTCCTAAGACTTCAGACATCCTGGAATCAACTTGAAACTAAGAAGAAGACGGGAACTTCGACATTCTGCTGCACAGAAGACTGAAGAAAATCTCCCCTGTGGTCAGGGAGTGACCACCTTGCTAACGCAAGCACCATCCAGCGAATCACCGTCTGCTTTGCCGCCGCCTCCCGCCGGAGCCCGAGCCCAGAGACTGACAAGACCTGGACCTCCAGACCTCTCACCGCCCGATCCACAGTCCCTGAAAAGAGGAGACCCGTGGAGGCACCGAGACACGTGGAGCCAGCCATCTTGGAACGACTACGACAAGCTGACCAGTGCAACAACCGAGGCTCCCTCCAAGTTGTGCTTTGGGTCCTGAGAAGCCCAACCCTCGAGCAGCATCTGCACCAAAGGTGAGCCCTCCAGCATCTCCACGATCTGCGTGGGGCCCTTCTGCATTTTGCCACTCGACGCGCCTAACCGGTTGCTGGCCCGCTGGCTAGTGGCCATCTTGGCGACGAAATCTACGACAAACACCGCTGGTCTGGTTGCTCCAGACTGGCCCTTGCTCCCCTCCAAAGGAGCAATCCCTCTGACCTTGCTGGTCAGAACCAACAGCTGATTTCCGAATCCTCCTGCAATTGCTTTTGCCAAGGCTTGTTTGCTTCGATCAAGTCGCGGACACCGCCGACAGCGAGAGCCTGCGTGGGACAGCTCTTGAGCCGACTCCTGGACATTGTCGACCTTCAGGGACCACGTGGCTGCGGAGACAAGCTACCCCTCATCACCTGTTTGCACCCGACATCGCCTGGTACCCACCTGGTGCCACGCTGGTCACTGGCTAGTGACTGTGAACACTGTCCCCTCTGCTTACAGGTCTTCAACCTCTCCGATCCACTCTTGGATCCACTGCATCTCTCCCGGACCGACCGCCTGCAGCATCTTTGTCTTCAAGCTCCACGGAACAGATAGAAGCAACCCGACGCACTTCGAGGCCTATGCACCCGCTTCCTGTGGGTGAGGTAAAGCTGGCACACCTGTGCCCAAGTGTAGTATTACATCTCTAGTGCCTGTGTTCCAAATCTTGAGTTCCTAGTCCATCCGGAAGATTCCTTTTGCAGTAACTTTGTACTTTTTACGCACCCATTGAAACCTATGGGAGCACGCGTGTGACTATTTGCTCTGCACACGCCACCCGTGGACCTCCTGGTCACTAACTGACGTTAGCTCCGTGTAGGCCCAGCGATTCTAGAGGCCTTAGGCCTTTTCCCTTTTCTGTTTGTGGTACTTATACCACTATTTTAGTATATGGTTTGAGTGGCCACCAGGGCCTATCCATATAAAGTGCAACTTCTGTGTATTCTGTGATAATCTTGTTTGACGATTTGTGCTCCTGTGCTCATAAAGAGACTAGGGGTAACTTTGATAAATAAATACATATATATTTTGAATATATATCTGTGTGGTGTCCTTTCATTGGTATAAAAGGGGGTTGCATTTGGTAAAACAGCTGGCTTAACACGCTTCACGAGTTTAGCCTCAAAGACTGCTTAGCCTACGCTACCACTAGGGCAGCTAGTCCAAAAAGGTTGACTTACAACCACACCATAAGGGTTGCTTGGCATGGTACAAGGTGGTCACTAGAACTAGTGAACAGCATATACCAGGCCAACTTCTCACACTCATGTTTCAGGGTTTAGGGCAGTGCAGTGGTGTTCGGGCAGTGTAGGGTGTCGTGCTGGGGCTGGTGTTTCAGGGTTTAGGCCAGTGCAGTGGTACTCGGGCAGTGTAGGGGGTCGTGCTGGGCCAGGTGTTTCAGGGCTTAGGGCTGTGCAGCGGTGTTTGAGCAGTGTAGGGGGTCGTGCTAGGACTGGTGTTTCAGGGTTTAGGGCAGTGCAGTAGTGTTCGAGTAGTCTAGGGGATCGTGCTGGGGCTGGTGTTTCAGGGTTTAGGGCAGTGCAGTGGTGTTCGGGCTGTGTAGGGGGTCGTGCTGGGGCTGGTGTTTCAGATTTTAGGGCAGTAGTGTTCAGCAGTGTGGGGGGTCTTGCTGGGGGTGGTGTTTAAGGGTTTTGGGCAGTGCAGTGAAGTTCGGTCAGTGTGGGGGGTTGTGCTGGGGCTGGTGTTTCAGGGTTTAGGGCAGAGCAGTGGTGTTCGGGCAGTGTGGGAGGTCATGCTGGGGCTGGTGTTTCAAGGTTTAGGGCAGTGCAGTGGTGTTCGGGCAGTGTAGGGGGTCGTGCTGGGGTGGTGTTTCAGGGTTTAGGGCAGTGCAGTGGTGTTCAGGCAGTGTAGGAGGTTCTGCTGGGGCTGGTGTTTTAGGGTTTAGGGCAGTGCAGTGGTGTTCGGGCAGTGTACGGGGTCGTGCATGGGGTGGTGTTTCAGGGTTTAGGGCAGTGCAGTGGTGTTCGGGTATTGTAGGGGGTTGTGCATGGGGTGGTGTTTCAGGGTTTAGGGCACTGCAGTGGTGTCCGGGCAGTGTAGGGGGTAGTGCTGGGGCTGGTGTTTCAGGGTTTAGGTCAGTGCAGTGGTTTTCAGGCAGTGTAGGGTGTAGTGCTGTGGATGGTGTTTCAGGGTTTAGGGCAGTGCAGTGGTGTTCAGGCAGTGTAGGGGGTCATGCTGGGGGTGGGGTTTCAGGGTTTAGGGCAGAGCAGTGGAGCTCAGGCAGTGTAGGGGTCGTGCTAGGGCTGATGTTTCATGGTTTAGGGCAGAGCAGTGGTGTTCGGGCAGTGTAGGGGCCGTGCTGGGGTTGTGTTTCAGGGTTTAGGTCAGAGCAGTGGTGTTCGGGCAGTGTAGGGGGTCTTGCAGGGGGGTGGTGTTTCAGGGTTTAGGGCAGTGCAGTGGTGTTGGTGTTCGGGCAGTGTAGAGGGTCATGCAGGGGCTGTTGTTTCTGGGTTTAGGGCAGTGCAGTGGTGTGCGGGGAGGGTAAAGATTTGTGCAGGGGCTGGTTTTTCAGGGTTTAGGGCAGTGCAGTGGTGTGCGGGCAGTGTAGGGGTTGTGCAGGGGCTGGTGTATCAGGGTTTAGGGCATAGCAGTGGTGTTCGCGCAGTGTCAGGGGTCGTGCTGGGGCTTGTGTTTCAGGGTTTAGGGCAGAGCAGTGGTGTTCGGGCAGTGTAGGGGGTCTTCCTGGGGGTGGTGTTTCAGGGTTTAGGGCAGTGCAGTAGTGTTCGGGTAGTCTAGGGGATCGTGCTGGGGCTGGTGTTTCAGGGTTTAGGGCAGTGCAGTGGTGTTCGGGCAGTGTAGGGGGTCGTGCTGGGGATGGTGTTTCAGAGTTTAGGGCAGTGGTGTTCAGCAGTGTGGGGGGTCTTGCTGGGGGTGGTGTTTCAGGGTTTAGGGCAATGCAGTGAAGTTCCGTCAGTGTAGGGGGTCTTCCTGGGGGTGGTGTTTCAGGGTTTAGGGCAGTGCAGTTGTGTTCGGGCAATGTAGGGGGTCTTGCAGGGGGGTTTTGTTTCAGGGTTTAGGGCAGTGCAGTGGTGTTTGGGCAGTGTAGGGGGTCTTGCTGGGGGTGATGTTTCAGGGTTTAGGGCAGTGCAGTGGTGTTCGAGCAATGTAGGGGGCCTTGCAAGGGTGTGGTGTTTCAGGGTTTAGGGCAGTGCAGTGGTGTTTGGGCAGTGTAGGGGGTCTTGCTGGGGGGTGGTGTTTCAGGGTTTAGGGCAGTGCAATGGTGTTCGGGCAGTGTAGGGGGTCGTGCGGGGGAAGGTTTTTCAGGGTTGAGGGCAGTGCAGTGGTGTTCGGGCAGTGTAGAGGGTCGTGCAGGGGCTGGTGGTTCAGGGTTTAGGGCAGTGCAGTGGTGTGCGGGCAGTGTAAAGATTTGTGCAGGGGCTGGTGTTTTAGGGTTTAGGGCAGTGCAGTGGTGTTCGGGCAGTGTACGGTGTCGTGCTGGGACTGGTGTTTCAGGTTTTGGGGCAGTGCAGTGGTGTTCGGGCAGTGTAGGGGGTCGTTCAGGGGGTGGTGTTTCAGGGTTTAGGGCAATGCAGTGGTGGTCGGACAGTGTAGAGTGGTCTTGCTGGGGGGTGGTGTTTCAGGGTTTAGGGCAGTGCAGTGGTGTTCGGGCAGTGTAGGGGGTCCTGCTGGGTGGTGGTGTTTCAGGGTTTAGGGCAGTACAGTGGTGTGCGGGCAGTGTAAAGATGTGTGCAGGGGCTGGTGTGTCAGGGTTTGGGGCAGTGCAGTGGTGTTCGGGCAATGTAGGGGGTCTTACAGGGGGGTGGTGTTTCAGGGTTTAGGGCAGTGCAGTGGTGTTTGTGCAGTGTAGGGGGTCTTGCTGGGGGGTGGTGTTTCAGGGTTTAGGGCAGTGCAATGGTGTTCAGGCAGTGTAGGGGGTCGTGCGGGGGCTGGTGTATCAGGGTTTAGGGCAGTGCAGTGGTATTCGCGCAGTGTAGAGGGTCGTGCAGGGGCTGGTGTTTCAGTGTTTAGGGCAGTGCAGTGGTGTGCGGGCAGTGTGAAGATTTGTGCAGGGGCTGGTGTTTCAGGGTTTGGGGCAGTGCAGTGGTGTTCGGGCAGTGTAAGGGGTCATTCAGGGGATGGTGTTTCAGGGTTTAGGGCAGTGCAGTGGTGTTCGGGCAGTGTAGGGGGTCATGCTGGGGGTGTTGTTTCAGGGTTTAGGTCAGTGCAGTGGTGTTCGGGCAGTGTAGGGGGTCGTGCAGGGGGTGGTGTTTCAGGGTTTAGGGCAGAGCAGTGGTGTTCGCGCAGTGTGGGGGGTCGTGCTGGGGCTGGTGTTTCAGGGTTTAGGGCAGAGCAGTGGTGTTCGGGCAGTGTAGGGGGTCTTTCTGGGGGTGGTGTTTCAGGGTTTAGGGCAGTGCAGTGGTGTTCGGGCAATGTAGGGGGTCTTACAGGGGGGTGGTGTTTCAGGGTTTAGGGCAGTGCAGTGGTGTTTGGGCAGTGTAGTGGGTCTTGCTGGGGGGTGGTGTTTCTGGGTTTAGGGCAGTGCAATGGTGTTCAGGCAGTGTAGGGGGTCGTGCGGGGGCTGGTGTATCAGGGTTTAGGGCAGTGCAGTGGTGTTCGCGCAGTGTAGAGGGTCGTGCAGGGGCTGGTGTTTCAGTGTTTAGGGCAGTGCAGTGGTGTGCGGGCAGTGTGAAGATTTGTGCAGAGGCTGGTGTTTCAGGGTTTAGGGCAGTGCAGTGGTGTTTGTGCAGTGTAGGGGGTCTTGCTGGGGGGCGGTGTTTCAGGGTTTAGGGCAGTGCAATGGTGTTCAGGCAGTGTAGGGGGTCGTGCGGGGGCTGGTGTATCAGGGTTTAGGGCATTGCAGTGGTATTCGCGCAGTGTAGAGGGTCGTGCAGGGGCTGGTGTTTCAGTGTTTAGGGCAGTGCAGTGGTGTGCGGGCAGTGTGAAGATTTGTGCAGGGGCTGGTGTTTCAGGGTTTGGGGCAGTGCAGTGGTGTTCGGGCAGTGTAAGGGGTCGTTCAGGGGATGGTGTTTCAGGGTTTAGGGCAGTGCAGTGGTGTTCGGGCAGTGTAGGGGGTCATGCTGGGGGTGTTGTTTCAGGGTTTAGGTCAGTGCAGTGGTGTTCGGGCAGTGTAGGGGGTCGTGCAGGGGGTGGTGTTTCAGGGTTTAGGGCAGAGCAGTGGTGTTCGCGCAGTGTGGGGGGTCGTGCTGGGGCTGGTGTTTCAGGGTTTAGGGCAGAGCAGTGGTGTTCGGGCAGTGTAGGGGGTCTTTCTGGGGGTGGTGTTTCAGGGTTTAGGGCAGTGCAGTGGTGTTCGGGCAATGTAGGGGGTCTTACAGGGGGGTGGTGTTTCAGGGTTTAGGGCAGTGCAGTGGTGTTTGGGCAGTGTAGGGGGTCTTGCTGGGGGGTGGTGTTTCTGGGTTTAGGGCAGTGCAATGGTGTTCAGGCAGTGTAGGGGGTCGTGCGGGGGCTGGTGTATCAGGGTTTAGGGCAGTGCAGTGGTGTTCGCGCAGTGTAGGGGGTCGTGCAGGGGGTGGTGTTTCAGGGTTTATGTCAGTGCAGTGGTGTGTGGGCAGTGTAGGGGTCATGCAGGGGGTGGTGTTTTAGGGTTTAGGTCAGTTCAGCGGTGTTCGGGCAGTGTAGGGGGTCATGCAGGGGATGGTGTTTCAGGGTTTAGGGCAGTGCAGTGGTGGTCAGGCAGTGTAGGTGGTCTTGCTGGGGGGTGGTGCTTCAGGGTTTAGGGCAGTGCAGTGGTGTTCGGGCAGTGTAGAGGGTCTTGCTGGGGGGTGGTGTTTCTGGGTTTAGGGCAGTGCAGTGGTGTTCGGGCAGTGTAGGGGGTCTTGCAGGAGGGTGGTGTTTCATAGTTTAGGGCAGTGCAGTGGTGTCCAGGCAGAATAGGTGGTCTTGCTGGGTGGTGGTGTTTCAGGGCTTAGGGCAGAGCAGTGGTGTTCGGTCATTGTAGAGGGTTGTGCGTGGGCTGGTGTTTCAGGGTTTAGGGCAGTGCAGTGGTGTTCAGGCAGTGTAAGGGATCTTGTGGAGTCTGGGGTTTCAGGGATTAGGGCAGTGCAGTGGTGTGCGGGCAGTATAAAGGGTCATGCAGGGGCTGGTGTTTCAGGGTTTAGGGCAGTGCAGTGGTGTGTGGGCAGTGTAGGGGGTCGTGCAGGGGCTGGTGTTACAGGGTTTAGGGCAGTGCAGTGGTGTACGGGCAGTGTAGGGGGTTGTGCAGTATGTGGTGTTTCAGGGTTTAGGGCAGTGCAGTGGTGTTCAGGCAGTGTAGGGGGACATGCAGGGGATTTTGTTTCAGGGTTTTGGGCAGTGTAGTGGTGTTCGGGCAGTGTTGGGGGTCTTGCTGGGGGTGGTTTTTCAGTGTTTAGGGAAGTGCAGTGATGTTCAGGTAGTGTAGGGGGTCTTGCTGGGGGTGGTGTTTAAGGGTTTAGGGCAGTGTAGGCGGTCGTGCACGGGGTGCTGTTTCAGGGTTTATGGCAGTGCACTGGTGTTCGGGCAGTGTAGGGGGTTGTGCTGGGGCTGGTGTTTTAGGGTTTAGGGCAGTGCAGTGGTGTTCGGGCAGTGTAGGGGGTCGTACATGGGGTGGTGTTTCAGTGTTTAGGGCACTGCAGTGGTGTCTGGGCAGTGTAGGGGTTCGTGCAGGGGGTGGTGTTTCAGGGTTTAGGGCAGTGCAATGGTGTTCGGGCAGTGTAGGGGGTCTTGCTGGGGCTGGTGCTTCAGGGTTTAGGTCAGTGCAGTGGTGTTCAGGCAGTGTAGGGTGTAGTGCTGCAGATGGCACCTTGATACCTTCGGGTTTTAGTTGCGCAATATAAATTTTATTTCATTCATTCATTCATTCATGGTGTTTCAGGGTTTAGGGCAGTGCAGTGTTGTTCGGGCAGTGTAGGGGGTCATGCTGGAGTGGGGTTTCAGGGTTTAGTGCAGAGCAGTGGAGCACAGGCAGTGTAGGGTTTGTGCTGGGGCTGATGTTTCATGGTTTAGGGCAGAGCAGTGGTGTTCGGGCAGTGTAGGGGTCGTGCTGGGGTTGTGTTTCAGGGTTTAGGGCAGAGCAGTGGTGTTCGGGCAGTGTGGGGGGCCGTGCTGTTGCTGGAGTTTCAGGGTTTTGGGCAGTGCAGTGGTGTTCGGGCAGTGTAGGGGGTCGTGCTGGGGGTGGTGTTGTAGGGTTTAGGCCAGTGCAGTGGTGATCGGGCAGTGTAGAGGGTCGTGCTGGGGGTGGTGTTTCAGGGTTTAGGGCATTGCAGTGGTGTTCAGGCAGTGTAGGGGGTTGTGCTGGGGCTGGTGTTTTAGGGTTTAGGAGAGTGCAGTGGTGTTCGGGCAGTGTACGGGGTCGGGCATGGGTTGGTGTTTCAGGGTTTAGTGTAGAGCAGTGGAGTTCGGGCAGTGTGGGGGGTCGTGCTGGGGCTGATGTTTCAGGGTTTAGGGCAGAGCAGTGGTGTTTGGGCAGTGTGGGGGGTCATGCTGGGGCTGGTGTTTCAAGGTTTAGGGCAGTGCAGTGGTGTTCGGGCAGTGGAGGGGGTCATGCTGGGGTGGTGTTTCAGGGTTTAGGGCAGTGCAGTGGTGTTCGGGCAGTGTAGGAGGTTGTGCTGGGGCTGGTATTTTAGGGTTCTGGGCAGTGCAGTGGTGTTCGGGCAGTGTACAGGGTCGTGCATGGGGTGGTGTTTCAGGGTTTAGGGCAGTGCAGTGGTGTTCGGGTATTGTAGGGGGTTGTGCATGGGGTGGTGTTTCAGGGTTTAGGGCACTGCAGTGTTGTCCGGGCAGTGTAGGGGGTTGTGCAGGGGGTGGTGTTTCAGGGTTTAGGGCAGTGCAGTGGTGTTTGGGCAGTGTAGGGGGTAATGCTGGGGCTGGTGTTTCAGGGTTTAGGTCAGTGCAGTGGTTTTCAGGCAGTGTAGGGTGTAGTGCTGTGGATGGTGTTTCAGGGTTTAGGGCAGTGCAGTGGTGTTCAGGCAGTGTAGGGGGTCATGCTGGGGGTGGGGTTTCAGGGTTTAGGGCAGAGCAGTGGAGCTCAGGCAGTGTAGGGGTCGTGCTAGGGCTGATGTTTCATGGTTTAGGGCAGAGCAGTGGTGTTCGGGCAGTGTAGAGGTCGTGCTGGGGTTGTGTTTCAGGGTTTAGGTCAGAGCAGTGGTGTTCGGGCAGTGTGGGGGGCCGTGCTGTGGCTGGAGTTTTAGGGTTTAGGACAGTGCAGTGGTGTTCGGGCAGTGTAGGGGGTCTTGCAGGGGGGTGGTGTTTCAGGGTTTAGGGCAAGGCAATGGTGTTTGGGCAGTGTAGGGGGTCTTGCTGGGGGGTGGAGTTTAAGGGTATAGAGCAGTGCAGTGGTGTTCGGGCAGTGTAGAGGGTCATGCAGTGGCTGTTGTTTGAGGGTTTAGGGCCGTGCAGTGGTGTTCGGGTAGTGTAGGGGGTTGTGCAGGGGCTGGTGTTTCAGGGTTTAGGGCAGTGCAGTGGTGTACGGGCAGTGTAGGGGGTCGTGCAGGGGCTGGTGTATCATGGTTTAGGGCAGTGCAGTGGTGTGCGGGCAGTGTAGGGGGTCATGCAGGGGGTGGTGTTTCAGGGTTTAGGGCAGTGCAGCGGTGTTCGGGCAGTGTAGGGGGTTGTGCAGGGGATGGTGCTTCAGGGTTTAGGGCAGTGCAGTGGTGTTCTGGCAGTGTAGGGGGTCGTGCTGGGGCTGGTGTTTCAGAGTTTAGGGCAGAGCAGTGGTGTTCAGGCAGGGTGGGGGGTAGTGTTTCAGGGTTTAGGGCAGTGCAGTGGTGTTCGGGTAGTGTGGGGGGTCATGCTGGGGCTGGTGTTTCAGGGTTTAGGGCAGAGCAGTGGTGTTCACGCAGTGTGGGGTTCGTGCTGGGGCTGGTGTTTCAGGGTTTAGGGCAGTGCAGTGCTGTTTGGGGAGTATAGGGGGTCATGCTGGGGCTGGTGTTTCAGTGTTTAGGGCAGTGCAGTGGTGTTCGGGTAGTGTAGTGGGTCTTCCTGGGGGTGGTGTTTCAGGGTTTAGGGCAGTGGTGTTAGGGCAGTGTAGAGGGTCGTGCAGGGGGTGGTTCAGGGTTTACGGCAGTACAGTGTTGTTCGGACAGTGTAGGGGGTCGTGCTGGGCTGGTGTTTCAGGGTTTAGGGCAGTGCAGTGGTGTTCGGGCAGTGTAGGTGGTTGTGCTAGGGCTGGAGTTTTAGGGTTTAGGGCAGTGCAGTTGTGTTCGGGCAGTGTAGGAGTCATGCATGTGGTGGTGTTTCAGGGTTTAGGGCACTGCAGTGGTGTCTGGGCAGTGTAGGGGGTCGTGCAGGGGGTGGTGTTTCAGGGTTTAGGGCAGTGCAGTGGTGTTTGGGCAGTGTAGGGGGTCGTGCTGGGGCCTGTGTTTTGGGGTTTAGGTCAGTGCAGTGGTGTTCAGGCAGTGTAGGGTGTAGAGCTGCGGATGATGTTCCAGCGTTTAGGACAGTGCAGTGGTGTTCGAGCAGTGTAGGGGGTCATGCTGGGGGTGGGTTTCAGGGTTTCGGGTAGAGCAGTGGAGCTCAGGCAGTGTAGGGGTCGTGCTGGGGCTGATGTTTCATGGTTTAGGGCAGAGCAGTGGTGTTCGGGCAATGTAGGGGTCCTGCTGGGGTTGTGTTTCAGAGTTTAGGGCAGAGCAGTGGTGTTCGGGCAGTGTGGGGGGCCGTGCTGTGGCTGGAGTTTCAGGGCTTAGGGCAGTGCAGTGGTGTTTGGGCAGTGTAGGGGGTCATGCTGAGGCTCGTGTTTCAGGGTTTAGGGCAGTGCAGTGGTGTTCGGGCAGTGTAGGGTGTCGTGCTGGGGCTGGTGTTTTAGGGTTTAGGCCAGTGTAGTGGTACTCGGGCAGTGTAGGGGGTCGTGCTGGGCCTGGTGTTTCAGGGCTTAGGGCTGTGCAGCGGTGTTTGAGCAGTGTAGGGGGTCGTGCTGGGGCTGGTGTTTCAGGGTTTAGGGCAGTGCAGTGGTGTTCGGGCTGTGTAGGGGGTCGTGCCGGGGCTGGTGTTTCAGATTTTAGGGCAGTGGTGTTCAGCAGTGTGGGGGGTCTTGCTGGGGGTGGTGTTTCAGGGTTTTGGGCAGTGCAGTGAAGTTCGGTCAGTGTGGGGGGTTGTGCTGGGGCTGGTGTTTCAGGGTTTAGGGCAGAGCAGTGGTGTTCGGGCAGTGTGGGGGGTCATGCTGGGGCTGGTGTTTCAAGGTTTAGGGCAGTGCAGTGGTGTTCGGGCAGTGTAGGGGGTTGTGCTGGGGTGGTGTTTCAGGGTTTAGGGCAGTGCAGTGGTGTTCAGGCAGTGTAGGAGGTTCTGCTGGGGCTGGTGTTTTAGGGTTTAGGGCAGTGCAGTGGTGTTCGGGCAGTGTACGGGGTCGTGCATGGGGTGGTGTTTCAGGGTTTAGGGCAGTGCAGTGGTGTTCGGGTATTGTAGGGGGTTGTGCATGGGGTGGTGTTTCAGGGTTTAGGGCACTGCAGTGGTGTTCAGGCAGTGTAGGGGGTCATGCTGGGGGTGGGGTTTCAGGGTTTAGGGCAGAGCAGTGGAGCTCAGGCAGTGTAGGGGTCGTGCTAGGGCTGATGTTTCATGGTTTAGGGCAGAGCAGTGGTGTTCGGGCAGTGTAGGGGTCGTGCTGGGGTTGTGTTTCAGGGTTTAGGTCAGAGCAGTGGTGTTCGGGCAGTGTAGGGGGTCTTGCAGGGGGGTGGTGTTTCAGGGTTTAGGGCAGTGCAGTGGTGTTGGTGTTCGGGCAGTGTAGAGGGTCATGCAGGGGCTGTTGTTTCTGTGTTTAGGGCAGTGCAGTGGTGTGCGGGGAGGGTAAAGATTTGTGCAGGGGCTGGTGTTTCAGGGTTTAGGGCAGTGCAGTGGTGTGCGGGCAGTGTAGGGGTTGTGCAGGGGCTGGTGTATCAGGGTTTAGGGCAGTGCAGTGGTGTGCGGGCAGTGTAGGGGGTTGTGCAGGGGATGGTGTTTCAGGGTTTAGGGCAGTGCAGTGGTGTTTGGGCAGTGAAGGGGGTCGTGCTAGGGGTGGTGTTTCAGGGTTTAGGGCAGTGCAGTGGTGTTCGGGCAGTGTAGGGGGTCGTGCAGGGGGTAGTGTTTCAGAGTTTAGGGCAGAGCAGTGGTGTCCGCGCAGTGTGGGGGGTCGTCCTGGGGCTGGTGTTTCAGAGTTTAGGGCAGAGCGTGGTGTTCAGGCAGGGTGGGGGGGTAGTGTTTCAGGGTTTAGGGCAGTGCAGTGGTGTTCACGCAGTGCGGGGGGTCGTGCTTGGGCTGGTGTTTCAGGGTTTAGGAAAGTACAGTGCTGTTTGGGGAGTGTAGGGGGGCATGCTGGGGCTGGTGTTTCAGGGTTTAGGGCAGAGCAGTGGTGTTCACGCAGTGCGGGGGGTCGTGCTTGGGCTGGTGTTTCAGGGTTTAGGAAAGTACAGTGCTGTTTGGGGAGTGTAGGGGGGCATGCTGGGGCTGGTGTTTCAGTGTTTAGGGCAGTGCAGTGGTGTTCGGGTAGTGTAGGGGGTCTTGCTGGGGGTGGTGTTTCAGGGTTTAGGGCAGTGTAGGGGGTCGATCAGGGGGTGGTTCAGGGTTTACGGCAGTGCAGTGGTGTTCGGACAGTGTAGGGGGTCGTGCTGGGGTGGTGTTTCAGGGTTTAGGTCAGTGCAGTGGTGTTCGGGCAGTGTAGGGGGTTGTGCTAGGGCTGGTGTTTTAGGGTTTAGGGCAGTGCAGTGGTGTTCGGGCAGTGTAGGGGGTCATGCATGGGATGGTATTTCAGGGTTTAGGGCAGTGCAGTGGTGTTCGGGCAGTGTAGGGGGTTGTGCTAGGGCTGGTGT
Source organism: Triturus cristatus (assembly GCF_964204655.1). Taxonomy (NCBI): domain Eukaryota; kingdom Metazoa; phylum Chordata; class Amphibia; order Caudata; family Salamandridae; genus Triturus; species Triturus cristatus. Next base: position 638,514,686 of record NC_140579.1, on the reverse strand, counting down.
TTTAGGGTTTAGGGCAGTGCAGTGGTGTCTGGGCAGTGTAGGTGGTCGTGCAGGGGGTGGTGTTTCAGGGTTTAGGGCAGTGCAGTGGTGTTTCGGCAGTGTAGGGGGTCGTGCTGGGGCCTGTGTTTCAGGGTTTAGGTCAGTGCAGTGGTGTTCAGGCAGTGTAGGGTGTAGAGCTGCGGATGATGTTCCAGGGTTTAGGACAGTGCAGTGGTGTTCGAGCAGTGTAGGGGGTCATGCTGGGGGTGGTGTTTCAGGGTTTAGGGCAGTGCAGTGGTTTTCGGGCAGTGTAGGGGGTCCTGCTGGGGCTGGTGTTTGAGGGTTTAGTGCAGTACAGTGATGTTCGGGCAATGTTTGGGGTCTTGTTGGGGGTGGTGTTTCAGCGTTTAGGGCAGTGGTGTTCGGGCAGTGTAGGGGGTCTTGCTGGGGGTGGTGTTTCAGGGTTTAGGGCAGTGCAGTGGTGTTCGGGCAGTGCAGGGGGTTGTGCTGGGGCTGGTGTTTTAGGGTTAGGGCAGTGCAGTGGTGTTCGGGCAGTGTAGGGGGTCGTGCTGGGGCTGGTGTTTTAGGGTTTAGGTCAGTGCAATGGTGTTCATGCAGTATAGGGTGTAGTGCTGCGGATGGTGTTTCAGAGTTTAGGGCAGTGCAGTGGTGTTCGGGCAGTGTAGGGGTCTTGCTGGGGCTGGTGTTTGAGGGTTTAGTGCAGTGCAATGATGTTCGGGCAGTGTTGTGGGTCTTGTTGGGGTGGTGTTTCAGGGTTTAGGGCAGTGGTGTTCAGGCAGTGTAGGGGGTCTTGCTGGGGCTGGTGTTTCAGGGTTTAGTGCAGTGCAGTGATGTTCGGGCAGTGTTGGGGGTCTTGTTGGGGGTGGTGTTTCAGGGTTTAGGGCAGTGGTGTTCTGGCAGTGTAGGGGGTCTTGCTGGGGGTGGTGTTTCAGGGTTTAGGGCAGTGCAGTGGTGTTCAGGTAGTGTAGGGGGTCTTGCTGGGTGTGGTGTTTCAGGGTTTAGGGCGTGCAGTGCTGTTCGGGCAGTGTAGGTGGTCTTGCAGGGGGTGGTGTTTCAGAGTTTAGGGCAGTGCAGTGGTGTTCGGGCAGTATAGGGGGTCGTGCAGGGGGTGGTGTTTCAGGGTTTAGGGCAGAGCAGTGGTGTTCGCACAGTGTCAGGGGTCGTGCTGGGGCTGGTGTTTCAGGGTTTAGGACAGAGCAGTGGTGTTCGAGCAGTGTAGGGGGTCTTCCTGGGGGTGGTGTTTCAGGGTTTAGGGCAGTGCAGTTGTGTTCGGGCAATGTAGGGGGTCTTGCTGGGGGGTGGTGTTTCAGGGTTTAGGGCAGTGCAATGGTGTTCAGGCAGTGTAGGGGGTCGTGCAGGGGCTGGTGTATCAGGGTTTAGGGCAGTGTAGTGGTGTTCGCGCAGTGTAGACAGTCGTGCAGGGGCTGGTGTTTCAGGGTTTAGGGCAGTGCAGTGGTGTGCGGGCAGTGTAAAGATTTGTGCAGGGGCTGGTGTTTCAGGGTTTAGGGCAGTGCAGTGGTGTGGGGGCAGTGTAGGGGGTCGTGCAGGGGGTGGTGTTTCAGGGTTTAGGACAGTGCAGTGGTGTGCGGGCAGTGTAGGGGGTCATGCAGGGGGTGGTGTTTCAGGGTTTAGGGCAGTTCAGCGGTGTTCGGGCAGTGTAGGGGGTCGTGCAGGGGATGGTGTTTCATGGTTTAGGGCAGTGCAGTGGTGTTTCGGCAGTGTAGAGGTTCATGCTGGGGGTGGTATTTCAGGGTTTAGGGCAGTGCTTTGGTGTTCGGGCAGTGTAGGGGGTCTTGCAGGGGGTGGTGTTTCAGGGTTTAGGGCAGAGCAGTGGTGTTCGCGCATTGTGGGGGGTCATGCTGGGGGTGGTGTTTCAGGGTTTAGGGCAGTGCAGTGGTGTTCGGGCAGTGTGGGGGGTCGTGCTGGGGCTGGTGTTCCAGGGTTTAGGGCAGAGCAGTGGTGTTCGCGTATTGTGGGGGGTCGTGCTGGGGCTGGTGTTTCAGGGTTTAGGGCAGAGCAGTGGTGTTCGGGCAGTGTAGGGGGTCGTGCTGGGGGTGGTGTTTCAGGGTTTAGGGCAGTGCAGTGGTGTTCGGGCAGTGTAGGGGGTCGTGCTGGGGGTGGTGTTTCAGGGTTTAGGGCAGAGCAGTGGAGCTCAGGCAGTGTAGGACTCGTGCTGGGGCTGAAGTTTCAGGGTTCAGGGCAGAGCAGTGGTGTTCGGGCAGTGTAGGGGTTGTGCTGGGGCTGCGTTTCAGGGTTTAGGGCAGAGCAGTGGTGTTTGGGCAGTGTAGGGGTCATACTGGGGTGGTGTTTCAGGGTTTAGGGCAGAGCAGTGGTGTTCGCGCATTGTGCGGGGTCATGCTGGGGGTGGTGTTTCAGGGTTTAGGGCAGTGCAGTGGTGTTCGGGCAGTGTGGGGGGTCGTGCTGGGGCTGGTGTTCCAGGGTTTAGGGCAGAGCAGTGGTGTTCGCGTATTGTGGGGGGTCGTGCTGGGGCTGGTGTTTCAGGGTTTAGGGCAGAGCAGTGGTGTTCGGGCAGTGTAGGGGGTCGTGCTGGGGGTGGTGTTTCAGGGTTTAGGGCAGTGCAGTGGTGTTCGGGCAGTGTAGGGGGTCGTGCTGGGGGTGGTGTTTCAGGGTTTAGGGCAGAGCAGTGGAGCTCAGGCAGTGTAGGACTCGTGCTGGGGCTGAAGTTTCAGGGTTCAGGGCAGAGCAGTGGTGTTCGGGCAGTGTAGGGGTTGTGCTGGGGCTGCGTTTCAGGGTTTAGGGCAGAGCAGTGGTGTTTGGGCAGTGTAGGGGTCATACTGGGGTGGTGTTTCAGGGTTTAGGGAAGAGCAGTGATGTTCAGGCAGTGTGGGGGGCCATGCTGGGGCTGGAGTTTCAGGGTTTAGGGCAGTGCAGTGGTTTTCGGGCAGTGTAGGGGGCCATGCTGGGGCTGGTGTTTCAAGGTTTAGGGCAGTGCAGTGGTGTTCGGGCAGTGTAGGGTGTCGTGCTGGGGCTGGTGTTTCAGGGTTTAGGGCAGTGCAGTGGTGTTTGGGCAGTGTAGGGGTCATGCTGGAGCTGGTGTATCAGGGTTTAGGGCAGTGCAGTGGTGTTCGGGCAGTGTAGGGTGTCATACTGGGGCTGGTGTTTCAGGGTTTAATGCAGTGCAGTGGTTTTTGGGCAGTGTAGGGTGTAGTGCTGCAGATAGTGTTTCAGGGTTTAGGGCAGTGCAGTGGTGTTCGGGCAGTGTAGGGGTCGTGCTGGAGTGGGGTTTCAGGGTTTAGGGCAGAGCAGTGGAGCAGAGGCAGTGTAGGGTTCGTGCTGGGGCTGATGTTTCATGGTTTAGGGCAGTGCAGTGGTGTTCGGGCAGTGTAGGGGGTTGTGCTGGGGCTGGTGTTTCAGGGTTTAGGGCAGAGCAGTGGTGTTCGGGCAGTGTAGGGGGTCATGCAAGGGGCTGGTGTTTCAGGGTTTAGGGCAGTGCAGTGGTGTTCGGGCAGGGTAGGTGGTCGTGCTGAGTCTGGTGTTTCAGGGTTTAGGGCAGTGCAGTGGTGTTCAGGTATGGTAGTGGGTCATGCAGGGTGGGTGGTGTTTCATTGTTTAGTGCAGAGCAGTGGTGTTCGGGCAGTGTAGGGGCATGCTGGGGTTGTGTTTCAGGGTTTAGGGCAGAGCAGTGGTGTTCGGACAGTGTGGGGAGCCGTGCTGTTGCTGGAGTTTCAGGGTTTAGGGCAGTGCAGTGGTGTTCGGGCAGTGTAGGGGGTCGTGCTGGGGGTGGTGTTTCAGGGTTTAGGGCAGTGCAGTGGTGTTTGGGCAGTGTAGGGGGTCTTGCTGGGGGGTGGTGTTTCAGGGTTTAGGGCAGTGCAATGGTGTTCAGGCAGTGTAGGGGGTCATGCGGGGGCTGGTGTATCAGGGTTTAGGGCAGTGCAGTGGTGTTCGCGCAGTGTAGAGGGTCGTGCAGGGGCTGGTGTTTCAGTGTTTAGGGCAGTACAGTAGTGAGCGGGCAGTGTAAAGATTTGTGCAGGAGCTGGTGTTTCAGGGTTTAGGGCAGTGCAGTGGTGTGCGGGCAGTGTAGGGGGTCGTGCAGGGGGTGGTGTTTCAGGGTTTATGGTAGTGCAGTGGTGTGCGGGCAGTGTAGGGGTCATGCAGGGGGTGGTGTTTTAGGGTTTAGGTCAGTTCAGCGGTGTTCGGGCAGTGTAGGGGGTCATGCCGGGGATGGTGTTTCAGGGTTTAGGGCAGTGCAGTGGTGGTCAGGCAGTGTAGGGGGTCTTGCTGGGGGGTGGTGCTTCAGGGTTTAGGGCAGTGCAGTGGTTTTCGGGCAGTGTAGGGGGTCTTACTGGGGGTTGGTGTTTCTGGGTTTAGGGTAGTGCAGTGGTGTTCGGGCAGTGTAGGGGGTCTTGCAGGAGGGTGGTGTTTCAGAGTTTAGGGCAGTGCAGTGGTGTCCGTGCAGAATAGGTGGTCTTGCTGGGTGGTGGTGTTTCAGGGCTTAGGGCAGAGCAGTGGTGTTCAGGCAGTGTAGAGGGTTGTGCGTGGGCTGGTGTTTCAGGGTTTAGGGCAGTGCAGTGGTGTTCAGGCAGTGTAAGGGATCTTGTGGAGGCTGGGGTTTCAGGGTTTAGGGCAGTGCAGTGGTGTGCGGGCAGTATAAAGGGTCATGCAGGGGCTGGTGTTTCAGGGTTTAGGACAGTGCAGTGGTGTGTGGGCAGTGTAGGGGGTCGTGCAGGGGGTGGTGTTACAGGGTTTAGGTCAGTGCAGTGGTGTGCGGGCAGTGTATGGGGTTGTGCAGTAGGTGGTGTTTCAGGGTTTAGGGCAGTGCAGTGGTGTTCAGGCAGTGTAGGGGGTCATGCAGGGGATTTTGTTTCAGGGTTTAGGGCAGTGCAGTGGTGTTCGGGCAGTGTAGGGGGTCTTGCTTTGGGTGGTGTTTCAGTGTTTAGGGAAGTGCAGTGATGTTCAGGTAGTGTAGGGGGTCTTGCTGGGGGTGGTGTTTAAGGGTTTAGGGCAGTGTAGGCGGTCGTGCAGGGGGTGCTGTTTCAGGGTTTATGGCAGTGCAGTGGTGTTCAGGCAGTGTAGGGGGTTGTGCTGGGGCTGGTGTTTTAGGGTTTAGGGCAGTGCAGTGGTGTTCAGGCAGTGTAGGGGGTCGTACATGGGGTGGTGTTTCAGGGTTTAGGGCAGTGCAGTGGTGTTCGGGTAGTGTAGGGGGTTGTGCAAGGGGTGGTGTTTCAGTGTTTAGGGCACTGCAGTGGTGTCTGGGCAGTGTAGGGGTTCGTGCAGGGGGTGGTGTTTCAGGGTTTAGGGCAGTGCAGTGGTGTTCGGGCAGTGTAGGGGGTCTTGCTGGGGCTGGTGTTTCAGGGTTTAGGTCAGTGCAGTGGTGTTCAGGCAGTGTGGGGTGTAGTGCTGCAGATGGTGTTTCAGGGTTTAGGTCGGAGCAGTGGAGCAGAGGCAGTGTAGGGTTCGTCCTGGGGCTGATGTTTCATGGTTTAGGGCAGTGCAGTGGTGTTCGGGCAGTGTAGGGGGTTGTGCTGGGGCTGGTGTTTCAGGGTTTAGGGCAGTGCAGTGCTGTTCGGGCAGTGTAGGGGGTCATGCAAGGGGCTGGTGTTTCAGGGTTTAGGGCAGTGCAGTGGTGTTCGGGCAGGGTAGGTGGTCGTGCTGAGTCTGGTGTTTCAGGGTTTAGGGCAGTGCAGTGGTGTTCAGGTATGGTAGTGGGTCATGCAGGGTGGGTGGTGTTTCATTGTTTAGTGCAGAGCAGTGGTGTTCGGGCAGTGTAGGGGCATGCTGGGGTTGTGTTTCAGGGTTTAGGGCAGAGCAGTGGTGTTCGGGCAGTGTGGGGAGCCGTGCTGTTGCTGGAGTTTCAGGGTTTAGGGCAGTGCAGTGGTGTTCGGGCAGTGTAGGGGGTCGTGCTGGGGGTGGTGTTTCAGGGTTTAGGGCAGTGCAGTGGTGTTTGGGCAGTGTAGGGGGTCTTGCTGGGGGGTGGTGTTTCAGGGTTTAGGGCAGTGCAATGGTGTTCAGGCAGTGTAGGGGGTCATGCGGGGGCTGGTGTATCAGGGTTTAGGGCAGTGCAGTGGTGTTCGCGCAGTGTAGAGGGTCGTGCAGGGGCTGGTGTTTCAGTGTTTAGGGCAGTACAGTGGTGAGCGGGGAGTGTAAAGATTTGTGCAGGAGCTGGTGTTTCAGGGTTTAGGGCAGTGCAGTGGTGTGCGGGCAGTGTAGGGGGTCGTGCAGGGGGTGGTGTTTCAGGGTTTATGGTAGTGCAGTGGTGTGCGGGCAGTGTAGGGGTCATGCAGGGGGTGGTGTTTTAGGGTTTAGGTCAGTTCAGCGGTGTTCGGGCAGTGTAGGGGGTCGTGCCGGGGATGGTGTTTCAGGGTTTAGGGCAGTGCAGTGGTGGTCAGGCAGTGTAGGGGGTCTTGCTGGGGGGTGGTGCTTCAGGGTTTAGGGCAGTGCAGTGGTTTTCGGGCAGTGTAGGGGGTCTTACTGGGGGTTGGTGTTTCTGGGTTTAGGGCAGTGCAGTGGTGTTCGGGCAGTGTAGGGGGTCTTGCAGGAGGGTGGTGTTTCAGAGTTTAGGGCAGTGCAGTGGTGTCCGGGCAGAATTAGTGGTCTTGCTGGGTGGTGGTGTTTCAGGGCTTAGGGCAGAGCAGTGGTGTTCAGGCAGTGTAGAGGGTTGTGCGTGGGCTGGTGTTTCAGGGTTTAGGGCAGTGCAGTGGTGTTCAGGCAGTGTAAGGGATCTTGTGGAGGCTGGGGTTTCAGGGTTTAGGGCAGTGCAGTGGTGTGCGGGCAGTATAAAGGGTCATGCAGGGGCTGGTGTTTCAGGGATTAGGACAGTGCAGTGGTGTGTGGGCAGTGTAGGGGGTCGTGCAGGGGGTGGTGTTACAGGGTTTAGGTCAGTGCAGTGGTGTGCGGGCAGTGTATGGGGTTGTGCAGTAGGTGGTGTTTCAGGGTTTAGGGCAGTGCAGTGGTGTTCAGGCAGTGTAGGGGGTCATGCAGGGGATTTTGTTTCAGGGTTTAGGGCAGTGCAGTGGTGTTCGGGCAGTGTTGGGGGTCTTGTTGGGGTGGTGTTTCAGGGTTTAGGGCAGTGGTGTTCGGGCAGTGTAGGGGGTCTTGCTTTGGGTGGTGTTTCAGTGTTTAGGGAAGTGCAGTGATGTTCAGGTAGTGTAGGGGGTCTTGCTGGGGGTGGTGTTTAAGGGTTTAGGGCAGTGTAGGCGGTCGTGCAGGGGGTGCTGTTTCAGGGTTTATGGCAGTGCAGTGGTGTTCGGGCAGTGTAGGGGTTGTGCTGGGGCTGGTGTTTTAGGGTTTAGGGCAGTGCAGTGGTGTTCGGGCAGTGTAGGGGGTCGTACATGGGGTGGTGTTTCAGGGTTTAGGGCAGTGCAGTGGTGTTCGGGTAGTGTAGGGGGTCTTGCTGGGGGTGGTGTTTCAGGGTTTAGGGCAGTGCAGTGGTGTTCGGGCAGTGTGGGGGGCCGTGCTGTGGCTGGAGTTTCAGGGCTTAGGACAGTGCAGTGGTGTTCGGGCAGGGTAGGTGGTCGTGCTGGAGTGGGGTTTCAGGGTTTAGGGCAGAGCAGTGGAGCAGAGGCAGTGTAGGGTTCGTGCTGGGGCTGATGTTTCATGGTTTAGGGCAGTGCAGTGGTGTTCGGGCAGTGTAGGGGGTTGTGCTGGGGCTGGTGTTTCAGGGTTTAGGGCAGTGCAGTGGTGTTCGGGCAGGGTAGGTGGTCGTGCTGAGTCTGGTGTTACAGGGTTTAGGGCAGTGCAGTGGTGTTCAGGTATGGTAGTGGGTCATGCAGGGTGGGTGGTGTTTCATTTTTTAGTGCAGAGCAGTGGTGTTCGAGCAGTGTAGGGGCATGCTGGGGTTGTGTTTCAGGGTTTAGGGCAGAGCAGTGGTGTTCGGGCAGTGTGGGGAGCCGTGCTGTTGCTGGAGTTTCAGGGTTTAGGGCAGTGCAGTGGTGTTCGGGCAGTGTAGGGGGTCGTGCTGGGGGTGGTGTTTCAGGGTTTAGGGCAGTGCAGTGGTGTTTGGGCAGTGTAGGGGGTCTTGCTGGGGGGTGGTGTTTCAGGGTTTAGGGCAGTGCAATGGTGTTCAGGCAGTGTAGGGGGTAATGCGGGGGCTGGTATATCAGGGTTTAGGGCAGTGCAGTGGTGTTCGCGCAGTGTAGAGGGTCGTGCAGGGGCTGGTGTTTCAGTGTTTAGGGCAGTACAGTGGTGAGCGGGCAGTGTAAAGATTTGTGCAGGAGCTGGTGTTTCAGGGTTTAGGGCAGTGCAGTGGTGTGCGGGCAGTGTAGGGGGTCGTGCAGGGGGTGGTGTTTCAGGGTTTATGGTAGTGCAGTGGTGTGCGGGCAGTGTAGGGGTCATGCAGGGGGTGGTGTTTTAGGGTTTAGGTCAGTTCAGCGGTGTTCAGGCAGTGTAGGGGGTCGTGCCGGGGATGGTGTTTCAGGGTTTAGGGCAGTGCAGTGGTGGTCAGGCAGTGTAGGGGGTCTTGCTGGGGGGTGGTGCTTCAGGGTTTAGGGCAGTGCAGTGGTTTTCGGGCAGTGTAGGGGGTCTTACTGGGGGTTGGTGTTTCTGGGTTTAGGGCAGTGCAGTGGTGTTCGGGCAGTGTAGGGGGTCTTGCAGGAGGGTGGTGTTTCAGAGTTTAGGGCAGTGCAGTGGTGTCCGGGCAGAATAGGTGGTCTTGCTGGGTGGTGGTGTTTCAGGGCTTAGGGCAGAGCAGTGGTGTTCAGGCAGTGTAGAGGGTTGTGCATGGGCTGGTGTTTCAGGGTTTAGGGCAGTGCAGTGGTGTTCAGGCAGTGTAAGGGATCTTGTGGAGGCTGGGGTTTCAGGGTTTAGGGCAGTGCAGTGGTGTGCGGGCAGTATAAAGGGTCATGCAGGGGCTGGTGTTTCAGGGTTTAGGACAGTGCAGTGGTGTGTGGGCAGTGTAGGGGGTCGTGCAGGGGGTGGTGTTACAGGGTTTAGGTCAGTGCAGTGGTGTGCGGGCAGTGTATGGGGTTGTGCAGTAGGTGGTGTTTCAGGGTTTAGGGCAGTGCAGTGGTGTTCAGGCAGTGTAGGGGGTCATGCAGGGGATTTTGTTTCAGGGTTTAGGGCAGTGCAGTGGTGTTCGGGCAGTGTTGGGGGTCTTGTTGGGGTGGTGTTTCAGGGTTTAGGGCAGTGGTGTTCGGGCAGTGTAGGGGGTCTTGCTTTGGGTGGTGTTTCAGTGTTTAGGGAAGTGCAGTGATGTTCAGGTAGTGTAGGGGGCCTTGCTGGGGGTGGTGTTTAAGGGTTTAGGGCAGTGTAGGCGGTCGTGCAGGGGGTGCTGTTTCAGGGTTTATGGCAGTGCAGTGGTGTTCGGGCAGTGTAGGGGGTTGTGCTGGGGCTGGTGTTTTAGGGTTTAGGGCAGTGCAGTGGTGTTCGGGCAGTGTAGGGGGTCGTACATGGGGTGGTGTTTCAGGGTTTAGGGCAGTGCAGTGGTGTTCGGGTAGTGTAGGGGGTTGTGCAAGGGGTGGTGTTTCAGTGTTTAGGGCACTACAGTGGTGTCTGGGCAGTGTAGGGGTTCGTGCAGGGGGTGGTGTTTCAGGGTTTAGGGCAGTGCAGTGGTGTTCGGGCAGTGTAGGGGGTCTTGCTGGGGCTGGTGTTTCAGGGTTTAGGTCAGTGCAGTGGTGTTCAGGCAGTGTGGGGTGTAGTGCTGCAGATGGTGTTTCAGGGTTTAGGGCAGTGCAGTGGTGTTCGGGCAGTGTAGGGGGTCATGCTGGAGTGGGGTTTCAGGGTTTAGTGCAGAGCAGTGGAGCACAGGCAGTGTAGGGTTCGTGCTGGGGCTGATGTTTCATGATTTAGGGCAGAGCAGTGGTGTTCGGGCAGTGTAGGGGTCGTGCTGGGGTTGTGTTTCAGGGTTTAGGGCAGAGCAGTGGTGTTCGGGCAGTGTGGGGGGCCATGCTGTTGCTGGAGTTTCAGGGTTTTGGGCAGTGCAGTGGTGTTCGGGCAGTGTAGGGGTTCGTGCTGGGGGTGGTGTTGTAGGGTTTAGGCCAGTGCAGTGGTGATCGGGCAGTTTAGGGGGTCGTGCTGGGGGTGATGTTTCAGGGTTTAGGGCATTGCAGTGGTGTTCAGGCAGTGTAGGGGGTTGTGCTGGGGCTGGATTTTTAGGGTTTAGGGCAGTGCAGTGGTGTTCGGGCAGTGTACGGGGTCGGGCATGGGTTGGTGTTTCAGGGTTTAGTGTAGAGCAGTGGAGTTCGGGCAGTGTGGGGGGTCGTGCTGGGGCTGGTGTTTCAGAGTTTAGGGCAGAGCAGTGGTGTTTGGGCAGTGTGGGGGGTCATGCTGGGGCTGGTGTTTCAAGGTTTAGGGCAGTGCAGTGGTGTTCGGGCAGTGTAGGGGGTCATGCTGGGGTGGTGTCTCAGGGTTTAGGGCAGTGCAGTGGTGTTCCGGCAGTGTAGGAGGTTGTGCTGGGGCTGGTGTTTTAGGGTTCTGGGCAGTGCAGTGGTGTTCGGGCAGTGTACGGGGTCGTGCTGGGGCTGATGTTTCATGGTTTAGGGCAGAGCAGTGGTGTTCGGGCAGTGTAGGGGTCCTGCTGGGGTTGTGTTTCAGGGTTTAGGGCAGTGCAGTGGTGTTCGGGCAGTGTGGGGGGCTGTGCTGGGGCTGGTGTTTCAGGGTTTAGGGCAGTGCAGTGTTGTTTGGGCAGTGTAGGGTGTTGTGCTGTGGCTGGTGTTTCAGGGTTTAGGGCAGTGCAGTAGTGTTTGGGCAGTGTAGGGGGTCGTGCTGGGCCTGGTGTTTCAGGGTTTAGGGCAGTGCAGTAGTGTTCGGGTAGTCTAGGGGATCGTGCTGGGGCTGTTGTTTCAGGGTTTAGGGCAGTGCAGTGGTGTTTGGGCAGTGTAGGGGGTCATGCTGGGGCTGGTGTTTCAGAGTTTAGGGCAGTGGTGTTCAGCAGTGTGGGGGGTCTTGCTGGGGGTGGTGTTTCAGGGTTTAGGGCAGTGCAGTGAAGTTCGGTCAGTGTAGGGGGTCTTGCTGGGGGTGGTGTTTCAGGGTTTAAGGCAGTGCAGTGGTTTTCGGGCAGTGTAAGGGGTCCTGCTGGGGCTGGTGTTTGAGGGTTTAGTGCAGTACAGTGATGTTCGGGCAATGTTGGTGGTCTTGTTGGGGGTGGTGTTTCAGGGTTTAGGGCAGTGGTGTTCGGGCAGTGTAGGGGGTCTTGCTGGGCTGGTGTTTCAGGGTTTAGTGCAGTGCAGTGATGTTCGGGCAGTGTTGGGGGTCTTGTTGGGTGTGGTGTTTCAGGGTTTAGGGCAGTGGTGTTCGGGCAGTGTAGGGGGTCTTGCTGGGGGTGGTGTTTCAGGGTTTAGGGCAGTGCAGTGGTGTTCGGGCAGTGTAGGGGGTTGTGCTGGGGCTGGTGTTTTAGGGCTTAGGGCAGTGCAGTGGTGTTCGGGCAGTGTAGGGGGTCGTGCTGGGGCTGGTGTTTCAGGGTTTAGGTCAGTGCAGTGGTGTTCAGGCAGTGTAGGGTGTAGTGCTGCGGATGGTGTTTCAGAGTTTAGGGCAGTGCAGTGGTGTTCGGGCAGTGTAGGGGTCTTGCTGGTGCTGGTGTTTGAGGGTTTAGTGCAGTGCAGTGATATTCGGGCAGTGTTGGGGGTCTTGTTGGGGTTTTGTTTCAGGGTTTAGGGCAGGGGTGTTTGGGCAGTGTAGGGGGTCTTGCTGGGGCTGGTGTTTCAGGGTTTAGTGCAGTGCAGTGATGTTCGGGCAGTGTTGGGGGTCTTGTTGGGGGTGGTGTTTCAGGGTTTAGGGCAGTGGTGTTCTGGCAGTGTAGGGGGTCTTGCTGGGGGTGGTGTTTCAGGGTTTAGGGCAGTGCAGTGGTGTTCGGGTAGTGTAGGGGGTCTTGCTGGGGGTGGTGTTTCAGGGTTTAGGGCGTGCAGTGGTGTTCGGGCAGTGTGGTGGGTCTTGCTGGGGGTGGTGTTTCAGGGTTTAAGGCAGTGCAGTGCTGTTCGGGCAGTGTAGGTGGTCTTGCAGGGGGTGGTGTTTCAGAGTTTAGGGCAGTGCAGTGGTGTTCGGGCAGTATAGGGGGTCGTTCAGGGGGTGGTGTTTCAGGGTTTAGGGCATAGCAGTGGTGTTCGCGCAGTGTCAGGGGTCGTGCTGGGGCTTGTGTTTCAGGGTTTAGGGCAGAGCAGTGGTGTTCGGGCAGTGTAGGGGGTCTTCCTGGGGGTGGTGTTTCAGGGTTTAGGGCAGTGCAGTAGTGTTCGGGTAGTCTAGGGGATCGTGCTGGGGCTGGTGTTTCAGGGTTTAGGGCAGTGCAGTGGTGTTCGGGCAGTGTAGGGGGTCGTGCTGGGGATGGTGTTTCAGAGTTTAGGGCAGTGGTGTTCAGCAGTGTGGGGGGTCTTGCTGGGGGTGGTGTTTCAGGGTTTAGGGCAATGCAGTGAAGTTCCGTCAGTGTAGGGGGTCTTCCTGGGGGTGGTGTTTCAGGGTTTAGGGCAGTGCAGTTGTGTTCGGGCAATGTAGGTGGTCTTGCAGGGGGGTTTTGTTGTAGGGTTTAGGGCAGTGCAGTGGTGTTTGGGCAGTGTAGGGGGTCTTGCTGGGGGTGATGTTTCAGGGTTTAGGGCAGTGCAGTGGTGTTCGAGCAATGTAGGGGGCCTTGCAAGGGTGGGGTGTTTCAGGGTTTAGGGCAGTGCAGTGGTGTTTGGGCAGTGTAGGTGGTCTTGCTGGGGGGTGGTGTTTCAGGGTTTAGGGCAGTGCAATGGTGTTCGGGCAGTGTAGGGGGTCGTGCGGGGGAAGGTTTTTCAGGGTTGAGGGCAGTGCAGTGGTGTTCGGGCAGTGTAGAGGGTCGTGCAGGGGCTGGTGGTTCAGGGTTTAGGGCAGTGCAGTGGTGTGCGGGCAGTGTAAAGATTTGTGCAGGGGCTGGTGTTTCAGGGTTTAGGGCAGTGCAGTGGTGTTCGGGCAGTGTACGGTGTCGTGCTGGGACTTGTGTTTCAGGTTTTGGGGCAGTGCAGTGGTGTTCGGGCAGTGTAGGGGGTCGTTCAGGGGGTGGTGTTTCAGGGTTTAGGGCAATGCAGTGGTGGTCGGACAGTGTAGGGGGTCGGGCAGGGGCTGGTGTATTAGGGTTTAGGGTAGAGCAGTGGTGTTCGGGCAGTGTAGGGTGTCGTGCTGGGACTGGTGTTTCAGGGCTTGGGGCAGTGCAGTGGTGTTCGGGCAGTGTAGGGGGTCGTTCAGGGGGTGGTGTTTCAGGGTTTAGGGCAGTGCAGTGGTGGTCGGACAGTGTAGAGTGGTCTTGCTGGGGGGTGGTGTTTCAGGGTTTAGGGCAGTGCAGTGGTGTTTGGGCAGTGTAGGGGGTCTTGCTGGGGGGTGGTGTTTCAGGGTTTAGGGCAGTGCAGTGGTGTGTGGGCAGTGTAAAGATTTGTGCAGGGGCTGGTGTTTCAGGGTTTGGGGCAGTGCAGTGGTGTTCGGGCAGTGTAGGGGGTCATGCTGGGGGTGGTGTTTCAGGGTTTAGGGCAGTGCAGTGGTGTTTGGGCAGTGTAGGGGTCATGCTGGAGCTGGTGTATCAGGGTTTAGGGCAGTGCAGTGGTGTTCGGGCAGTGTAGGGTGTCATACTGGGGCTGGTGTTTCAGGGTTTAATGCAGTGCAGTGGTTTTTGGGCAGTGTAGGGTGTAGTGCTGCAGATGGTGTTTCAGGGTTTAGGGCAGTGCAGTGGTGTTCGGGCAGTGTAGGGGGTCGTGCTGGAGTGGGGTTTCAGGGTTTAGGGCAGAGCAGTGGAGCAGAGGCAGTGTAGGGTTCGTGCTGGGGCTGATGTTTCATGGTTTAGGGCAGTGCAGTGGTGTTCGGGCAGTGTAGGGGGTTGTGCTGGGGCTGGTGTTTCAGGGTTTAGGGCAGTGCAGTGCTGTTTGGGCAGTGTAGGGGGTCATGCAAGGGGCTGGTGTTTCAGGGTTTAGGGCAGTGCAGTGGTGTTCGGGCAGGGTAGGTGGTCGTGCTGAGTCTGGTGTTTCAGGGTTTAGGGCAGTGCAGTGGTGTTCAGGTATGGTAGTGGGTCATGCAGGGTGGGTGGTGTTTCATTGTTTAGTGCAGAGCAGTGGTGTTCGGGCAGTGTAGGGGTCATGCTGGGGTTGTGTTTCAGGGTTTAGGGCAGAGCAGTGGTGTTCGGGCAGTGTGGGGAGCCGTGCTGTTGCTGGAGTTTCAGGGTTTAGGGCAGTGCAGTGGTGTTCGGGCAGTGTAGGGGGTCGTGCTGGGGGTGGTGTTTCAGGGTTTAGGGCAGTGCAGTGGTGTTTGGGCACTGTAGGGGGTCTTGCTGGGGGGTGGTGTTTCAGGGTTTAGGGCAGTGCAATGGTGTTCAGGCAGTGTAGGGGGTCATGCGGGGGCTGGTGTATCAGGGTTTAGGGCAGTGCAGTGGTGTTCGCGCAGTGTAGAGGGTCGTGCAGGGGCTGGTGTTTCAGTGTTTAGGGCAGTACAGTGGTGAGCGGGCAGTGTAAAGATTTGTGCAGGAGCTGGTGTTTCAGGGTTTAGGGCAGTGCAGTGGTGTGCGGGCAGTGTAGGGGGTCGTGCAGGGGGTGGTGTTTCAGGGTTTATGGTAGTGCAGTGGTGTGCGGGCAGTGTAGGGGTCATGCAGGGGGTGGTGTTTTAGGGTTTAGGTCAGTTCAGCGGTGTTCGGGCAGTGTAGGGGGTCGTGCCGGGGATGGTGTTTCAGGGTTTAGGGCAGTGCAGTGGTGGTCAGGCAGTATAGGGGGTCTTGCTGGGGGGTGGTGCTTCAGGGTTTAGGGCAGTGCAGTGGTTTTCGGGCAGTGTAGGGGGTCTTACTGGGGGTTGGTGTTTCTGGGTTTAGGGCAGTGCAGTGGTGTTCGGGCAGTGTAGGGGGTCTTGCAGGAGGGTGGTGTTTCAGAGTTTAGGGCAGTGCTGTGGTGTCCGGGCAGAATAGGTGGTCTTGCTGGGTGGTGGTGTTTCAGGGCTTAGGGCAGAGCAGTGGTGTTCAGGCAGTGTAGAGGGTTGTGCGTGTGGTGGTGTTTCAGGGTTTAGGGCAGTGCAGTGGTGTTCAGGCAGTGTAAGGGATCTTGTGGAGGCTGGGGTTTCAGGGTTTAGGGCAGTGCAGTGGTGTGCGGGCAGTATAAAGGGTCATGCAGGGGCTGGTGTTTCAGGGTTTAGGACAGTGCAGTGGTGTGTGGGCAGTGTAGGGGGTCGTGCAGGGGGTGGTGTTACAGGGTTTAGGGCAGAGCAGTGGAGCAGAGGCAGTGTAGGGTTCGTGCTGGGGCTGATGTTTCATGGTTTAGGGCAGTGCAGTGGTGTTCGGGCAGTGTAGGGGGTTGTGCTGGGGCTGGTGTTTCAGGGTTTAGGGCAGTGCAGTGCTGTTCGGGCAGTGTAGGGGGTCATGCAAGGGGCTGGTGTTTCAGGGTTTAGGGCAGTGCAGTGGTGTTCGGGCAGGGTAGGTGGTCGTGCTGAGTCTGGTGTTTCAGGGTTTAGGGCAGTGCAGTCGTGTTCAGGTATGGTAGTGGGTCATGCAGGGTGGGTGGTGTTTCATTGTTTAGTGCAGAGCAGTGGTGTTCGGGCAGTGTAGGGGTCATGCTGGGGTTGTGTTTCAGGGTTTAGGGCAGAGCAGTGGTGTTCGGGCAGTGTGGGGAGCCGTGCTGTTGCTGGAGTTTCAGGGTTTAGGGCAGTGCAGTGGTGTTCGGGCAGTGTAGGGGGTCGTGCTGGGGGTGGTGTTTCAGGGTTTAGGGCAGTGCAGTGGTGTTTGGGCACTGTAGGGGGTCTTGCTGGGGGGTGGTGTTTCAGGGTTTAGGGCAGTGCAATGGTGTTCAGGCAGTGTAGGGGGTCATGCGGGGGCTGGTGTATCAGTGTTTAGGGCAGTACAGTGGTGAGCGGGCAGTGTAAAGATTTGTGCAGGAGCTGGTGTTTCAGGGTTTAGGGCAGTGCAGTGGTGTGCGGGCAGTGTAGGGGGTCGTGCAGGGGGTGGTGTTTCAGGGTTTATGGTAGTGCAGTGGTGTGCGGGCAGTGTAGGGGTCATGCAGGGGGTGGTGTTTTAGGGTTTAGGTCAGTTCAGCGGTGTTCGGGCAGTGTAGGGGGTCGTGCCGGGGATGGTGTTTCAGGGTTTAGGGCAGTGCAGTGGTGGTCAGGCAGTATAGGGGGTCTTGCTGGGGGGTGGTGCTTCAGGGTTTAGGGCAGTGCAGTGGTTTTCGGGCAGTGTAGGGGGTCTTACTGGGGGTTGGTGTTTCTGGGTTTAGGGCAGTGCAGTGGTGTTCGGGCAGTGTAGGGGGTCTTGCAGGAGGGTGGTGTTTCAGAGTTTAGGGCAGTGCTGTGGTGTCCGGGCAGAATAGGTGGTCTTGCTGGGTGGTGGTGTTTCAGGGCTTAGGGCAGAGCAGTGGTGTTCAGGCAGTGTAGAGGGTTGTGCGTGGGGTGGTGTTTCAGGGTTTAGGGCAGTGCAGTGGTGTTCAGGCAGTGTAAGGGATCTTGTGGAGGCTGGGGTTTCAGGGTTTAGGGCAGTGCAGTGGTGTGCGGGCAGTATAAAGGGTCATGCAGGGGCTGGTGTTTCAGGGTTTAGGACAGTGCAGTGGTGTGTGGGCAGTGTAGGGGGTCGTGCAGGGGGTGGTGTTACAGGGTTTAGGTCAGTGCAGTGGTGTGCGGGCAGTGTATGGGGTTGTGCAGTAGGTGGTGTTACAGGGTTGAGGTCAGTGCAGTGGTGTGCGGGCAGTGTAGGGGGTTGTGCAGTAGGTGGTGTTTCAGGGTTTAGGGCAGTGCAGTGGTGTTCAGGCAGTGTAGGGGGACATGCAGGGGATTTTGTTTCAGGGTTTTGGGCAGTGTAGTGGTGTTCGGGCACTGTTGGGGGTCTTGTTGGGGTGGTGTTTCAGGGTTTAGGGCAGTGGTGTTCGCAGTGTAGGGGGTCTTGCTTTGGGTGGTGTTTCAGTGTTTAGGGAAGTGCAGTGATGTTCAGGTAGTGTAGGGGGTCTTGCTGGGGGTGGTGTTTAAGGGTTTAGGGCAGTGTAGGCGGTCGTGCAGGGGGTGCTGTTTCAGGGTTTATGGCAGTGCAGTGGTGTTCGGGCAGTGTAGGGGGTTGTGCAAGGGGTGGTGTTTCAGTGTTTAGGGCACTGCAGTAGTGTCTGGGCAGTGTAGGGGTTCGTGCAGGGGGTGGTGTTTCAGGGTTTAGGGCAGTGCAGTGGTGTTCGGGCAGTGTAGGGGGTCTTGCTGGGGCTGGTGTTTCAGGGTTTAGGTCAGTGCAGTGGTGTTCAGGCAGTGTGGGGTGTAGTGCTGCAGATGGTGTTTCAGGGTTTAGGGCAGTGCAGTGGTGTTCGGGCAGTGTAGGGGGTCATGCTGGAGTGGGGTTTCAGGGTTTAGTGCAGAGCAGTGGAGCACAGGCAGTGTAGGGTTCGTGCTGGGGCTGATGTTTCATGATTTAGGTCAGAGCAGTGGTGTTCGGGCAGTGTAGGGGTCGTGCTGGGGTTGTGTTTCAGGGTTTAGGGCAGAGCAGTGGTGTTCGGGCAGTGTGGGGGGCCGTGCTGTTGCTGGAGTTTCAGGGTTTTGGGCAGTGCAATGGTGTTCGGGCAGTGTAGGGGTTCGTGCTGGGGGTGGTGTTGTAGGGTTTAGGCCAGTGCAGTGGTGATCGGGCAGTTTAGGGGGTCGTGCTGGGGGTGGTGTTTCAGGGTTTAGGGCATTGCAGTGGTGTTCAGGCAGTGTAGGGGGTTGTGCTGGGGCTGGATTTTTAGGGTTTAGGGCAGTGCAGTGGTGTTCGGGCAGTGTACGGGGTCGGGCATGGGTTGGTGTTTCAGGGTTTAGTGTAGAGCAGTGGAGTTCGGGCAGTGTGGGGGGTCGTGCTGGGGCTGGTGTTTCAGAGTTTAGGGCAGAGCAGTGGTGTTCGGGCAGTGTGGGGGGTCATGCTGGGGCTGGTGTTTCAAGGTTTAGGGCAGTGCAGTGGTGTTCGGGCAGTGTAGGGGGTCATGCTGGGGTGGTGTCTCAGGGTTTAGGGCAGTGCAGTGGTGTTCGGGCAGTGTAGGAGGTTGTGCTGGGGCTGGTGTTTTAGGGTTCTGGGCAGTGCAGTGGTGTTCGGGCAGTGTACGGGGTCGTGCATGGGGTGGTGTTTCAGGGTTTAGGGCAGTGCAGTGGTGTTCGGGTATTGTAGGGGGTTGTGCATGGGGTGGTGTTTCAGGGTTTAGGGCACTGCAGTAGTGTCCGGGCAGTGTAGGGGGTTGTGCAGGGGGTGGTGTTTCAGGGTTTAGGGCAGTGCAGTGGTGTTCGGGCAGTGTAGGGGGTAGTGCTGGGGCTGGTGTTTCAGGGTTTAGGTCAGTGCAGTGGTTTTCAGGCAGTGTAGGGTGTAGTGCTGTGGATGGTGTTTCAGGGTTTAGGGCAGTGCAGTGGTGTTCAGGCAGTGTAGGGGGTCATGCTGGGGGTGGGGTTTCAGGGTTTAGGGCAGAGCAGTGGAGCTCAGGCAGTGTAGGGGTCGTGCTAGGGCTGATGTTTCATGGTTTAGGGCAGAGCAGTGGTGTTCGGGCAGTGTAGGGGTCGTGCTGGGGTTGTGTTTCAGGGTTTAGGTCAGAGCAGTGGTGTTCGGGCAGTGTGGGGGGCCGTGCTGTGGCTGGAGTTTTAGGGTTTAGGACAGTGCAGTGGTGTTCGGGCAGTGTAGGGGGTCATTCAGGGGGGTGGTGTTTTAGGGTTTAGGGCAGTGCAGTGGTGTTTGGGCAGTGTAGGGGGTCTTGCTGGGGGTGGAGTTTAAGGGTATAGAGCAGTGCAGTGGTGTTCGGGCAGTGTAGAGGGTCATGCAGGGGCTGTTGTTTGAGGGTTTAGGGAAGTGCAGTGGTGTGTGGGCAGGGTAAAGATTTGTGCAGGGGCTGCTGTTTCAGGGTTTAGGGCAGTCCAGTGGTGTACGGGCAGTGTAGGGGGTCGTGCAGGGGCTGGTGTATCATGGTTTAGGGCAGTGCAGTGGTGTGCGGGCAGTGTAGGGGGTCGTGCAGGGGGTGGTGTTTCAGGGTTTAGGGCAGTGCAGCGGTGTTCGGGCAGTGTAGGGGGTTGTGCAGGGGATGGTGTTTCAGGGTTTAGGGTAGTGCAGTGGTGTTCGGGCAGTGTAGGGGGTCGTGCAGGGGGTGGTGTTTCAGAGTTTAGGGCAGAGCAGTGGTGTTCGCGCAGTGTGGGGGGTAGTGTTTCAGGGTTTAGGGCAGTGCAGTGGTGTTCGGGTAGTGTGACGGGTCATGCTGGGGCTGGAGTTTCAGGGTTTAGGGCAGAGCAGTGGTGTTCGAGCAGTGTGGGGGGTCGTGCTGGGGCTGGTGTTTCAGGGTTTAGGGCAGTGCAGTGCTGTTTGGGGAGTATAGGGGGTCAATCTGGGGCTGGTGTTTCAGTGTTTAGGGCAGTGCAGTGGTGTTCGGGTAGTGTAGTGGGTCTTGCTGGGGGTGGTGTTTCAGGGTTTAGGGCAGTGGTGTTAGGGCAGTGTAGGGGGTCGTGCAGGGGGTGGTTCAGGGTTTACGGCAGTGCAGTGTTGTTCGGACAGTGTAGGGGGTCATGCTGGGGTGGTGTTTCAGGGTTTAGGGCAGTGCAGTGGTGTTCGGGCAGTGTAGGGGGTTGTGCAGGGGATGGTGTTTCAGGGTTTAGGGCAGTGCAGTGGTGTTCGGGCAGTGTAGGGGGTCGTGCAGGGGGTGGTGTTTCAGAGTTTAGGGCAGAGCAGTGGTGTTCGCGCAGTGTGGGGGGTAGTGTTTCAGGGTTTAGGGCAGTGCAGTGGTGTTCGGGTAGTGTGACGGGTCATGCTGGGGCTGGAGTTTCAGGGTTTAGGGCAGAGCAGTGGTGTTCACGCAGTGTGGGGGGTCGTGCTGGGGCTGGTGTTTCAGGGTTTAGGGCAGTGCAGTGCTGTTTGGGGAGTATAGGGGGTCAATCTGGGGCTGGTGTTTCAGTGTTTAGGGCAGTGCAGTGGTGTTTGGGTAGTGTAGTGGGTCTTGCTGGGGGTGGTGTTTCAGGGTTTAGGGCAGTGGTGTTAGGGCAGTGTAGGGGGTCGTGCTGGGGGTGGTTCAGGGTTTACGGCAGTGCAGTGTTGTTCGGACAGTGTAGGGGGTCATGCTGGGGTGGTGTTTCAGGGTTTAGGGCAGTGCAGTGTTGTTCGGGCAGTGTAGGGGGTCATGCTGGGGTGGTGTCTCAGGGTTTAGGGCAGTGCAGTGGTGTTCGGGCAGTGTAGGAGGTTGTGCTGGGGCTGGTGTTTTAGGGTTCTGGGCAGTGCAGTGGTGTTCGGGCAGTGTACGTGGTCGTGCATAGGGTGGTGTTTCAGGGTTTAGGGCAGTGCAGTGGTGTTCGGGTATTGTAGGGGGTTGTGCATGGGATGGTGTTTCAGGGTTTAGGGCACTGCAGTAGTGTCCGGGCAGTGTAGGGGGTTGTGCAGGGGGTGGTGTTTCAGGGTTTAGGGCAGTGCAGTGGTGTTCGGGCAGTGTAGGGGGTAGTGCTGGGGCTGGTGTTTTAGGGTTTAGGTCAGTGCAGTGGTTTTCAGGCAGTGTAGGGTGTAGTGCTGTGGATGGTGTTTCAGGGTTTAGGGCAGTGCAGTGGTGTTCAGGCAGTGTAGGGGGTCATGCTGGGGGTGGGGTTTCAGGGTTTAGGGCAGAGCAGTGGAGCTCAGGCAGTGTAGGGGTCGTGCTAGGGCTGATGTTTCATGGTTTAGGGCAGAGCAGTGGTGTTCGGGCAGTGTAGGGGTCGTGCTGGGGTTGTGTTTCAGGGTTTAGGTCAGAGCAGTGGTGTTCGGGCAGTGTGGGGGGCCGTGCTGTGGCTGGAGTTTTAGGGTTTAGGACAGTGCAGTGGTGTTCGGGCAGTGTAGGGGGTCATGCAGGGGGGTGGTGTTTTAGGGTTTAGGGCAGTGCAGTGGTATTTGGGCAGTGTAGGGGGTCTTGCTGGGGGTGGAGTTTAAGGGTATAGAGCAGTGCAGTGGTGTTCGGGCAGTGTAGAGGGTCATGCAGGGGCTGTTGTTTGAGGGTTTAGGGAAGTGCAGTGGTGTGTGGGCAGGGTAAAGATTTGTGCAGGGGCTGCTGTTTCAGGGTTTAGGGCAGTGCAGTGGTGTACGGGCAGTGTAGGGGGTCGTGCAGGGGCTGGTGTATCATGGTTTAGGGCAGTGCAGTGGTGTGCGGGCAGTGTAGGGGGTCGTGCAGGGGGTGGTGTTTCAGGGTTTAGGGCAGTGCAGCGGTGTTCGGGCAGTGTAGGGGGTTGTGCAGGGGATGGTGTTTCAGGGTTTAGGGCAGTGCAGTGGTGTTCGGGCAGTGTAGGGGGTCGTGCAGGGGGTGGTGTTTCAGAGTTTAGGGCAGAGCAGTGGTGTTCGCGCAGTGTGGGGGGTAGTGTTTCAGGGTTTAGGGCAGTGCAGTGGTGTTCGGGTAGTGTGACGGGTCATGCTGGGGCTGGAGTTTCAGGGTTTAGGGCAGAGCAGTGGTGTTCGAGCAGTGTGGGGGGTCGTGCTGGGGCTGGTGTTTCAGGGTTTAGGGCAGTGCAGTGCTGTTTGGGGAGTATAGGGGGTCAATCTGGGGCTGGTGTTTCAGTGTTTAGGGCAGTGCAGTGGTGTTCGGGTAGTGTAGTGGGTCTTGCTGGGGGTGGTGTTTCAGGGTTTAGGGCAGTGGTGTTAGGGCAGTGTAGGGGGTCGTGCAGGGGGTGGTTCAGGGTTTACGGCAGTGCAGTGTTGTTCGGACAGTGTAGGGGGTCATGCTGGGGTGGTGTTTCAGGGTTTAGGGCAGTGCAGTGGTGTTCGGGCAGTGTAGGGGGTTGTGCAGGGGATGGTGTTTCAGGGTTTAGGGCAGTGCAGTGGTGTTCGGGCAGTGTAGGGGGTCGTGCAGGGGGTGGTGTTTCAGAGTTTAGGGCAGAGCAGTGGTGTTCGCGCAGTGTGGGGGGTAGTGTTTCAGGGTTTAGGGCAGTGCAGTGGTGTTCGGGTAGTGTGACGGGTCATGCTGGGGCTGGAGTTTCAGGGTTTAGGGCAGAGCAGTGGTGTTCACGCAGTGTGGGGGGTCGTGCTGGGGCTGGTGTTTCAGGGTTTAGGGCAGTGCAGTGCTGTTTGGGGAGTATAGGGGGTCAATCTGGGGCTGGTGTTTCAGTGTTTAGGGCAGTGCAGTGGTGTTTGGGTAGTGTAGTGGGTCTTGCTGGGGGTGGTGTTTCAGGGTTTAGGGCAGTGGTGTTAGGGCAGTGTAGGGGGTCGTGCAGGGGGTGGTTCAGGGTTTACGGCAGTGCAGTGTTGTTCGGACAGTGTAGGGGGTCATGCTGGGGTGGTGTTTCAGGGTTTAGGGCAGTGCAGTGGTGTTCGGGCAGTGTAGGGGGTTGTGCTAGGGCTGGTGTTTTAGGGTTTAGGGCAGTGCAGTTGTGTTCGGGCAGTGTAGGGGGTCATGCATGGGGTGGTATTTCAGGGTTTAGGGCCATGCAGTGGTGTTCGGGTAGTGTAGGGGGTTGTGCATGGGGTGGTGTTTCAGGGTTTAGGGCACTGCAGTGGTGTCTGGGCAGTGTAGGGGGTCATGCAGGGGGTGGTGTTTAAGGGTTTAGGGCAGTGCAGTGGTGTTTGGGCAGTGTAGGGGGTCGTGCTGGGGCCTGTGTTTCAGGGTTTAGGTCAGTGCAGTGGTGTTCAGGCAGTGTAGGCTGTAGTGCTGCGGATGATGTTCCAGGGTTTAGGACAGTGCAGTGGTGTTCGAGCAGTGTAGGGGGTCATGCTGGGGGTGGGTTTCAGGGTTTCGGGCAGAGCAGTGGAGCTCAGGCAGTGTAGGGGTTGTGCTGGGGCTGATGTTTCATGGTTTAGGGCAGAGCAGTGGTTTACGGGCAGTGTAGGGGTCCTGCTGGGGTTGTGTTTCAGGGTTTAGGGCAGAGCAGTTGTGTTCGGGCAGTGTGGGGGGCCGTGCTGTGGCTGGAGTTTCAGGGCTTAGGGCAGTGCAGTGGTGTTCGGGCAGTGTATGGGGGTCATGCTGGCGCTGGTGTTTCAGGGTTTAGGGCAGTGCAGTGGTGTTCGGGCAGTGTAGGGTGTCGTGCTGGGGCTGGTGTTTCAGGGTTTAGGCCAGTGCAGTGGTACTCGGGCAGTGTAGGGGGTCGTGCTGGGCCTGGTGTTTCAGGGCTTAGGGCTGTGCAGAGGTGTTTGAGCAGTGTAGGGGGTCATGCTGGGGCTGGTGTTTCAGGGTTTAGGGCAGTGCAGTAGTGTTCGGGCAGTGTAGGGGGTCGTGCTGGGGCTGGTGTTTCAGATTTTAGGGCAGAGGTGTTCAGCAGTGTGGGGGGTCTTGCTGGGGGTGGTGTTTCAGGGTTTTGGGCAGTGCAGTGAAGTTCGGTCAGTGTGGGGGGTCGTGCTGGGGCTGGTGTTTCAGGGTTTACGGCAGAGCAGTGGTGTTCGGGCAGTGTGGGGGGTCATGCTGGGGCTGGTGTTTCAAGGTTTAGGGCAGTGCAGTGGTGTTCGGGCTGTGTAGGGGTCGTGCTGGGGTGGTGTTTCAGGGTTTAGGGCAGTGCAGTGGTGTTCAGGCAGTGTAGGAGGTTGTGCTGGGGCTGGTGTTTTAGGGTTTAGGGCAGTGCAGTGGTGTTCGGGCAGTGTACGGGGTCGTGCATGGGGTGGTGTTTCAGGGTTTAGGGCAGTGCAGTGGTGTTCGGGTATTGTAGGGGGTTGTGCATGGGGTGGTGTTTCAGGGTTTAGGGCACTGCAGTGGTGTCCGGGCAGTGTAGGGGGTCGTACAGGGGGTGGTGTTTCAGGGTTTAGGGCAGTGCAGTGGTGTTCGGGCAGTGTAGGGGGTTGTGCTGGGGCTGGTGTTTCAGGGTTTAGGTCAGTGCAGTGGTTTTCAGGCAGTGTAGGGTGTAGTGCTGTGGATGGTGTTTCAGGGTTTAGGGCAGTGCAGTGGTGTTCAGGCAGTGTAGGGGGTCATGCTGGGGGTGGGGTTTCAGGGTTTAGGGCAGAGCAGTGGAGCTCAGGCAGTGTAGGGGTCGTGCTAGGGCTGATGTTTCATGGTTTAGGGCAGAGCAGTGGTGTTCGGGCAGTGTAGGGGTCGTGCTGGGGTTGTGTTTCAGGGTTTAGGTCAGAGCAGTGGTGTTCGGGCAGTGTAGGGGGTCTTGCAGGGGGGTGGTGTTTCAGGGTTTAGGGCAGTGCAGTGGTGTTTGAGCAGTGTAGGGGGTCTTGCTGGGTGGTGGAGTTTAAGGGTATAGAGCAGTGCAGTGGTGTTCGGGCAGTGTAGAGGGTCATGCAGGGGCTGTTGTTTCTGGGTTTAGGGCAGTGCAGTGGTGTGCGGGGAGGGTACAGATTTGTGCAGGGGCTGGTGTTTCAGGGTTTAGGGCAGTGCAGTGGTGTGCGGGCAGTGTAGGGGGTCGTGCAGGGGCTGGTGTATCAGGGTTTAGGGCAGTGCAGTGGTGTGCGGGCAGTGTAGGGGGTTGTGCAGGGGATGGTGTTTCAGGGTTTAGGGCAGTGCAGTGGTGTTTGGGCTGTGAAGGGGGTCGTGCTGGGGGTGGTGTTTCAGGGTTTAGGGCAGTGCAGTGGTGTTCGGGTAGTGTGAGGGGTCATGCTGGGGCTGGTGTTTCAGGGTTTAGGGCAGAGCAGTAGTGTTCACGCAGTGTGGGGGGTCGTGCTGGGGCTGGTGTTTCAGGGTTTAGGAAAGTGCAGTGCTGTTTGGGGAGTGTAGGGGGCATGCTGGGGCTGGTGTTTCAGTGTTTAGGGCAGTGCAGTGGTGTTCGGGTAGTGTAGGGGGTCTTGCTGGGGGTGGTGTTTCAGGGTTTAGGGCAGTGGTGTTAGGGCAGTGTAGGGGGTCGATCAGGGGGTGGTTCAGGGTTTACGGCAGTGCAGTGGTGTTCGGACAGTGTAGGGGGTCGTGCTGGGGTGGTGTTTCAGGGTTTAGGGCAGTGCAGTGGTGTTCGGACAGTGTAGGGGGTTGTGCTAAGGCTGGTGTTTTAGGGTTTAGGGCAGTGCAGTGGTGTTCGGGCAGTATAGGGGGTCATGCATGGGGTGGTATTTCAGGGTTTAGGGCTGTGCAGTGGTGTTCGGGTAGTGTAGGGGGTTGTGCATGGGGTGGTGTTTCAGGGTTTAGGGCACTGCAGTGGTATCTGGGCAGTGTAGGGGGTCGTGCATGGGGTGGTGTTTCAGGGTTTAGGGCAGTGCAGTGGTGTTTGGGCAGTGTAGGGGGTCGTGCTGGGGCCTGTGTTTCAGGGTTTAGGTCAGTGCAGTGGTGTTCAGGCAGTGTAGGGTGTAGAACTGCGGATGATGTTCCAGGGTTTAGGACAGTGCAGTGGTGTTCGAGCAGTGTAGGGGGTCATGCTGGGGGTGGGGTTTCAGGGTTTAGGGCAGAGCAGTGGAGCTCAGGCAGTGTAGGGGTCGTGCTGGGACTGATGTTTCATGGTTTAGGGCAGAGCAGTGGTGTTCGGGCAGTGTAGCGGTCCTGCTGGGGTTGTGTTTCAGGGTTTAGGGCAGAGCAGTGGTGTTCGGGCAGTGTGGGGGGCCGTGCCGTGGCTGGAGTTTCAGGGCTTAGGTCAGTGCAGTGGTGTTCGGGCAGTGTAGGGGGTCATGCTGGGGCTGGTGTTTCAGGATTTAGGGCAGTGCAGTGGTGTTCGGGCAGTGTAGGGTGTTGTGCTGTGGCTGGTGTTTCAGGGTTTAGGGCAGTGCAGTGGTGTTCGGGCAGTGTAGGGGGTCGTGCTGGGCCTGGTGTTTCAGGGTTTAGGGCTGTGCAGCGGTGTTTGGGCAGTGTAGGGGGTCGTGCTGGGGCTGGTGTTTCAGGGTTTAGGGCAGTGCAGTAGTGTTCGGGTAGTCTAGGGGATCGTGCTGGGGCTGGTGTTTCAGGGTTTAGGGCAGTGCAGTGGTGTTCGGGCAGTGTAGGGGGTCGTGCAGGGGGTGGTGTTTCAGGGTTTAGGGCAGAGCAGTGGTGTTCAGGCAGTGTAGGGTGTAGTGCTGCAGATGGTGTTTCAGGGTTTAGGGCAGTGCAGTGGTGTTCGGGCAGTGTAGGGGTCTTGCTGTGGCTGGTGTTTGAGGGTTTAGTGCAGTGCAGTGATATTCGGGCAGTGTTGGGGGTCTTGTTGGGGTGGTGTTTCAGGGTTTAGGGCAGTGGTGTTCGGGCAGTGTAGGGGGTCTTGCTGGGGCTGGTGTTTCAGGGTTTAGTGCAGTGCAGTGATGTTCGGGCAGTGTTGGGGGTCTTGTTGGGGGTGGTGTTTCAGGGTTTAGGGCAGTGGTGTTCTGGCAGTGTGGGGGGTCTTGCTGGGGGTGGTGTTTCAGGGTTTAGGGCAGTGCAGTGAAGTTCGGTCAGTGTAGGGGGTCTTGCTGGGGGTGGTGTTTCAGGGTTTAAGGCAGTGCAGTGGTGTTCGGGCAGTGTAGTGGGTCTTGCTGGGGCTGGTGTTTCAGGGTTTAGTGCAGTGCAGTGATGTTCGGGCAATGTTGGGGGTCTTGTTGGGGGTGGTGTTTCAGGGTTTAGGGCAGTGGTGCTAGGGCAGTGTAGGGGTCTTGCTGGGGCTGGTGTTTCAGGGTTTAGTGCAGTGCAGTGATGTTCGGGCAGTGTTGGGGGTGTTGTTGGGGGTGGTGTTTCAGGGTATAGGGCAGTGGTGTTCAGGAAGTGTAGGGGGTCTTGCTGGGGGTGGTGTTTCAGGGTTTAGGGCAGTGCAGTGGTCTTCGGGCAGTGTAGGGGGTTGTGCTGGGGCTGGTGTTTTAGGGCTTAGGGCAGTGGAGTGTTGTTCGGGCAGTGTAGGGGGTCGTGCTGGGGCTGGTGTTTCAGGGTTTAGGTCAGTGCAGTGGTGTTCAGGCAGTGTAGGGTGTTGTGCTGCAGATGGTGTTTCAGGGTTTAGGGCAGTGCAGTGGTGTTCGGGCTGTGTAGGGGTCTTGCTGTGGCTGGTGTTTGAGGGTTTAGTGCAGTGCAGTGATATTCGGGCAGTGTTGGGGGTCTTGTTGGGGTAGTGTTTCAGGGTTTAGGGCAGTGGTGTTCGGGCAGTGTAGGGGGTCTTGCTGGAGCTGGTGTTTCAGGGTTTAGTGCAGTGCAGTGATGTTCGGGCAGTGTTGGGGGTCTTGTTGGGGGTGGTGTTTCAGGGTTTAGGGCAGTGGTGTTCTGGCAGTGTAGGGGGTCTTGCTGGGGGTGGTGTTTCAGGGTTTAGGGCAGTGCAGTGGTGTTCAGGTAGTGTTGGGGGTCTTGCTGGGGGTGGTGTTTCAGGGTTTAGGGCAGTGCAGTGGTGTTCGGGCAGTGTAAGGGATCGTGCGGAGGATGGTGTTTCAGGGTTTAGGGCAGTGCAGTGGTGTGCTGGCAGTGTAAAGTGTCATGCAGGGGCTGGTGTTTCAGGGTTTAGGGCACTGCAGCGGTGTGCGGGCAGTGTAGGGGTCGTGCAGGGGCTGTTGTTTCAGGGTTTAGGGCAGTGCAGTGTTGTGCGGGCAGTGTAGGGGGTTGTGCAGTAGGTGGTGTTTCAGGGTTTAGGGCAGTGCAGTGGTGTTCGGGCAGTGTAGGGGGTCATGCAGGGGATTGTGTTTCAGGGTTTAGGGCAGTGCAGTGGTGGTCGGACAGTGTAGGGTGGTCTTGCTGGGGGGTGGTGTTTCAGGGTTTAGGGCGTGCAGTGGTGTTCGGGCAGTGTGGGGGTTTTTGCTGGGGGTGGTGTTTCAGAGTTTAAGGCAGTGCAGTGCTGTTTGGGCAGTGTAGGTGGTCTTGCAGGGGGTGGTGTTTCAGGCTTTAGGGCAGTGCAGTGGTGTTTGGGCAGGGTAGGGGGTCTTGCTGGGGGCTGGTGTTTCAGGGTTTAGGGCAGTGCAGTGTTGTTCGGGCAGTGTGGGGGGTCATGCTGGGGGTAGTGTTTCAGGGTTTATGGCAGAGCAGTGGTGTTTGGGCAGTGTGGGGGGTCGTGCTGGGGTGGTGTTTCAGGGTTTAGGGCAGAGCAGTGGTGTTCGCGCAGTGTGGGGGGTCATGCTGGGGCTGGTGTTTCAGGGTTTAGGGCAGAGCAGTGGTGTTCGGGCAGTGTGGGGGGTCGTGCTGGGGGTAGTGTTTCAGGATTTAGGGCAGAGCAGTGGTGTTCGGGTGGTGAGGGGGTTCTGCTGAGGGTGGTGTTTCAGGGTTTAGGGCAGTGCAGTCGTGTTCGGGCCGTGTGGGGGGTCATGCTGGGGCTGGTGTTTCAGGCTTTAGGGCAGAGCAGTGGTGTTCGCGCAGTGTGGGGGGTCGTGCTGGGGCTGGTGTTTCAGGGTTTAGGGCAGAGCAGTGGTGTTTGGGCAGTGTAGAGGGTCGGTCAGGGGTGGTGTTTCAGGGTTTAGGGCAGAGCAGTGGTGTTCGCGCAGTGTGGGGGATTGTGCGTGGGCTGGTGTTTCAAGGTTTAGGGCAGTGGTGGTCGGGCAGTGTAGGTGGTCGTGCAGGGGGTGGTGTTTCAGGATTTAGGGCAGTGCAGTGGTGGTTGGGCAGTGTAGGGGGTCGTGCAGGGGGTGGTGTTTCAGTGTTTAGGGCAATGCAGTGGTGGTCAGCAGTGTAGGGGTGTCGTGCAGGGGGTGGTGTTTCAGGGTTTAGGGCAGAACAGTAGTGTTCGCGCAGTGTGGGGGGTCAAGCTGGGGCTGGTGTTTCAGGGTTTAGGGCAGAGCAGTGGTATTCGGGCAGTGTGGGGGGTCGTGCTGGGGGTAGTGTTTCGGGATTTAGGGCAGAGCAGTGGTGTTTGGGCAGTGAGGGGGGTCGTGCTGGGGGTAGTGTTTCAGGGTTTAGGGAGTGCAGTCGTGTTCGGGTAGTGTGGGGGGTCATGCTGGGGCTGGTGTTTCAGGCTTTAAGGCAGAGCAGTGGTGTTCGTGCAGTGTGGGGGGTCATGCTGGGGCTGGTGTTTCAGGGTTTAAGGCAGAGCAGTGGTGTTCGCGCAGTGTGGGGGGTTGTGCTGGGGCTGGTTTTTCAGGGTTTATGGCAGAGCCGTGGTGTTCGGGCAGTGTGGGGGGTCGTGCTGGGGGTGGTGTTTCAGGGTTTAGGGCAGTGCAGTGGTGTTCGGGCAGTGTAGGGGGTCGTGCAGGGGGTGGTGTTTCAGGGTTTAGGGCAGAGCAGTGGTGTTCGCGCAGTGTGAGGGGTCATGCTGGGGCTAGTGTTTCAGGGTTTAGGGCAGAGCAGTGGTTGGGCAGTGTAGAGGGTCGGTCAGGAGGTGGTGTTTCAGGGTTTAGGGCAGAGCAGTGGTGTTCGCGCAGTGTGGGGGATTGTGCTGGGGCTGGTGTTTCAGGGTTTAGGGCAGAGCAGTGGTGTTCGTGCAGTGTGGGGGGTTGTGCTGGGGGTTGTGTTTCAGGGTTTAGGGCAGAGCAGTGGTGTTCGGGCAGTGTGGGGGGTCATGCTGGGGGTGGTGTTTCAGGGTTTTGGTCAGTCCAGTGGTGTTCGGGCAGTGTAGGGGGTCGTGCATTGGGTGGTGTTTCAGGGTTTAGGGCAGAGCAGTGGTGTTCGCGCAGTGTGGGGGGTCGTGCTGGGGCTGGTGTTTTAGGGTTTAGGGCAGAGCAGTGGTGTTCGGGCAGTGTGGGGGGGTCGTGCTGGGGGTAGTGTTTCAGGATTAAGGGCAGAGCAGTGGTGTTCGGGCGGTGTTGGGGGTCGTGCTGGGGGTGGTGTTTCAGGGTTTAGGGCAGTGCAGTGGTGTTTGGGCAGTGTGGGGGTCATGCTGGGGCTGGTGTTTCAGGGTTTAGGGCAGTGCAGTGGTGTTCGGGCAGTGTGGGGGGTCATGCTGGGGCTGGTGTTTCAGGCTTTAGGGCAGAGCAGTGGTGTTCGCGCAGTGTGGGGGGTCGTGCTGGGGCTGGTGTTCAGGGTTTAGGGCAGAGCAGTGGTGTTTGGGCAGTGTAGGGGGTCGGTCAGGGGGTGGTGTTTCAGGGTTTAGGGCAGAGCAGTGGTGTTCGTGCAGTGTGGGGGGTTGTGCTGGGGCTGGTGTTTCAGGGTTTAGGGCAGAGCAGTGGTGTTCGGACAGTGTGGGGGGTCGTGCTGGGGGTAGTGTTTCAGGGTTTAGGGCAGAGCAGTGGTGTTCGGGCAGTGTGGGGGGTCGTGCTGAGGGTGGTGTTTCAGGGTTTACGGCAGTGCAGTGGTGTTCGGGCAGTGTAGGGGGTCATGCAGGGGATTGTGTTTCAGGGTTTAGGGCAGTGCAGTGGTGGTCGGACAGTGTAGGGTGGTCTTGCTGGGGGGTGGTGTTTCAGGGTTTAGGGCATGCAGTGGTGTTCGGGCAATGTGGGGGGTCTTGCTGGGGTGGTGTTTCAGGGTTTAAGGCAGTGCAGTGCTGTTCGGGCAGTGTAGGTGGTCTTGCAGGGGGTGGTGTTTCAGGGTTTAGGGCAGTGCAGTGTTGTTCGGGAGTGTGGGGGGTCATGCTGGGGGTAGTGTTTCAGGGTTTATGGCAGAGCAGTGGTGTTTGGGCACTGTGGGGGGTCGTGCTGGGGTGGTGTTTCAGGGTTTAAGGTAGTGCAGTGGTGTTCGGGCAGTGTAGGAGGTCGTGCAGGGGGTGGTGTTTCAGGGTTTAGGGCAGAGCAGTGGTGTTCGCGCAGTGTGGGGGGTCAAGCTGGGGCTGGTGTTTCAGGGTTTAGGGCAGAGCAGTGGTATTCGGGCAGTGTTGGGGGTCGTGCTGGGGGTGGTGTTTCAGGGTTTAGGGCAGTGCAGTGGTGTTCGGGCAGTGTAAGGGATCGTGCGGAGGATGGTGTTTCAGGGTTTAGGGCAGTGCAGTGGTGTGCTGGCAGTGTAAAGTGTCATGCAGGGGCTGGTGTTTCAGGGTTTAGGGCACTGCAGCGGTGTGCGGGCAGTGTAGGGGTCGTGCAGGGGCTGTTGTTTCAGGGTTTAGGGCAGTGCAGTGTTGTGCGGGCAGTGTAGGGGGTTGTGCAGTAGGTGGTGTTTCAGGGTTTAGGGCAGTGCAGTGGTGTTCGGGCAGTGTAGGGGGTCATGCAGGGGATTGTGTTTCAGGGTTTAGGGCAGTGCAGTGGTGGTCGGACAGTGTAGGGTGGTCTTGCTGGGGGGTGGTGTTTCAGGGTTTAGGGCGTGCAGTGGTGTTCGGGCAGTGTGGGGGTTTTTGCTGGGGGTGGTGTTTCAGAGTTTAAGGCAGTGCAGTGCTGTTTGGGCAGTGTAGGTGGTCTTGCAGGGGGTGGTGTTTCAGGCTTTAGGGCAGTGCAGTGGTGTTTGGGCAGGGTAGGGGGTCTTGCTGGGGGCTGGTGTTTCAGGGTTTAGGGCAGTGCAGTGTTGTTCGGGCAGTGTGGGGGGTCATGCTGGGGGTAGTGTTTCAGGGTTTATGGCAGAGCAGTGGTGTTTGGGCAGTGTGGGGGGTCGTGCTGGGGTGGTGTTTCAGGGTTTAGGGCAGAGCAGTGGTGTTCGCGCAGTGTGGGGGGTCATGCTGGGGCTGGTGTTTCAGGGTTTAGGGCAGAGCAGTGGTGTTCGGGCAGTGTGGGGGGTCGTGCTGGGGGTAGTGTTTCAGGATTTAGGGCAGAGCAGTGGTGTTCGGGTGGTGAGGGGGTTCTGCTGAGGGTGGTGTTTCAGGGTTTAGGGCAGTGCAGTCGTGTTCGGGCCGTGTGGGGGGTCATGCTGGGGCTGGTGTTTCAGGCTTTAGGGCAGAGCAGTGGTGTTCGCGCAGTGTGGGGGGTCGTGCTGGGGCTGGTGTTTCAGGGTTTAGGGCAGAGCAGTGGTGTTTGGGCAGTGTAGAGGGTCGGTCAGGGGTGGTGTTTCAGGGTTTAGGGCAGAGCAGTGGTGTTCGCGCAGTGTGGGGGATTGTGCGTGGGCTGGTGTTTCAAGGTTTAGGGCAGTGGTGGTCGGGCAGTATAGGTGGTCGTGCAGGGGGTGGTGTTTCAGGATTTAGGGCAGTGCAGTGGTGGTTGGGCAGTGTAGGGGGTCGTGCAGGGGGTGGTGTTTCAGTGTTTAGGGCAATGCAGTGGTGGTCAGCAGTGTAGGGGTGTCGTGCAGGGGGTGGTGTTTCAGGGTTTAGGGCAGAACAGTAGTGTTCGCGCAGTGTGGGGGGTCAAGCTGGGGCTGGTGTTTCAGGGTTTAGGGCAGAGCAGTGGTATTCGGGCAGTGTGGGGGGTCGTGCTGGGGGTAGTGTTTCGGGATTTAGGGCAGAGCAGTGGTGTTTGGGCAGTGAGGGGGGTCGTGCTGGGGGTAGTGTTTCAGGGTTTAGGGCAGTGCAGTCGTGTTCGGGCAGTGTGGGGGGTCATGCTGGGGCTGGTGTTTCAGGCTTTAAGGCAGAGCAGTGGTGTTCGTGCAGTGTGGGGGGTCATGCTGGGGCTGGTGTTTCAGGGTTTAAGGCAGAGCAGTGGTGTTCGCGCAGTGTGGGGGGTTGTGCTGGGGCTGGTTTTTCAGGGTTTATGGCAGAGCCGTGGTGTTCGGGCAGTGTGGGGGGTCGTGCTGGGGGTGGTGTTTCAGGGTTTAGGGCAGTGCAGTGGTGTTCGGGCAGTGTAGGGGGTCATGCAGGGGGTGGTGTTTCAGGGTTTAGGGCAGAGCAGTGGTGTTCGCGCAGTGTGAGGGGTCATGCTGGGGCTAGTGTTTCAGGGTTTAGGGCAGAGCAGTGGTTGGGCAGTGTAGAGGGTCGGTCAGGAGGTGGTGTTTCAGGGTTTAGGGCAGAGCAGTGGTGTTCGCGCAGTGTGGGGGATTGTGCTGGGGCTGGTGTTTCAGGGTTTAGGGCAGAGCAGTGGTGTTCGGGCAGTGTGGGGGGTTGTGCTGGGGGTTGTGTTTCAGGGTTTAGGGCAGAGCAGTGGTGTTCGGGCAGTGTGGGGGGTCATGCTGGGGGTGGTGTTTCAGGGTTTTGGTCAGTCCAGTGGTGTTCGGGCAGTGTAGGGGGTCGTGCATTGGGTGGTGTTTCAGGGTTTAGGGCAGAGCAGTGGTGTTCGCGCAGTGTGGGGGGTCGTGCTGGGGCTGGTGTTTTAGGGTTTAGGGCAGAGCAGTGGTGTTCGGGCAGTGTGGGGGGGTCGTGCTGGGGGTAGTGTTTCAGGATTAAGGGCAGAGCAGTGGTGTTCGGGCGGTGTTGGGGGTCGTGCTGGGGGTGGTGTTTCAGGGTTTAGGGCAGTGCAGTGGTGTTTGGGCAGTGTGGGGGTCATGCTGGGGCTGGTGTTTCAGGGTTTAGGGCAGTGCAGTGGTGTTCGGGCAGTGTGGGGGGTCATGCTGGGGCTGGTGTTTCAGGCTTTAGGGCAGAGCAGTGGTGTTCGCGCAGTGTGGGGGGTCGTGCTGGGGCTGGTGTTCAGGGTTTAGGGCAGAGCAGTGGTGTTTGGGCAGTGTAGGGGGTCGGTCAGGGGGTGGTGTTTCAGGGTTTAGGGCAGAGCAGTGGTGTTCGTGCAGTGTGGGGGGTTGTGCTGGGGCTGGTGTTTCAGGGTTTAGGGCAGAGCAGTGGTGTTCGGACAGTGTGGGGGGTCGTGCTGGGGGTAGTGTTTCAGGGTTTAGGGCAGAGCAGTGGTGTTCGGGCAGTGTGGGGGGTCGTGCTGAGGGTGGTGTTTCAGGGTTTAGGGCAGTGCAGTGGTGTTCGGGCAGTGTAGGGGGTCATGCAGGGGATTGTGTTTCAGGGTTTAGGGCAGTGCAGTGGTGGTCGGACAGTGTAGGGTGGTCTTGCTGGGTGGTGGTGTTTCAGGGTTTAGGGCATGCAGTGGTGTTCGGGCAATGTGGGGGGTCTTGCTGGGGTGGTGTTTCAGGGTTTAAGGCAGTGCAGTGCTGTTCGGGCAGTGTAGGTGGTCTTGCAGGGGGTGGTGTTTCAGGGTTTAGGGCAGTGCAGTGTTGTTCGGGAGTGTGGGGGGTCATGCTGGGGGTAGTGTTTCAGGGTTTATGGCAGAGCAGTGGTGTTTGGGCACTGTGGGGGGTCGTGCTGGGGTGGTGTTTCAGGGTTTAAGGTAGTGCAGTGGTGTTCGGGCAGTGTAGGAGGTCGTGCAGGGGGTGGTGTTTCAGGGTTTAGGGCAGAGCAGTGGTGTTCGCGCAGTGTGGGGGGTCAAGCTGGGGCTGGTGTTTCAGGGTTTAGGGCAGAGCAGTGGTATTCGGGCAGTGTTGGGGGTCGTGCTGGGGGTAGTGTTTCGGGATTTAGAGCAGAGCAGTGGTGTTTGGGCAGTGTTGGGGGTCGTGCTGGGGGTAGTGTTTCAGGGTTTAGGGCAGAGCAGTGGTGTTTGCGCAGTATGGGGGGTCGTGCTGGGGCTGGTGTTTCAGGGTTTAGGGCAGAGCAGTGGTGTTTGGGCAGTGTAGGGGGTCGGTCAGGGGGTGGTGTTTCAGTGTTTAGGGCAGAGCAGTGGTGTTCGCGCAGTGTGGGGGGTCGTGCTGGGGCTGGTGTTTCAGGGTTTAGGGCAGAGCAGTGGTGTTTGGGCAGTGTAGGGGTCGGTCAGGGGGTGGTGTTTCAGGGTTTAGGGCAGAGCAGTGGTGTTCGGGCAGTGTAAAGGATCGTGCGGAGGCTGGTGTTTCAGGGTTTAGGGCAGTGCAGTGGTGTGCGGGCAGTGTAAAGGGTCATGCAGGGGCAGGTGTTTCAGGGTTTAGGGCAATGCAGCGGTGTGCGGGCAGTGTAGGGGTCATGCAGGGGCTGTTGTTTCAGGGTTTAGGGCAGTGCAGTGTTGTGCGGGCAGTGTAGGGGGTTGTGCAGTAGGTGGTGTTTCAGGGTTTAGGGCAGTGCAGTGGTGTTCGGGCAGTGTAGGAGGTTGTGCTGGGGCTGGTGTTTTAGGGTTCTGGGCAGTGCAGTGGTGTTCGGGCAGTGTACGGGGTCGTGCATGGGGTGGTGTTTCAGGGTTTAGGGCAGTGCAGTGGTGTTTGGGCAGAATAGGTGGTCTTGCTGGGTGGTGGTGTTTCAGGGCTTAGGGCAGAGCAGTGGTGTTCAGGCAGTGTAGAGGGTTGTGCGTGGGGTGGTGTTTCAGGGTTTAGGGCAGTGCAGTGGTGTTCAGGCAGTGTAAGGGATCTTGTGGAGGCTGGGGTTTCAGGGTTTAGGGCAGTGCAGTGGTGTGCGGGCAGTATAAAGGGTCATGCAGGGGCTGGTGTTTCAGGGTTTAGGACAGTGCAGTGGTGTGTGGGCAGTGTAGGGGGTCGTGCAGGGGGTGGTGTTACAGGGTTTAGGTCAGTGCAGTGGTGTGCGGGCAGTGTATGGGGTTGTGCAGTAGGTGGTGTTACAGGGTTTAGGTCAGTGCAGTGGTGTGCGGGCAGTGTAGGGGGTTGTGCAGTAGGTGGTGTTTCAGGGTTTAGGGCAGTGCAGTGGTGTTCAGGCAGTGTAGGGGGACAAGCAGGGGATTTTGTTTCAGGGTTTTGGGCAGTGTAGTGGTGTTCGGGCACTGTTGGGGGTCTTGTTGGGGTGGTGTTTCAGGGTTTAGGGCAGTGGTGTTCGCAGTGTAGGGGGTCTTGCTTTGGGTGGTGTTTCAGTGTTTAGGGAAGTGCAGTGATGTTCAGGTAGTGTAGGGGGTCTTGCTGGGGGTGGTGTTTAAGGGTTTAGGGCAGTGTAGGCGGTCGTGCAGGGGGTGCTGTTTCAGGGTTTATGGCAGTGCAGTGGTGTTCGGGCAGTGTAGGGGGTTGTGCAAGGGGTGGTGTTTCAGTGTTTAGGGCACTGCAGTAGTGTCTGGGCAGTGTAGGGGTTCGTGCAGGGGGTGGTGTTTCAGGGTTTAGGGCAGTGCAGTGGTGTTCGGGCAGTGTAGGGGGTCTTGCTGGGGCTGGTGTTTCAGGGTTTAGGTCAGTGCAGTGGTGTTCAGGCAGTGTGGGGTGTAGTGCTGCAGATGGTGTTTCAGGGTTTAGGGCAGTGCAGTGGTGTTCGGGCAGTGTAGGGGGTCATGCTGGAGTGGGGTTTCAGGGTTTAGTGCAGAGCAGTGGAGCACAGGCAGTGTAGGGTTCGTGCTGGGGCTGATGTTTCATGATTTAGGTCAGAGCAGTGGTGTTCGGGCAGTGTAGGGGTCGTGCTGGGGTTGTGTTTCAGGGTTTAGGGCAGAGCAGTGGTGTTCGGGCAGTGTGGGGGGCCGTGCTGTTGCTGGAGTTTCAGGGTTTTGGGCAGTGCAATGGTGTTCGGGCAGTGTAGGGGTTCGTGCTGGGGGTGGTGTTGTAGGGTTTAGGCCAGTGCAGTGGTGATCGGGCAGTTTAGGGGGTCGTGCTGGGGGTGGTGTTTCAGGGTTTAGGGCATTGCAGTGGTGTTCAGGCAGTGTAGGGGGTTGTGCTGGGGCTGGATTTTTAGGGTTTAGGGCAGTGCAGTGGTGTTCGGGCAGTGTACGGGGTCGGGCATGGGTTGGTGTTTCAGGGTTTAGTGTAGAGCAGTGGAGTTCGGGCAGTGTGGGGGGTCGTGCTGGGGCTGGTGTTTCAGAGTTTAGGGCAGAGCAGTGGTGTTCGGGCAGTGTGGGGGGTCATGCTGGGGCTGGTGTTTCAAGGTTTAGGGCAGTGCAGTGGTGTTCGGGCAGTGTAGGGGGTCATGCTGGGGTGGTGTCTCAGGGTTTAGGGCAGTGCAGTGGTGTTCGGGCAGTGTAGGAGGTTGTGCTGGGGCTGGTGTTTTAGGGTTCTGGGCAGTGCAGTGGTGTTCGGGCAGTGTACGGGGTCGTGCATGGGGTGGTGTTTCAGGGTTTAGGGCAGTGCAGTGGTGTTCGGGTATTGTAGGGGGTTGTGCATGGGGTGGTGTTTCAGGGTTTAGGGCACTGCAGTAGTGTCCGGGCAGTGTAGGGGGTTGTGCAGGGGGTGGTGTTTCAGGGTTTAGGGCAGTGCAGTGGTGTTCGGGCAGTGTAGGGGGTAGTGCTGGGGCTGGTGTTTCAGGGTTTAGGTCAGTGCAGTGGTTTTCAGGCAGTGTAGGGTGTAGTGCTGTGGATGGTGTTTCAGGGTTTAGGGCAGTGCAGTGGTGTTCAGGCAGTGTAGGGGGTCATGCTGGGGGTGGGGTTTCAGGGTTTAGGGCAGAGCAGTGGAGCTCAGGCAGTGTAGGGGTCGTGCTAGGGCTGATGTTTCATGGTTTAGGGCAGAGCAGTGGTGTTCGGGCAGTGTAGGGGTCGTGCTGGGGTTGTGTTTCAGGGTTTAGGTCAGAGCAGTGGTGTTCGGGCAGTGTGGGGGGCCGTGCTGTGGCTGGAGTTTTAGGGTTTAGGACAGTGCAGTGGTGTTCGGGCAGTGTAGGGGGTCATTCAGGGGGGTGGTGTTTTAGGGTTTAGGGCAGTGCAGTGGTGTTTGGGCAGTGTAGGGGGTCTTGCTGGGGGTGGAGTTTAAGGGTATAGAGCAGTGCAGTGGTGTTCGGGCAGTGTAGAGGGTCATGCAGGGGCTGTTGTTTGAGGGTTTAGGGAAGTGCAGTGGTGTGTGGGCAGGGTAAAGATTTGTGCAGGGGCTGCTGTTTCAGGGTTTAGGGCAGTGCAGTGGTGTACGGGCAGTGTAGGGGGTCGTGCAGGGGCTGGTGTATCATGGTTTAGGGCAGTGCAGTGGTGTGCGGGCAGTGTAGGGGGTCGTGCAGGGGGTGGTGTTTCAGGGTTTAGGGCAGTGCAGCGGTGTTCGGGCAGTGTAGGGGGTTGTGCAGGGGATGGTGTTTCAGGGTTTAGGGCAGTGCAGTGGTGTTCGGGCAGTGTAGGGGGTCGTGCAGGGGGTGGTGTTTCAGAGTTTAGGGCAGAGCAGTGGTGTTCGCGCAGTGTGGGGGGCAGTGTTTCAGGGTTTAGGGCAGTGCAGTGGTGTTCGGGTAGTGTGACGGGTCATGCTGGGGCTGGAGTTTCAGGGTTTAGGGCAGAGCAGTGGTGTTCGAGCAGTGTGGGGGGTCGTGCTGGGGCTGGTGTTTCAGGGTTTAGGGCAGTGCAGTGCTGTTTGGGGAGTATAGGGGGTCAATCTGGGGCTGGTGTTTCAGTGTTTAGGGCAGTGCAGTGGTGTTCGGGTAGTGTAGTGGGTCTTGCTGGGGGTGGTGTTTCAGGGTTTAGGGCAGTGGTGTTAGGGCAGTGTAGGGGGTCGTGCAGGGGGTGGGTCAGGGTTTACGGCAGTGCAGTGTTGTTCGGACAGTGTAGGGGGTCATGCTGGGGTGGTGTTTCAGGGTTTAGGGCAGTGCAGTGGTGTTCGGGCAGTGTAGGGGGTTGTGCAGGGGATGGTGTTTCAGGGTTTAGGGCAGTGCAGTGGTGTTCGGGCAGTGTAGGGGGTCGTGCAGGGGGTGGTGTTTCAGAGTTTAGGGCAGAGCAGTGGTGTTCGCGCAGTGTGGGGGGTAGTGTTTCAGGGTTTAGGGCAGTGCAGTGGTGTTCGGGTAGTGTGACGGGTCATGCTGGGGCTGGAGTTTCAGGGTTTAGGGCAGAGCAGTGGTGTTCACACAGTGTGGGGGGTCGTGCTGGGGCTGGTGTTTCAGGGTTTAGGGCAGTGCAGTGCTGTTTGGGGAGTATAGGGGGTCAATCTGGGGCTGGTGTTTCAGTGTTTAGGGCAGTGCAGTGGTGTTTGGGTAGTGTAGTGGGTCTTGCTGGGGGTGGTGTTTCAGGGTTTAGGGCAGTGGTGTTAGGGCAGTGTAGGGGGTCATGCTGGGGGTGGTTCAGGGTTTACGGCAGTGCAGTGTTGTTCGGACAGTGTAGGGGGTCATGCTGGGGTGGTGTTTCAGGGTTTAGGGCAGTGCAGTGTTGTTCGGGCAGTGTAGGGGGTCATGCTGGGGTGGTGTCTCAGGGTTTAGGGCAGTGCAGTGGTGTTCGGGCAGTGTAGGAGGTTGTGCTGGGGCTGGTGTTTTAGGGTTCTGGGCAGTGCAGTGGTGTTCGGGCAGTGTACGGGGTCGTGCATGGGGTGGTGTTTCAGGGTTTAGGGCAGTGCAGTGGTGTTCGGGTATTGTAGGGGGTTGTGCATGGGGTGGTGTTTCAGGGTTTAGGGCACTGCAGTAGTGTCCGGGCAGTGTAGGGGGTTGTGCAGGGGGTGGTGTTTCAGGGTTTAGGGCAGTGCAGTGGTGTTCGGGCAGTGTAGGGGGTAGTGCTGGGGCTGGTGTTTCAGGGTTTAGGTCAGTGCAGTGGTTTTCAGGCAGTGTAGGGTGTAGTGCTGTGGATGGTGTTTCAGGGTTTAGGGCAGTGCAGTGGTGTTCAGGCAGTGTAGGGGGTCATGCTGGGGGTGGGGTTTCAGGGTTTAGGGCAGAGCAGTGGAGCTCAGGCAGTGTAGGGGTCGTGCTAGGGCTGATGTTTCATGGTTTAGGGCAGAGCAGTGGTGTTCGGGCAGTGTAGGGGTCGTGCTGGGGTTGTGTTTCAGGGTTTAGGTCAGAGCAGTGGTGTTCGGGCAGTGTGGGGGGCCGTGCTGTGGCTGGAGTTTTAGGGTTTAGGACAGTGCAGTGGTGTTCGGGCAGTGTAGGGGGTCATGCAGGGGGGTGGTGTTTTAGGGTTTAGGGCAGTGCAGTGGTATTTGGGCAGTGTAGGGGGTCTTGCTGGGGGTGGAGTTTAAGGGTATAGAGCAGTGCAGTGGTGTTCGGGCAGTGTAGAGGGTCATGCAGGGGCTGTTGTTTGAGGGTTTAGGGAAGTGCAGTGGTGTGTGGGCAGGGTAAAGATTTGTGCAGGGGCTGCTGTTTCAGGGTTTAGGGCAGTGCAGTGGTGTACGGGCAGTGTAGGGGGTCGTGCAGGGGCTGGTGTATCATGGTTTAGGGCAGTGCAGTGGTGTGCGGGCAGTGTAGGGGGTCGTGCAGGGGGTGGTGTTTCAGGGTTTAGGGCAGTGCAGCGGTGTTCGGGCAGTGTAGGGGGTTGTGCAGGGGATGGTGTTTCAGGGTTTAGGGCAGTGCAGTGGTGTTCGGGCAGTGTAGGGGGTCGTGCAGGGGGTGGTGTTTCAGAGTTTAGGGCAGAGCAGTGGTGTTCGCGCAGTGTGGGGGGTAGTGTTTCAGGGTTTAGGGCAGTGCAGTGGTGTTCGGGTAGTGTGACGGGTCATGCTGGGGCTGGAGTTTCAGGGTTTAGGGCAGAGCAGTGGTGTTCGAGCAGTGTGGGGGGTCGTGCTGGGGCTGGTGTTTCAGGGTTTAGGGCAGTGCAGTGCTGTTTGGGGAGTATAGGGGGTCAATCTGGGGCTGGTGTTTCAGTGTTTAGGGCAGTGCAGTGGTGTTCGGGTAGTGTAGTGGGTCTTGCTGGGGGTGGTGTTTCAGGGTTTAGGGCAGTGGTGTTAGGGCAGTGTAGGGGGTCGTGCAGGGGGTGGTTCAGGGTTTACGGCAGTGCAGTGTTGTTCGGACAGTGTAGGGGGTCATGCTGGGGTGGTGTTTCAGGGTTTAGGGCAGTGCAGTGGTGTTCGGGCAGTGTAGGGGGTTGTGCAGGGGATGGTGTTTCAGGGTTTAGGGCAGTGCAGTGGTGTTCGGGCAGTGTAGGGGGTCGTGCAGGGGGTGGTGTTTCAGAGTTTAGGGCAGAGCAGTGGTGTTCGCGCAGTGTGGGGGGTAGTGTTTCAGGGTTTAGGGCAGTGCAGTGGTGTTCGGGTAGTGTGACGGGTCATGCTGGGGCTGGAGTTTCAGGGTTTAGGGCAGAGCAGTGGTGTTCACGCAGTGTGGGGGGTCGTGCTGGGGCTGGTGTTTCAGGGTTTAGGGCAGTGCAGTGCTGTTTGGGGAGTATAGGGGGTCAATCTGGGGCTGGTGTTTCAGTGTTTAGGGCAGTGCAGTGGTGTTTGGGTAGTGTAGTGGGTCTTGCTGGGGGTGGTGTTTCAGGGTTTAGGGCAGTGGTGTTAGGGCAGTGTAGGGGGTCGTGCAGGGGGTGGTTCAGGGTTTACGGCAGTGCAGTGTTGTTCGGACAGTGTAGGGGGTCATGCTGGGGTGGTGTTTCAGGGTTTAGGGCAGTGCAGTGGTGTTCGGGCAGTGTAGGGGGTTGTGCTAGGGCTGGTGTTTTAGGGTTTAGGGCAGTGCAGTTGTGTTCGGGCAGTGTAGGGGTCATGCATGGGGTGGTATTTCAGGGTTTAGGGCCATGCAGTGGTGTTCGGGTAGTGTAGGGGGTTGTGCATGGGGTGGTGTTTCAGGGTTTAGGGCACTGCAGTGGTGTTCGGGCAGTGTAGGGGGTTGTGCAGGGGATGGTGTTTCAGGGTTTAGGGCAGTGCAGTGGTGTTTGGGCAGTGTAGGGGGTCGTGCTGGGGCCTGTGTTTCAGGGTTTAGGTCAGTGCAGTGGTGTTCAGGCAGTGTAGGCTGTAGTGCTGCGGATGATGTTCCAGGGTTTAGGACAGTGCAGTGGTGTTCGAGCAGTGTAGGGGGTCATGCTGGGGGTGGGTTTCAGGGTTTCGGGCAGAGCAGTGGAGCTCAGGCAGTGTAGGGGTTGTGCTGGGGCTGATGTTTCATGGTTTAGGGCAGAGCAGTGGTGTACGGGCAGTGTAGGGGTCCTGCTGGGGTTGTGTTTCAGGGTTTAGGGCAGAGCAGTTGTGTTCGGGCAGTGTGGGGGGCCGTGCTGTGGCTGGAGTTTCAGGGCTTAGGGCAGTGCAGTGGTGTTCGGGCAGTGTATGGGGGTCATGCTGGCGCTGGTGTTTCAGGGTTTAGGGCAGTGCAGTGGTGTTCGGGCAGTGTAGGGTGTCGTGCTGGGGCTGGTGTTTCAGGGTTTAGGCCAGTGCAGTGGTACTCGGGCAGTGTAGGGGGTCGTGCTGGGCCTGGTGTTTCAGGGCTTAGGGCTGTGCAGAGGTGTTTGAGCAGTGTAGGGGGTCATGCTGGGGCTGGTGTTTCAGGGTTTAGGGCAGTGCAGTAGTGTTCGGGCAGTGTAGGGGGTCGTGCTGGGGCTGGTGTTTCAGATTTTAGGGCAGAGGTGTTCAGCAGTGTGGGGGGTCTTGCTGGGGGTGGTGTTTCAGGGTTTTGGGCAGTGCAGTGAAGTTCGGTCAGTGTGGGGGGTCGTGCTGGGGCTGGTGTTTCAGGGTTTACGGCAGAGCAGTGGTGTTCGGGCAGTGTGGGGGGTCATGCTGGGGCTGGTGTTTCAAGGTTTAGGGCAGTGCAGTGGTGTTCGGGCTGTGTAGGGGTCGTGCTGGGGTGGTGTTTCAGGGTTTAGGGCAGTGCAGTGGTGTTCAGGCAGTGTAGGAGGTTGTGCTGGGGCTGGTGTTTTAGGGTTTAGGGCAGTGCAGTGGTGTTCGGGCAGTGTACGGGGTCGTGCATGGGGTGGTGTTTCAGGGTTTAGGGCAGTGCAGTGGTGTTCGGGTATTGTAGGGGGTTGTGCATGGGGTGGTGTTTCAGGGTTTAGGGCACTGCAGTGGTGTCCGGGCAGTGTAGGGGGTCGTACAGGGGGTGGTGTTTCAGGGTTTAGGGCAGTGCAGTGGTGTTCGGGCAGTGTAGGGGGTTGTGCTGGGGCTGGTGTTTCAGGGTTTAGGTCAGTGCAGTGGTTTTCAGGCAGTGTAGGGTGTAGTGCTGTGGATGGTGTTTCAGGGTTTAGGGCAGTGCAGTGGTGTTCAGGCAGTGTAGGGGGTCATGCTGGGGGTGGGGTTTCAGGGTTTAGGGCAGAGCAGTGGAGCTCAGGCAGTGTAGGGGTCGTGCTAGGGCTGATGTTTCATGGTTTAGGGCAGAGCAGTGGTGTTCGGGCAGTGTAGGGGTCGTGCTGGGGTTGTGTTTCAGGGTTTAGGTCAGAGCAGTGGTGTTCGGGCAGTGTAGGGGGTCTTGCAGGGGGGTGGTGTTTCAGGGTTTAGGGCAGTGCAGTGGTGTTTGAGCAGTGTAGGGGGTCTTGCTGGGTGGTGGAGTTTAAGGGTATAGAGCAGTGCAGTGGTGTTCGGGCAGTGTAGAGGGTCATGCAGGGGCTGTTGTTTCTGGGTTTAGGGCAGTGCAGTGGTGTGCGGGGAGGGTACAGATTTGTGCAGGGGCTGGTGTTTCAGGGTTTAGGGCAGTGCAGTGGTGTGCGGGCAGTGTAGGGGGTCGTGCAGGGGCTGGTGTATCAGGGTTTAGGGCAGTGCAGTGGTGTGCGGGCAGTGTAGGGGGTTGTGCAGGGGATGGTGTTTCAGGGTTTAGGGCAGTGCAGTGGTGTTTGGGCTGTGAAGGGGGTCGTGCTGGGGGTGGTGTTTCAGGGTTTAGGGCAGTGCAGTGGTGTTCGGGTAGTGTGAGGGGTCATGCTGGGGCTGGTGTTTCAGGGTTTAGGGCAGAGCAGTAGTGTTCACGCAGTGTGGGGGGTCGTGCTGGGGCTGGTGTTTCAGGGTTTAGGAAAGTGCAGTGCTGTTTGGGGAGTGTAGGGGGCATGCTGGGGCTGGTGTTTCAGTGTTTAGGGCAGTGCAGTGGTGTTCGGGTAGTGTAGGGGGTCTTGCTGGGGGTGGTGTTTCAGGGTTTAGGGCAGTGGTGTTAGGGCAGTGTAGGGGGTCGATCAGGGGGTGGTTCAGGGTTTACGGCAGTGCAGTGGTGTTCGGACAGTGTAGGGGGTCGTGCTGGGGTGGTGTTTCAGGGTTTAGGGCAGTGCAGTGGTGTTCGGACAGTGTAGGGGGTTGTGCTAAGGCTGGTGTTTTAGGGTTTAGGGCAGTGCAGTGGTGTTCGGGCAGTGTAGGGGGTCATGCATGGGGTGGTATTTCAGGGTTTAGGGCTGTGCAGTGGTGTTCGGGTAGTGTAGGGGGTTGTGCATGGGGTGGTGTTTCAGGGTTTAGGGCACTGCAGTGGTATCTGGGCAGTGTAGGGGGTCGTGCATGGGGTGGTGTTTCAGGGTTTAGGGCAGTGCAGTGGTGTTTGGGCAGTGTAGGGGGTCGTGCTGGGGCCTGTGTTTCAGGGTTTAGGTCAGTGCAGTGGTGTTCAGGCAGTGTAGGGTGTAGAACTGCGGATGATGTTCCAGGGTTTAGGACAGTGCAGTGGTGTTCGAGCAGTGTAGGGGGTCATGCTGGGGGTGGGGTTTCAGGGTTTAGGGCAGAGCAGTGGAGCTCAGGCAGTGTAGGGGTCGTGCTGGGACTGATGTTTCATGGTTTAGGGCAGAGCAGTGGTGTTCGGGCAGTGTAGGGGTCCTGCTGGGGTTGTGTTTCAGGGTTTAGGGCAGAGCAGTGGTGTTCGGGCAGTGTGGGGGGCCGTGCCGTGGCTGGAGTTTCAGGGCTTAGGTCAGTGCAGTGGTGTTCGGGCAGTGTAGGGGGTCATGCTGGGGCTGGTGTTTCAGGATTTAGGGCAGTGCAGTGGTGTTCGGGCAGTGTAGGGTGTTGTGCTGTGGCT
Organism: Triturus cristatus; assembly: GCF_964204655.1. NCBI lineage: Eukaryota > Metazoa > Chordata > Amphibia > Caudata > Salamandridae > Triturus > Triturus cristatus. Next base: position 638,471,072 of record NC_140579.1, on the reverse strand, counting down.
GGTGTTTCAGGGTTTAGGGCAGTGCAGTGGTGTTCGGGCAGTGTAGGGGGTCGTGCTGGGCCTGGTGTTTCAGGGTTTAGGGCTGTGCAGCGGTGTTTGGGCAGTGTAGGGGGTCGTGCTGGGGCTGGTGTTTCAGGGTTTAGGGCAGTGCAGTAGTGTTCGGGTAGTCTAGGGGATCGTGCTGGGGCTGGTGTTTCAGGGTTTAGGGCAGTGCAGTGGTGTTCGGGCAGTGTAGGGGGTCGTGCAGGGGGTGGTGTTTCAGGGTTTAGGGCAGAGCAGTGGTGTTCAGGCAGTGTAGGGTGTAGTGCTGCAGATGGTGTTTCAGGGTTTAGGGCAGTGCAGTGGTGTTCGGGCAGTGTAGGGGTCTTGCTGTGGCTGGTGTTTGAGGGTTTAGTGCAGTGCAGTGATATTCGGGCAGTGTTGGGGGTCTTGTTGGGGTGGTGTTTCAGGGTTTAGGGCAGTGGTGTTCGGGCAGTGTAGGGGGTCTTGCTGGGGCTGGTGTTTCAGGGTTTAGTGCAGTGCAGTGATGTTCGGGCAGTGTTGGGGGTCTTGTTGGGGGTGGTGTTTCAGGGTTTAGGGCAGTGGTGTTCTGGCAGTGTGGGGGGTCTTGCTGGGGGTGGTGTTTCAGGGTTTAGGGCAGTGCAGTGAAGTTCGGTCAGTGTAGGGGGTCTTGCTGGGGGTGGTGTTTCAGGGTTTAAGGCAGTGCAGTGGTGTTCGGGCAGTGTAGTGGGTCTTGCTGGGGCTGGTGTTTCAGGGTTTAGTGCAGTGCAGTGATGTTCGGGCAATGTTGGGGGTCTTGTTGGGGGTGGTGTTTCAGGGTTTAGGGCAGTGGTGCTAGGGCAGTGTAGGGGTCTTGCTGGGGCTGGTGTTTCAGGGTTTAGTGCAGTGCAGTGATGTTCGGGCAGTGTTGGGGGTGTTGTTGGGGGTGGTGTTTCAGGGTATAGGGCAGTGGTGTTCAGGAAGTGTAGGGGGTCTTGCTGGGGGTGGTGTTTCAGGGTTTAGGGCAGTGCAGTGGTCTTCGGGCAGTGTAGGGGGTTGTGCTGGGGCTGGTGTTTTAGGGCTTAGGGCAGTGGAGTGTTGTTCGGGCAGTGTAGGGGGTCGTGCTGGGGCTGGTGTTTCAGGGTTTAGGTCAGTGCAGTGGTGTTCAGGCAGTGTAGGGTGTTGTGCTGCAGATGGTGTTTCAGGGTTTAGGGCAGTGCAGTGGTGTTCGGGCTGTGTAGGGGTCTTGCTGTGGCTGGTGTTTGAGGGTTTAGTGCAGTGCAGTGATATTCGGGCAGTGTTGGGGGTCTTGTTGGGGTAGTGTTTCAGGGTTTAGGGCAGTGGTGTTCGGGCAGTGTAGGGGGTCTTGCTGGAGCTGGTGTTTCAGGGTTTAGTGCAGTGCAGTGATGTTCGGGCAGTGTTGGGGGTCTTGTTGGGGGTGGTGTTTCAGGGTTTAGGGCAGTGGTGTTCTGGCAGTGTAGGGGGTCTTGCTGGGGGTGGTGTTTCAGGGTTTAGGGCAGTGCAGTGGTGTTCAGGTAGTGTTGGGGGTCTTGCTGGGGGTGGTGTTTCAGGGTTTAGGGCAGTGCAGTGGTGTTCGGGCAGTGTAAGGGATCGTGCGGAGGATGGTGTTTCAGGGTTTAGGGCAGTGCAGTGGTGTGCTGGCAGTGTAAAGTGTCATGCAGGGGCTGGTGTTTCAGGGTTTAGGGCACTGCAGCGGTGTGCGGGCAGTGTAGGGGTCGTGCAGGGGCTGTTGTTTCAGGGTTTAGGGCAGTGCAGTGTTGTGCGGGCAGTGTAGGGGGTTGTGCAGTAGGTGGTGTTTCAGGGTTTAGGGCAGTGCAGTGGTGTTCGGGCAGTGTAGGGGGTCATGCAGGGGATTGTGTTTCAGGGTTTAGGGCAGTGCAGTGGTGGTCGGACAGTGTAGGGTGGTCTTGCTGGGGGGTGGTGTTTCAGGGTTTAGGGCGTGCAGTGGTGTTCGGGCAGTGTGGGGGTTTTTGCTGGGGGTGGTGTTTCAGAGTTTAAGGCAGTGCAGTGCTGTTTGGGCAGTGTAGGTGGTCTTGCAGGGGGTGGTGTTTCAGGCTTTAGGGCAGTGCAGTGGTGTTTGGGCAGGGTAGGGGGTCTTGCTGGGGGCTGGTGTTTCAGGGTTTAGGGCAGTGCAGTGTTGTTCGGGCAGTGTGGGGGGTCATGCTGGGGGTAGTGTTTCAGGGTTTATGGCAGAGCAGTGGTGTTTGGGCAGTGTGGGGGGTCGTGCTGGGGTGGTGTTTCAGGGTTTAGGGCAGAGCAGTGGTGTTCGCGCAGTGTGGGGGGTCATGCTGGGGGTGGTGTTTCAGGGTTTAGGGCAGAGCAGTGGTGTTAGCGGAGTGTGGGGGGTCGTGCTGGGGCTGGTATTTCAGGGTTAAGGGCAGAGCAGTGGTGTTCGGGCACTGTGGGGGCTTGTGCTGGGGGTAGTGTTTCAGGATTTAGGGCAGAGCAGTGGTGTTCGGGCAGTGTGGGGGGTCATGCATGGGGTGGTGTTTCAGGGTTTATTGCAGTGCAGTTGTGTGCGGGCAGTGTAGGGGGTCATGCAGGTGGTGGTGTTTCAAGGTTTAGGGCAGTGCAGTGGTGTGCGGGCAGTGTAGGGGGTCGTGCAGGGGCTGGTGTTTCAGGGTTTAGGGCAGTGCAATATTGTGCGAGCAGTGTGGGGAGTTGTGCAGTAGGTGGTGTTTCAGGGTTTAGGGCAGTGCAGTGGTGTTCGGGCAGTGTAGGGGGTCATGCAGGGGATTGTGTTTCAGGGTTTAGGGCAGTGCAGTGGTGGTCGGACAGTGTAGGGTGGTCTTGCTGGGGGGTGGTGTTTCAGGGTTTAGGACAGTGCAGTGGTGTTCGGGCAGTGTGGGGGGTCTTGCTGGGGGTGGTGTTTCAGGGTTTAAGGCAGTGCAGTGCTGTTCGGGCAATGTAGGGGGTCTTGCAGGGGGGTGGTGTTTCATGCTATAGGGCACTGCAGTGGTGTCTGGGCAGTGTAGGGGGTTGTGCAGGGGGTGGTGTTTCAGGGTTTAGGACAGTGCAGTGGTGTTCGAGCAGTGTGAGGGGGCATGCTGGGGCTGGTGTTTCAGGGTTTAGGGCAGAGCAGTGGTGATTACGCAGTGTGGGGGGTCGTGCTGGGGCTGGTGTTTCAGGGTTTAGGGCAGTGGCATTCGGGCAGTGTAGGGGGTCTTGCTGGGGGTGGTGTTTCAGGGTTTATGGCAGTGCAGTGGTGTTCGGGTAGTGTAGGGGGTCTTGCTGGGGGTGGTGTTTCATGGTTTAGGGCAGTGGTGTTAGGGCAGTGTAAAGGGTCATGCAGGGGCTGGGGTTTCAGGGTTTATGGCAGTGCAGTGGTGTGCGGGCAGTGTAGGGGGTCGTGCAGGGGCTGGTGTTTCAGGGTTTCGGGCAGTGCAGTGTTGTGCGGGCAGTGTGGGGGGTTGTGCAGTAGGTGGTGTTTCAGGGTTTAGGGCAGTGCAGTGGTGTTCGGGCAGTGTAGGGGGTCATGCAGAGCATTGTGTTTCAGGGTTTAGGGCAGTGCAGTGGTGGTCGGACAGTGTAGGATGGTCTTGCTGGGGGGTGGTGTTTCAGGGTTTAGGGCAGTGCAGTGGTGTTCGGGCAGTGTGGGGGGTCTTTTTGTGGTGGTGTTTTAGGGTTTAAGGCAGTGCAGTGCTGTTCGGGCAATGTAGGGGGTCTTGAGGGGGGTGGTGTTTCAGGCTATAGGGCACTGCAGTGGTGTCCAGGCAGTTTAGGGGGTCGTGCAGGGGGTGGTGTTTCAGGGTTTAGGGTAGAGCAGTGGTGTTCACGCAGTGTGGGTTGTCGTGCTGGGGCTGGTGTTTCAGGGTTTAGGGCAGTGCAGTGGTGTTCGGGCAGTGTAGGGGGTCGTGCTGGGGTTGGTGTTTCAGGGTTTAGGGCAGTGCAGTGCTGTTTGGGGAGTGTAGGGGGTCGTGCTGGGGCTGGTGTTTCAGTGTTTAGGGCAGTGCAGTGGTGTTCGGGTAGAGTAGGGTGTCTTGCTGGGGGTGGTGGTTCAGGGTTTAGGGCAGTGGTGTTAGGGCAGTGTAGGGGGTCGTGCAGGGGGTGGTTCAAGGTTTCCGGCAGTGCAGTGGTGTTCGGACAGTGTAGGGGGTCGTGCTGGGGTGGTGTTTCAGCGTTTAGGGCAGTGCAGTGGTGTTCGGGCAGTGTAGGGGGTTGTGCTGGTGCTGATGTTTTAGGGTTTAGGGCAGTGCAGTGGTGTTCGGGCAGTGTAGGGGGTCGTGCATGGGGTGGTGTTTCAGGGTTTAGGGCAGTGCAGTGGTGTTCGGGTAGTGCAGGGGGTTGTGCATGGCGTGGTGTTTCAGGGTTTAGGGCACTGCAGTTGTGTCTGGGCAGTGTAGGGGGTCATGCATGGGGTGGTGTTTCAGGGTTTAGGGCAGTGCAGTTGTGTGCGGGCAGAGTAGGGGGTCATGCAGGGGGTGGTGTTTCAGGGTTTAGGGCATTGTAGCAGTGTTCGGGCAGTGTAGGGGGTCGTGCAGGGGATGGTGTTTTAGGGTTTAGGGCAGAGCAGTGGTGTTCGCACAGTGTGGGGGTCGTGCTGGGGCTGGTGTTTCAGGGTTTCGGGCAGTGCAGTGTTGTGCGGGCAGTGTGGGGGGTTGTGCAGTAGGTGGTGTTTCAGGGTTTAGGGCAGTGCAGTGGTGTTCGGGCAGTGTAGGGGGTCATGCAGAGCATTGTGTTTCAGGGTTTAGGGCAGTGCAGTGGTGGTCGGACAGTGTAGGATGGTCTTGCTGGGGGGTGGTGTTTCAGGGTTTAGGGCAGTGCAGTGGTGTTCGGGCAGTGTGGGGGGTCTTTTTGTGGTGGTGTTTCAGGGTTTAAGGCAGTGCAGTGCTGTTCGGGCAATGTAGGGGGTCTTGAGGGGGGTGGTGTTTCAGGCTATAGGGCACTGCAGTGGTGTCCAGGCAGTTTAGGGGGTCGTGCAGGGGGTGGTGTTTCAGGGTTTAGGGTAGAGCAGTGGTGTTCACGCAGTGTGGGTTGTCGTGCTGGGGCTGGTGTTTCAGGGTTTAGGGCAGTGCAGTGGTGTTCGGGCAGTGTAGGGGGTCATGCTGGGGTTGGTGTTTCAGGGTTTAGGGCAGTGCAGTGCTGTTTGGGGAGTGTAGGGGGTCGTGCTGGGGCTGGTGTTTCAGTGTTTAGGGCAGTGCAGTGGTGTTCGGGTAGAGTAGGGTGTCTTGCTGGGGGTGGTGGTTCAGGGTTTATGGCAGTGGTGTTAGGGCAGTGTAGGGGGTCGTGCAGGGGGTGGTTCAAGGTTTCCGGCAGTGCAGTGGTGTTCGGACAGTGTAGGGGGTCGTGCTGGGGTGGTGTTTCAGCGTTTAGGGCAGTGCAGTGGTGTTCGGGCAGTGTAGGGGGTTGTGCTGGTGCTGATGTTTTAGGGTTTAGGGCAGTGTAGTGGTGTTCGGGCAGTGTAGGGGGTCATGCATGGGGTGGTGTTTCAGGGTTTAGGGCAGTGCAGTGGTGTTCGGGTAGTGCAGGGGGTTGTGCATGGCGTGGTGTTTCAGGGTTTAGGGCACTGCAGTTGTGTCTGGGCAGTGTAGGGGGTCGTGCATGGGGTGGTGTTTCAGGGTTTAGGGCAGTGCAGTTGTGTGCGGGCAGAGTAGGGGGTCATGCAGGGGGTGGTGTTTCAGGGTTTAGGGCATTGTAGCAGTGTTCGGGCAGTGTAGGGGGTCGTGCAGGGGATGGTGTTTCAGGGTTTAGGGCAGTGCAGTGGTGTTCGGGCAGCGTAGGGGGTCGTGCGGGGGTGGTGTTTTAGGGTTTAGGGCAGAGCAGTGGTGTTCGCACAGTGTGGGGGTCGTGCTGGGGCTGGTGTTTCAGGGTTTAGGGCAGAGCAGTGGTGTTCGGGCAGTGTGGGGGGTCGTGCTGGGGGTAATGGTTCAGGGTTGAGGGCAGAGCAGTGGTGTTTGGGCAGTGTGTGGGGTCGTGCTGGGGTGGTGTTTCAGGGTTTAGGGCAGTGCAGTGGTGTGCGGGCAGTGTAGGGGGTCATGCAGGGGGTGGTGTTTCAGGGTTTAAGGCAGAGCAGTGGTGTTCGCGCAGTGTGGGGGGTCGTGCTGGGGCTGGTATTTCAGGGTTTATTGCAGTGCAGTGTTGTTCGGGTAGTGTAGGGGGTTGTGCATGGGGTGGCGTTTCAGGGTTTAGGGTACTGCAGTGGTGTCTGGGCAGTGTAGGGGGTCGTGCATGGGGTGGTGGTTCAGGGTTTAGGGCAGTGCAGTTGTGTGCAGGCAGTGTAGGGGGTCATGCAGGTGGTGGTGTTTCAAGGTTTAGGGCAGTGCAGTGGTGTTTGGGCAGTGTAGGGGGTCGTGCATGGGGTGGTGTTTCAGTGTTTAGGGCAGTGCAGTTGTGTGCGGGCAGTGTAGGGGGTCATGCAGAGCATTGTGTTTCAGGGTTTAGGGCAGTGCAGTGGTGGTCGGACAGTGTAGGGTGGACTTGCTGGGGGGTGGTGTTTCAGGGTTTAGGGCAGTGCAGTGGTGTTCGGGCAGTGTGGGGGGTCTTGGTGTGGTGGTGTTTCAGGGTTTAAGGCAGTGCAGTGCTGTTCGGGCAATGTAGGGGGTCTTGCAGGGGGGTGGTGTTTCAGGCTATAGGGCACTGCAGTGGTGTCCAGGCAGTGTAGGGGGTCGTGCAGGGGGGGGTGTTTCATGATTTAGGGCAGAGCAGTGGTGTTCACGCAGTGTGGGGGGTCGTGCTGGGGCTGGTGTTTCAGGGTTTAGGGCAGTGCAGTGGTGTTCGGGCAGTGCAGGGGGTTGTGCTGGTGCTGGTGTTTTAGGGTTTAGGGCAGAGCAGTGGTGTTCGGGCAGTGGGGGGTCGTGCTGGGGGTAGTGTTTCAGGATTTAGGGCAGAGCAGTGGTGTTCAGGCGGTGAGGGGGGTTGTGCTGGGGGTGGTGTTTCAGGGTTTATGGCAGTGCAGTGGTGTTCGGGCAGTGTGGGGGGTCATGCTGGGGCTGGTGTTTCAAGCTTTAGGGCAAAGCAGTGGTGTTTGGGAAGTGTAGGGGGTCGGTCAGAGGGTGGTGTTTCAGAGTTTAGGGCAGAGCATTGGTGTTCGCGCAGTGTGGGGGGTTGTGCTGGGGCTGGTGTTTCAGGGTTTAGGGCAGAGCAGTGGCGTTCAGGCAGTGTGGGGGGTCGTGCTGGGGGTGGTGTTTCAGGGTTTAGGGCAGTGCAGTGGTGTTCAGGCAGTGTAGGGGGTCTTGCAGGGGGTGGTGTTTCAGGGTTTAGGGCAGAGCAGTGGTGTTTGCGCAGTGTGGGGGGTCGTGCTGGGGCTGGTGTTTCAGGGTTTAGGGCAGAGCAGTGGTGTTCGGGCAGTGTGGGGGGTCGTGCTGGGGGTAGTGTTTCAGGATTTAGGTCAGAGCAGTGGTGTTCGGGCGGTGTGGGGGGTTGTGCTGGGGGTGGTGTTATAGGGTTTAGGGCAGTGCAGTGGTGTTCGGGCAGTGTGGGGGTCATGCTGGGGCTGGAGTTTCAGGAATTAGGTCAGAGCAGTGGTGCCAGTGTGCTTCGGGCAGTGTGGGGGGTCATGCTGGGGCTGGTGTTTCAGGGTTTAGGGCAGTGTAGGGGGTCGTGCTGGGGTTGGTGTTTCAGGGTTTAGGGCAGTGCAGTGCTGTTTGGGCAGTGTACGGGGTTGTGCTGGGGCTGGTGTTTCAGGGTTTAGGGCAGTGCAGTGGTGTTCGGGTAGTGTAGGGGGTTGTGCTGGGGCTGGTGTTTCAGGGTTTAGGGCAGTGCAGTGGTGTTCGGGCAGTGTAGGGGGTCTTGCTTGGGCTGTTGTTTCAGGATTTTGTGCAGTGCAGTGATGTTCGGGCAGTGTTGGGGGACTTGTTGGGGGTGGTGTTTCAGGGTTTAGGGCAGTGGTGTTTAGGCAGTGTAGGGGGTCTTGCTGGGGGTGGTGTTTCAGGGTTTAGGGCAGTGCAGTGGTGTTTGGGTAGTGTAGGGGGTCTTGCTGGGGGTGGTGTTTCAGGGTTTAGGGCAGTGGTGTTAGGGCAGTGTAGGGGGTCATGCAGGGGGTGCTGTTTCAGGGTTTACGGCAGTGCAGTGGTGTTCGGACAGTGTAGGGGGTCGTGCTGGGGTGGTGTTTCAGGGTTTAGGGCAGTGCAGTGGTGTTCTGGCAGTGTAGGTGGTTGTGCTTGGGCCGGTGTTTTAGGGCTTAGGGCAGTGCAGTGTGTTCGGGCAGTGTAGGGGTCGTGCATGTGGTGGTGTTTCAGGGTTTAGGGCAGTGCAGTGGTGTTCGGGTAGTGTAGGGGGTTGTGCATGGGATGGTGTTTCAGGGTTTAGGGCACTGCAGTGCTGTCCGGGCAGTGTAGGGGGTCCTGCAGGGGGTGGTGTTTCAGGGTTTAGGGCAGTGCAGTGGTATTCGGGCAGTGTAGGGGGTCATGCTGGGTCTGGTGTTTCAGGGTTTAGGTCAGTGCAGTGGTGTTCAGGCAGTGTAGGGTGTAGTGCTGCAGATGGTGTTTCAGGGTTTAGGGCAGTGCAGTGGTGTGCGGGCAGTGTAGGGGGTCCTGCTGGGGTGAGGTTTCAGGGTTTAGGGCAGAGCATTGGAGCTCAGGCAGTGTAGGGTCGTGCTGGGGCTGATGTTTCATGGTTTAGGGCAGAGCAGTGGTGTTCGGGCAGTGTAGGGGTCATGCTAGGGTTGTGTTTCAGGCTTTAGGGCAGAGCAGTGGTGTTCGGGCAGTGTAGGGGGTCATGCAGGGGATTGTGTTTCAGAGTTTATTGCAGAGCAGTGTTGTTCGCGCAGTGTAGGGGGTCTTGCTGGGGGTGGTGTTTCAGGGTTTAGGGCAGTGGTGTTAGGGCAGTGTAGGGGGTCATGCAGGGGGTGCTGTTTCAGGGTTTACGGCAGTGCAGTGGTGTTCGGACAGTGTAGGGGGTCATGCTGGGGTGGTGTTTCAGGGTTTAGGGCAGTGCAGTGGTGTTCTGGCAGTGTAGGTGGTTGTGCTTGGGCCGGTGTTTTAGGGCTTAGGGCAGTGCAGTGTGTTCGGGCAGTGTAGGGGTTGTGCATGTGGTGGTGTTTCAGGGTTTAGGGCAGTGCAGTGGTGTTCGGGTAGTGTAGGGGGTTGTGCATGGGATGGTGTTTCAGGGTTTAGGGCACTGCAGTGCTGTCCGGGCAGTGTAGGGGTCGTGCAGGGGGTGGTGTTTCAGGGTTTAGGGCAGTGCAGTGGTATTCGGGCAGTGTAGGGGGTCATGCTGGGGCTGGTGTTTCAGGGTTCAGGTCAGTGCAGTGGTGTTCAGGCAGTGTAGGGTGTAGTGCTGCGGATGGTGTTTCAGGGTTTAGGGCAGTGCAGAGGTGTGCGGGCAGTGTAGGGGGTCCTGCTGGGGTGAGGTTTCAGGGTTTAGGGCAGAGCAGTGGAGCTCAGGCAGTGTAGGGTTGTGCTGGGGCTGATGTTTCATGGTTTAGGGCAGAGCAGTGGTGTTCGGGCAGTGTAGGGGTCATGCTAGGGTTGTGTTTCAGGCTTTAGGGCAGTGGTGTTAGGGCAGTGTAGGGGGTCATGCAGGGGGTGCTGTTTCAGGGTTTACGGCAGTGCAGTGGTGTTCGGACAGTGTAGGGGGTCGTGCTGGGGTGGTGTTTCAGGGTTTAGGGCAGTGCAGTGGTGTTCTGGCAGTGTAGGTGGTTGTGCTTGGGCCGGTGTTTTAGGGCTTAGGGCAGTGCAGTGTGTTCGGGCAGTGTAGGGGTCGTGCATGTGGTGGTGTTTCAGGGTTTAGGGCAGAGCAGTGGTGTTCGGGTAGTGTAGGGGGTTGTGCATGGGATGGTGTTTCAGGGTTTAGGGCACTGCAGTGCTGTCCGGGCAGTGTAGGGGGTCCTGCAGGGGGTGGTGTTTCAGGGTTTAGGGCAGTGCAGTGGTATTCGGGCAGTGTAGGGGGTCATGCTGGGGCTGGTGTTTCAGGGTTTAGGTCAGTGCAGTGGTGTTCAGGCAGTGTAGGGTGTAGTGCTGCGGATGGTGTTTCAGGGTTTAGGGCAGTGCAGTGGTGTGCGGGCAATGTAGGGGGTCCTGCTGGGGTGAGGTTTCAGGGTTTAGGGCAGAGCATTGGAGCTCAGGCAGTGTAGGGTCGTGCTGGGGCTGATGTTTCATGGTTTAGGGCAGAGCAGTGGTGTTCGGGCAGTGTAGGGGTCATGCTAGGGTTGTGTTTCAGGCTTTAGGGCAGAGCAGTGGTGTTCGGGCAGTGTAGGGGGTCATGCAGGGGATTGTGTTTCAGAGTTTATTGCAGAGCAGTGTTGTTCGCGCAGTGTAGGGGGTCTTGCTGGGGGTGGTGTTTCAGGGTTTAGGGCAGTGGTGTTAGGGCAGTGTAGGGGGTCATGCAGGGGGTGCTGTTTCAGGGTTTACGGCAGTGCAGTGGTGTTCGGACAGTGTAGGGGGTCATGCTGGGGTGGTGTTTCAGGGTTTAGGGCAGTGCAGTGGTGTTCTGGCAGTGTAGGTGGTTGTGCTTGGGCCGGTGTTTTAGGGCTTAGGGCAGTGCAGTGTGTTCGGGCAGTGTAGGGGTTGTGCATGTGGTGGTGTTTCAGGGTTTAGGGCAGTGCAGTGGTGTTCGGGTAGTGTAGGGGGTTGTGCATGGGATGGTGTTTCAGGGTTTAGGGCACTGCAGTGCTGTCCGGGCAGTGTAGGGGTCGTGCAGGGGGTGGTGTTTCAGGGTTTAGGGCAGTGCAGTGGTATTCGGGCAGTGTAGGGGGTCATGCTGGGGCTGGTGTTTCAGGGTTCAGGTCAGTGCAGTGGTGTTCAGGCAGTGTAGGGTGTAGTGCTGCGGATGGTGTTTCAGGGTTTAGGGCAGTGCAGTGGTGTGCGGGCAGTGTAGGGGGTCCTGCTGGGGTGAGGTTTCAGGGTTTAGGGCAGAGCAGTGGAGCTCAGGCAGTGTAGGGTTGTGCTGGGGCTGATGTTTCATGGTTTAGGGCAGAGCAGTGGTGTTCGGGCAGTGTAGGGGTCATGCTAGGGTTGTGTTTCAGGCTTTAGGGCAGAGCAGTGGTGTTCGGGCAGTGTAGGGGGCCATGGTGTGGCTGGAGTTTCAGGGTTTAGGGCAGTGCAGTGGTGTTCGGGCAGTGTAGGGGGTCGTGCTGGGGTGGTGTTTCAGTGTTTAGGGCAGTGCAGTGGTGTTCGGGCAGTGTAGGGGGTCATGCAGGGGATTGTGTTTCAGAGTTTAGGGCAGAGCAGTGTTGTTCGCGCAGTGTGGGGGGTCGTGATGGGGTGGTGTTTCAGGGTTTAGGGCAGTGCAGTGGTGTTCGGGCAGCATAGGGGGTCGTGCTGGGGCTGGTGTTTCAGGGTTTAGGGCAGTGCAGTGATGTCTGGGTAGTGTAGGGGTTCGTGCTGGGGGTGGTGTTTTAGGGTTTAGGGCAGTGCAGTGGTGGTCTGGCAGTTTAGGGGGTCGTGCAGGGGGTGGTGTTTCAGGGTTTAGGGCAATGCAGTGGTGGTCAGCAGTGTAGGGGTGTCTTGCAGGGGGTGGTGTTTCAGCGTGTAGGGCAGTGCAGTGGTGGTCGTGCAGTATAGGGGTCTTACTGAGGGTGGTGTTTCAGTGTTTAGGGCAGTGCAGTGGTGGTCGGGCAGTGTAGGGGGTCTTGCTGGGGGGTGGTGCTTTAGGGTTTAGGTCAGTGCAGTGGTGTTCGGGCAGTGTAGGGGGTCTTGCAGGAGGGGGGTGTTTCAGGGTTTAGGGCAGTGCAGTGGTGTTCGGGCAGTATAGGTGGTCTTGCTGGGGGGTGGTGTTTCAGGGACTTGGGCAGTGCAGTGGTGTTCGGGCAGTGAAGAGGGTTGTGCGTGGGCTGGTGTTTCAGGGTTTAGGGCAGTGCAGTGGTGTTCGTGCAGTGTAAGGGATCGTGCGGAGGCTGGTGTTTCAGGGTTTAGGGCAGTGCAGTGGTGTGCGGGCAGTATAAAGGGTCATGCAGGGGCTGGTGTTTCAGGGTTTAGGGCAGTGCAGTGGTGTGCGGGCAGTGTAGGGGGTCGTGCAGGGGCTGGTGTTTTTAGGGTTCAGGGCAGTGCAGTGCTGTGCGGGCAGTGTAGGGGGTTGTGCAGTAGGTGGTGTTTCAGGGTTTAGGGCAGTGCAGTGGTGTTCGGGCAGTGTAGGGGGTCATGCAGGGGATTGTGTTTCAGGGTTTAGGGCTGTGCAGTGGTGTTCGGGCATTGTAGGGGGTCTTGCTGGGGGTGGTGTTTCAGGGTTTAGGGCAGTGGTGTTAGGCCAGCGTAGGGGTTGTACAGGGGGTGCTGTTTCAGGGTTTACGGCAGTTCAGTGGTGTTCGGACAGTGTAGGGGGTCGTGCTGGGGCTGGTGTTTCAGAGTTTAGGGGAGTGCAGTGGTGTTCGGGCAGTGTAGGGTGTCGTGCTGGGGCTGGTGTTATAGGGTTTAGGGCAGTGCAGTGGTGTTCGGGCAGTGTAGGGGGTCATGCTGGGCCTGGTGTTTCAGGGTTTAAGGCTGTGCAGCGGTGTTTGGGCAATGTAAGGGGTCGTGCTGGGGCTGGTGTTTCAGGGTTTACTGTAGTGCAGTAGTGTTCGGGTAGTCTAGGGGATCGTGCTGGGGCTGGTGTTTCAGGGTTTAGGGTAGTGCAGTGGTGTTCGGGCAGTGTAGGGGGTCATGCTGGAGCTGGTTTTTCAGGGTTTAGGGCAGTGGTGTTCAGCAGTGTGTGGGGTATTGCTGGGGGTGATGTTTCAGGGTTTAGGGCAGTGCAGTGAAGTTCGGTCAGTGTAGGGGGTCTTGCTGGGGGTGGTGTTTCAGGGTTTAGGGCAGTGCAGTGGTGTTCGGGCAGTGTATGGGGTCTTGCTGGGGCTGGTGTTTGAGGGTTTAGTGCAGTGCAGTGATGTTCGGTCAGTGTTGGGTATCTTGTTGGGGGTGATGTTTCAGGGTTTAGGGCAGTGCAGTGAAGTTCGGTCAGTGTAGGGGGTCTTCCTGGGGTTGTGTTTCAGGGTTTAGGGCAGTGCAGTGGTGTTCGGGCAGTGTAGGGGGTCTTGCTGGGGCTGGTGTTTGAGGGTTTAGTGCAGTGCAGTGATGTTCGGTCAGTGTTGGGGGTCTTGTTGGGGGTCGTGTTTCAGGGTTTAGGGCAGTGGTGTTCAGGCAGTATAGAGGGATTTGCTGGGGCTGGTGTTTCAGGGTTTAGTGCAGTGCAGTGATGTTCGGGCAGTGTTGGGGGTTTTGTTGGGGGTGGTGTTTCAGGGTTTAGGGCAGTGGTGTTCGGGCAGTGAAGGGGGTCTTGCGGGGGGTGGTGTTTCAGGGTTTAGGGCAGTGCAGTGGTGTTTGGGCATTATAGGGGGTCTTGCTGGGGGTGGTGTTTCAGGGTTGAGGGCAGTGGTGTTATGGCAGTGTAAAGAGTGATGCAGGGGCTGGTGTTTCAGGGTTTAGGGTAGTGCAGTGTTGTGCGGGCAGTGTTGGGGGTTGTGCAGTAGGTGGTGTTTCAGTGTTTAGGGCAGTGCAGTGGTGTTCGGGCAGTGTAGGGGGTCATGCAAGGGATTGTGTTTCAGGGTTTAGGGCAGTGCAGTGGTGTTCAGGCAGTGAGGGGGGTCTTGCTGAGGGTGGTGTTTCAGGGTTTAAGGCAGTGCAGTGCTGTTCGGGCAGTATAGGGGGTCTTGCAGGGGGGTTGTGTTTCAGGCTATAGGGCACTGCAGTGGTGTCCGGTCAGTGTAGGGGGTCATGCAGGGGGTGGTGTTTCAGGGTTTAGGGCAGTGCAGTGGTGTTCGGGCAGTGTGAGGAGTCATGCCGGGGCTGGTGTTTCAGGGTTTAGGGCAGAGCAGTGGTGTTCACGCTGTGTGGGGGGTCGTGCTGGGGATGGTGTTTCAGTGTTTAGGGCAGTGCAGTGATGTTCGGGCAGTGTTGGGGGACTAGTTGGGGGTGGTGTTTCAGGGTTTAGGGCAGTGGTGTTTGGGCAGTGTAGGGGGTCTTGCTGGGGGTGGTGTTTCAGAGTTTAGGGCAGTGGTGTTGGGGCAGTGTAGGGGGTCGTGCAGGGGGTGGTGCAGGGTTTACGGCAGTGCAGTGGTGTTCAGACAGTGTAGGGGGTCGTGCTGGGGTGGTGTTTCAGGGTTTAGGGCAGTACAGTGGTGTTCGGGCAGTGTAGGGGGTTGTGCTGGGGCTGGTGTTTTAGGATTTAGGGCAGTGCAGTGGTTTTCGGGCAGTGTAGGTGGTCATGCATGGGGTGGTGTTTCAGGGTTTAGGACAGTGCAGTTGTGTGCGGGCAGTGTAGGGGGTCCTGCAGGGGGTGGTGTTTCAGGGTTTAGGGCAGTGCAGCGGTGTTTGGGCAGTGTAGGGTGTCGTGCAGGGGATGGTGTTTCAGGGTATAGGGCAGTGCAGTTGTGTTCGGGCAGTGTAGGGGGTCGTGCTGTGGTGGTGTTTCAGGGTTTAGGGCAGAGCAGTGGTGTTCACGCTGTGTGGGGGGTCGTGCTGGGGCTGGTGTTTCAGTGTTTAGGGCAGTGCAGTGATGTTCGGACAGTGTTGGGGGACTAGTTGGGGGTGGTGTTTCAGGGTTTAGGGCAGTGGTGTTTGGGCAGTGTAGGGGGTCTTGCTGGGGGTGGTGTTTCAGGGTTTAGGGCAGTGCAGTGGTGTTCGGGTAGTGTAGGGGGTCTTGCTGGGGGTGGTGTTTCAGAGTTTAGGGCAGCGGTGTTAGGGCAGTGTAGGGGGTCGTGCAGGGGGTGGTGCAGGGTTTACGGCAGTGCAGTGGTGTTCAGACAGTGTAGGGGGTCGTGCTGGGGTGGTGTTTCAGGGTTTAGGGCAGTACAGTGGTGTTCGGGCAGTGTAGGGGGTTGTGCTGGGGCTGGTGTTTTAGGATTTAGGGCAGTGCAGTGGTGTTCGGGCAGTGTAGGGGGTCATGCATGGGGTGGTGTTTCAGGGTTTAGGACAGTGCAGTTGTGTGCGGGCAGTGTAGGGGGTCCTGCAGGGGGTGGTGTTTCAGGGTTTAGGGCAGTGCAGCGGTGTTTGGGCAGTGTAGGGGGTCGTGCAGGGGATGGTGTTTCAGGGTATAGGGCAGTGTAGTTGTGTTCGGGCAGTGTAGGGGGTCGTGCTGTGGTGGTGTTTCAGGCTTTAGGGCTGTGCAGTGGTGTTCGCGCAGTGTTTGGGGGGTCGTGCTAGGGCAGGTATTTCAGGGTTTAGGGCAGAGCAGTGGTTTTTCTGGCAGTGCAGGGGGTGGTGTTTCAGGGTTTAGGGCAGAGCAGTGGTGTTTTCGCCGTGTGGGGGTCATGCTGGGACTGGTGTTACAGGGTTTAGGGCAGAGCAGTGGTGTTCAGGTAGTGTGGGGGGGTTGTGCTGGGGGTAGTGTTTCAGGGTTTAGGGCAGAGCAGTGGTGTTCGGGCAGTGTGGGGAGTCGTGCTGGGGGTGGTGTTTCAGGGTTTAGGGCAGTGCAGTGGTTTTTGGGCAGTGTAGGGGGTCGTGCAGGGTGTGGTGTTTCAGGGTTTATGGTAGAGCAGTGGTGTTCGCGCAGTGTGGGGGGTCGTGCTGGGGCTGGTGTTTCAGGGTTTTGGGCAGAACAGTGGTGTTCGGGCAGTGTGGGGGGTCGTGCTGGGGGTAGTGTTTCAGGATTTAGGGCAGAGCAGTGGTGTTCGGGTGGTGTGGGGGGTCGTGTTGGGGGTGGTGTTTCAGAGTTTAGGGCAGTGCAGTGGTGTTCGGGCAGTGTGGGGTTCGTGCTGGGGCTGGTGTTCCAGGGTTTAGAGCAGAGCATTGGTGTTCACTCAGTGTCGGGGGTCATGCTGGGGCTGGTGTTTCAGGGTTTAGGGCAGTGCAGTGGTGTTCGGGCAGTGTAGGGGGTCTTGCTGGGGCTGGTGTTTCAGGATTTAGGGCAGTGCAGTGATGTTCGGGCAGTGTTGGGGGACTAGTTGGGTTGGTGTTTCAGGGTTTAGGGCAGTGGTGTTCGGGCAGTGTAGGGGGTCTTGCTGGGTGTGGTGTTTCAGGGTTTAGGGCAGTGCAGTGGTGTTCGGGTAGTGTAGGGGGTCTTGCTGGGGGTGGTGTTTCAGGGTTTAGGGCAGTGCAGTGGTGTTCGGGTAGTGCAGGGGGTTGTGCATGGGGTGGTGTTTCAGGGTTTAGGGCACTGCAGTGGTGTCTGGTCAGTGTAGGGGGTCGTGCATGGGGTGGTGTTTCAGGGTTTAGGGCAGTGCAGTTGTGTGCGGGCAGTGTAGGGGGTCATGCAGGGGGTGGTGTTTCAGGGTTTAGGGCAGTGCAGCGGTGTTCGGGCAGTGTAGGGGGTCATGCAGGGGATGGTGTTTCAGGGTTTAGGGCAGTGCAGTGGAGTTCGGGCAGTGTAGGGTTCGTGCTGGGGTGGTGTTTCAGGGTTTAGGACAGTGCAGTGGTGTTTGGGCAGTGTACGGGGTCGTGCAGGGGGTGGCGTTTCAGGGTTGAGGGCAGAGCAGTGGTGTTCGTGCAGTGTGGGGGTCGTGCTGGGGTAGTGTTTCAGGGTTTAGGGCAGAGCAGTGGTGTTTGGGCAGTGTGGGGGGTCGTGCTGGGGTGCGTTTCAGGGTTTAGGGTAGTGCAGTGGTGTGCGGGCAGTGTAGGGGGTCATGCAGGGGGTGGTGTTTCAGGGTTTAGGGCAGAGCAGTGGTGTTCACGCAGTGTGGGGGGTCGTGCTGGGGCTGGTATTTCAGGGTTTAGGGCAGAGCAGTGGTGTTCACGCAGTGTGGGGGGTCATGCTGGGCATGGTATTTCAGGGTTTAGGGCAGAGCAGTGGTGTTCGGACAGTGTAGGGGGTCGTGCTGGGGCTGGTGTTTCAGGGTTTAGGGCAGTGCAGTGGTGTTCGGGCAGTGTGGGGGGTCATGCTGGGGCTGGTGTTTCAGGCTTTAGGGCAGAGCAGTGGTGTTCGGGCAGTGTAGGGTATTGTGCTGGTGTTTCAGGGTTTAGGGCAGTGCAGTGGTGTTCGGGCAGTGTAGGGGGTCATGCTGTGCCTGGTGTTTCATGGTTTAAGGCTGTGCAGCGGTGTTTGGGCAGTGTTGGGGGACTAGTTGGGGGTGGTGTTTCAGGGTTTAGGGCAGTGGTGTTCGGGCAGTGTAGGAGGTCTTGCTGGGGGTGGTGTTTCAGGGCTTAGGGCAGTGCAGTGGTGTTCGGGTAGTGTAGGGGGTCTTGCTGGGGGTGGTGTTTCAGGGTTTAGGGCAGTGCAGTGGTGTTCGGGTAGTGCAGGGGGTTGTGCATGGGGTGGTGTTTCAGGGTTTAGGGCACTGCAGTGGTGTCTGGGGCTGGTGTTTCAGGGTTTAGGGTAGTGCAGTAGTGTTCGGGTAGTCTAGGGGATCGTGCTGGGGCTGGTGTTTCAGGGTTTAGGGCAGTGCAGTGGTGTTCGGGCAGTGTAGGGGGTCGTGCTGGAGCTGGTGTTTCAGGGTTTAGGGCAGTGGTGTTCAGCAGTATGTGGGGTCTTGCTGGGGGTGATGTTTCAGGGTTTAGGGCAGTGCACTGAAGTTCGGTCAGTGTCGGGAGTCTTGCTGGGGGTGGTGTTTGAGGGTTTAGGGCAGTGCAGTGGTGTTCGGGCAGTGTAGGGGGTCTTGCTGGGGCTGGTGTTTGAGGGTTTAGTGCAGTGCAGTGATGTTCGGGCAGTGTTGGGGGTCTTGTTGGGGGTGGTGTTTCAGGGTTTAGGGCAGTGGTGTTCGGGCAGTGTAGGGGGTCTTGCTGGGGCTGGTGTTCCAGGGTTTAGTGCAGTGCAGTGATGTTCGGGCAGTGTTGGGGGTTTTGTTGGGGGTGGTGTTTCAGGGTTTAGGGCAGTGGTGTTCGGGCAGTGTAGGGGCTCTTGCTGGGGGTGGTGTTTCATGGTTTAGGGCAGTGCAGTGGTGTTCGGGTAGTGTAGGGGGTCTTGCTGGGGGTGGTGTTTCCTGGTTTAGGGCAGTGGTGTTATGGCAGTGTAAAGAGTGATGCAGGGGCTGGTGTTTCAGGGTTTAGGGCAGTGTTGTGCGGGCAGTGTGGGGGGTTGTGCAGTAGGTGATGTTTCAGGGCTTAGGGCAGTGCAGTGGTGTTCGGGCAGTGTAGGGGGTCATGCAGGGGATTGTGTTTCAGGGTTTAGGAGAGTGCAGTGGTGGTCGGACAGTGTAGGGTGGTCTTGCTGGGGGGTGCTGTTTCAGGGTTTAGGGCAGTGCAGTGGTGTTCGGGCAGTGTAGGGTTCGTGCTGGGTGGTGTTTCAGGGTTTAGGGCAGTGCAGTGGTGTTCGGGCAGTGTATGGGGTCGTGCAGGGGGTGGCGTTTCAGGGTTTAGGGCAGAGCAGTGGTGTTCGGGCAGTGTGGGGGGTCGTGCTGGGGTAGTGTTTCAGGGTTTAGGGCAGAGCAGTGGTGTTTGGGCAGGGTGGGGGGTCGTGCTGGGGTGCGTTTCAGGGTTTAGGGCAGTGCAGCGGTGTTTGTGCAGTTTAGGGGGTCGTTCAGAGGATGGTTTTTCAGGGATTAGGCAGTGCAGTGGTGTTCGGGCAGTGTAGCGGGTCGTGCTGTAGTGGTGTTTCAGGCTTTAGGGCAGAGCAGTGGTGTTTGCGGAGTGTTTGGGGGGTCGTGCTGGGGCAGGTATTTCAGGGTTTAGGGCAGAGCAGTGGTTTTTCTGGCAGTGTAGGGGGTCGTGCAGGGGGTGGTGTTTCAGGGTTTAGGGCAGAGCAGTGATGTTTGCGCCGTGTGGGGGTCACGCTGGGACTGGTGTTTCAGGGTTTAGGGCAGAGCAGTGGTGTTCGGGTAGTGTGGGGGGTCGTGCTGGGGGTAGTGTTTCAGGGTTTAGGGCAGAGCAGTAGTGTTCGGGCAGTGTGGGGGGTCGTGCTGGGGGTGGTGTTTCAGGGTTGAGGGCAGTGCAGTGGTGTTCGGGCAGTGTAGGGGGTCATGCAGGGTGTGGTGTTTCAGGGTTTATGGCAGAGCAGTGGTGTTCGCGCAGTGTGGGGTGTCGTGCTGGGGCTGGTGTTTCAGGGTTTTGGGCAGAACAGTGGTGTTCGGGCAGTGTGGGGGGTCGTGCTGGGGGTAGTGCTGGGGTGGTGTTTCAGGGTTTAGGGCAGTGGTGTTCGGGCAGTGTAGGGGGTCTTGCTGGGGGTGGTGTTTCAGGGTTTAGGGCAGTGCAGTGGTGTTCGGGTGGTGTGGGGGGTCATGTTGGGGGTAGTGTTTCAGAGTTTAGGGCAGTGCAGTGGTGTTCGGGCAGTGTGGGGGTCGTGCTGGGGCTTGTGTTTCAGGGTTTAGAGCAGAGCATTGGTGTTCACGCAGTGTCGGGGGTCGTGCTGGGGCTGGTGTTTCAGGGTTTAGGGCAGTGCAGTACTGTTTGGGCAGTGTAGGGGGTCGTGCTGGGGCTGGTGTTTCAGGGTTTAGGGCAGTGCAGTGGTGTTCGGGTAGTGTAGGGGGATGTGCTGGGGCTGGTGTTTCAGGGTTTAGGGCAGTGCAGTGGTGTTCGGGTAGTGTAGGGGGTCTTGCTGGGGCTGGTGTTTCAGGATTTAGGGCAGTGCAGTGATGTTCGGGCAGTGTTGGGGGACTAGTTGGGGGTGGTGTTTCAGGGTTTAGGGCAGTGGTGTTCGGGCAGTGTTGGGGGTCTTGCTGGGGGTGGTGTTTCAGGGTTTAGGGCAGTGCAGTGGTGTTTGGGTAGTATAGGGGGTCTTGCTGGGCGTGGTGTTTCAGAGTTTAGGGCAGTGGTGTTATGGCAGTGTAAAGAGTGATGCAGGGGCTGGTGTTTCAGGGTTTAGGGTAGTGCAGTGTTGTGCGGGCAGTGTGGGGGGTTGTGCAGTAGGTGGTGTTTCAGGGTTTAGGGCAGTGCAGTGGTGTTCGGGCAGTGTGAGGGGTCATGCAGGGGATTGTGTTTCAGGGTTTAGGGCAGTGCAGTGGTGATCGGGCAGTGAGGGGGGTCTTGCTGAGGGTGGTGTTTCAGGGTTTAAGGCAGTGCAGTGCTGTTCGGGCAGTGTAGGGGGTCTTGCAGGGGGTTGTGTTTCAGGCTATAGGGCACTGCAGTGGTGTCCGGTCAGTGTAGGGGGTCATGCAGGGGGTGGTGTTTCAGGGTTTAGGGCAGTGCAGTGGTGTTCGGGCAGTGTGAGGAGTCATGCCGGGGCTGGTGTTTCAGGGTTTAGAGCAGAGCAGTGGTGTTCACGCTGTGTGGGGGGTCGTGCTGGGGCTGGTGTTTCAGTGTTTAGGGCAGTGCAGTGATGTTCGGGCAGTGTTGGGGGACTAGTTGGGGGTGGTGTTTCAGGGTTTAGGGCAGTGGTGTTTGGGCAGTATAGGGGGTCTTGCTGGGGGTGGTGTTTCAGAGTTTAGGCCAGTGGTGTTAGGGCAGTGTAGGGGGTCGTGCAGGGGGTGGTGCAGGGTTTACGGCAGTGCAGTGGTGTTCAGACAGTGTAGGGGGTCGTGCTGGGGTGGTGTTTCAGGGTTTAGGGCAGTACAGTGGTGTTCGGGCAGTGTAGGGGGTAGTGCTGGGGCTGGTGTTTTAGGATTTAGGGCAGTGCAGTGGTTTTCGGGCAGTGTAGGGGGTCATGCATGGGGTGGTGTTTCAGGGTTTAGGACAGTGCAGTTGTGTGCGGGCAGTGTAGGGGGTCCTGCAGGGGGTGGTGTTTCAGGGTTTAGGGCAGTGCAGCGGTGTTTGGGCAGTGTAGGGGGTCGTGCAGGGGATGGTGTTTCAGGGTATAGGGCAGTGCAGTTGTGTTCGGGCAGTGTAGGGGGTCGTGCTGTGGTGGTGTTTCAGGGTTTAGGGCAGAGCAGTGGTGTTCACGCTGTTTGGGGGGTCGTGCTGGGGCTGGTGTTTCAGTGTTTAGGGCAGTGCAGTGATGTTCGGACAGTGTTGGGGGACTAGTTGGGGGTGGTGTTTCAGGGTTTAGGGCAGTGGTGTTTGGGCAGTGTAGGGGGTCTTGCTGGGGGTGGTGTTTCAGGGTTTAGGGCAGTGCAGTGGTGTTCGGGTAGTGTAGGGGGTCTTGCTGGGGGTGGTGTTTCAGAGTTTAGGGCAGTGGTGTTAGGGCAGTGTAGGGGGTCGTGCAGGGGGTGGTGCAGGGTTTATGGCAGTGCAGTGGTGTTCAGACAGTGTAGGGGGTCGTGCTGGGGTGGTGTTTCAGGGTTTAGGGCAGTACAGTGGTGTTCGGGCAGTGTAGGGGGTTGTGCTGGGGCTGGTGTTTTAGGATTTAGGGCAGTGCAGTGGTGTTCGGGCAGTGTAGGGGGTCATGCATGGGGTGGTGTTTCAGGGTTTAGGGCAGTGCAGTTGTGTGCGGGCAGTGTAGGGGGTCCTGCAGGGGGTGGTGTTTCAGGGTTTAGGGCAGTGCAGCGGTGTTTGGGCAGTGTAGGGGGTCGTGCAGGGGATGGTGTTTCAGGGTATAGGGCAGTGCAGTTGTGTTCGGGCAGTGTAGGGGGTCGTGCTGTGGTGGTGTTTCAGGCTGTAGGGCTGTGCAGTGGTGTTCGCGCAGTGTTTGGGGGCCGTGCTAGGGCAGGTATTTCAGGGTTTAGGGCAGAGCAGTGGTTTTTCTGGCAGTGTAGGGGGTCGTGCAGGGGGTGGTGTTTCAGGGTTTAGGGCAGAGCAGTGGTGTTTGCGCCGTGTGGGGGTCATGCTGGGACTGGTGTTACAGGGTTTAGGGCAGAGCAGTGGTGTTCAGGTAGTGTGGGGGGTCGTGCTGGGGGTAGTGTTTCAGGGTTTAGGGCAGAGCAGTGGTGTTCGGGCAGTGTGGGGAGTCGTGCTGGGGGTGGTGTTTCAGGGTTTAGGGCAGTGCAGTGGTGTTTGGGCAGTGTAGGGGGTCGTGCAGGGTGTGGTGTTTCAGGGTTTATGGTAGAGCA
This sequence comes from Triturus cristatus, assembly GCF_964204655.1. Lineage (NCBI taxonomy): Eukaryota > Metazoa > Chordata > Amphibia > Caudata > Salamandridae > Triturus > Triturus cristatus. The sequence goes on along the minus strand of NC_140579.1, from coordinate 638,449,492 downwards.
GTGGTGTTCGCGCAGTGTGGGGGGTCGTGCTGGGGCTGGTGTTTCAGGGTTTTGGGCAGAACAGTGGTGTTCGGGCAGTGTGGGGGGTCGTGCTGGGGGTAGTGTTTCAGGATTTAGGGCAGAGCAGTGGTGTTCGGGTGGTGTGGGGGGTCGTGTTGGGGGTGGTGTTTCAGAGTTTAGGGCAGTGCAGTGGTGTTCGGGCAGTGTGGGGTTCGTGCTGGGGCTGGTGTTCCAGGGTTTAGAGCAGAGCATTGGTGTTCACTCAGTGTCGGGGGTCATGCTGGGGCTGGTGTTTCAGGGTTTAGGGCAGTGCAGTGGTGTTCGGGCAGTGTAGGGGGTCTTGCTGGGGCTGGTGTTTCAGGATTTAGGGCAGTGCAGTGATGTTCGGGCAGTGTTGGGGGACTAGTTGGGGGTGGTGTTTTAGGGTTTAGGGCAGTGGTGTTCGGGCAGTGTAGGGGGTCTTGCTGGGGGTGGTGTTTCAGGGTTTAGGGCAGTGCAGTGGTGTTCGGGTAGTGTAGGGGGTCTTGCTGGGGGTGGTGTTTCAGGGTTTAGGGCAGTGCAGTGGTGTTCGGGTAGTGCAGGGGGTTGTGCATGGGGTGGTGTTTCAGGGTTTAGGGCACTGCAGTGGTGTCTGGGCAGTGTAGGGGGTCGTGCATGGGGTGGTGTTTCAGGGTTTAGGGCAGTGCAGTTGTGTGCGGGCAGTGTAGGGGGTCATGCAGGGGGTGGTGTTTCAGGGTTTAGGGCAGTGCAGCGGTGTTCGGGCAGTGTAGGGGGTCATGCAGGGGATGGTGTTTCAGGGTTTAGGGCAGTGCAGTGGTGTTCGGGCAGTGTAGGGTTCATGCTGGGGTGTTGTTTCAGGGTTTAGGACAGTGCAGTGGTGTTCGGGCAGTGTACGGGGTCGTGCAGGGGGTGGCGTTTCAGGGTTTAGGGCAGAGCAGTGGTGTTCGCGCAGTGTGGGGGTCGTGCTGGGGTAGTGTTTCAGGGTTTAGGGCAGAGCAGTGGTGTTTGGGCAGTGTGGGGGGTCGTGCTGGGGTGCGTTTCAGGGTTTAGGGTAGTGCAGTGGTGTGCGGGCAGTGTAGGGGGTCATGCAGGGGGTGGTGTTTCAGGGTTTAGGGCAGAGCAGTGGTGTTCACGCAGTGTGGGGGGTCGTGCTGGGGCTGGTATTTCAGGGTTTAGGGCAGAGCAGTGGTGTTCACGCAGTGTGGGGGGTCGTGCTGGGGCTGGTATTTCAGGGTTTAGGGCAGAGCAGTGGTGTTCGGGCAGTGTAGGGGGTCGTGCTGGGGCTGGTGTTTCAGGGTTTAGGGCAGTGCAGTGGTGTTCGGGCAGTGTGGGGGGTCATGCTGGGGCTGGTGTTTCAGGCTTTAGGGCAGAGCAGTGGTGTTCGGGCAGTGTAGGGTGTTGTGCTTGTGTTTCAGGGTTTAGGGCAGTGCAGTGGTGTTCGGGCAGTGTAGGGGGTCGTGCTGTGCCTGGTTTTTCATGGTTTAAGGCTGTGCAGCGGTGTTTGGGCAGTGTTGGGGGACTAGTTGGGGGTGGTGTTTCAGGGTTTAGGGCAGTGGTGTTCGGGCAGTGTAGGGGGTCTTGCTGGGGGTGGTGTTTCAGGGCTTAGGGCAGTGCAGTGGTGTTCGGGTAGTGTAGGGGGTCTTGCTGGGGGTGGTGTTTCAGGGTTTAGGGCAGTGCAGTGGTGTTCGGGTAGTGCAGGGGTTGTGCATAGGGTGGTGTTTCAGGGTTTAGGGCACTGCAGTGGTGTCTGGGGCTGGTGTTTCAGGGTTTAGGGTAGTGCAGTAGTGTTCGGGTAGTCTAGGGGATCGTGCTGGGGCTGGTGTTTCAGGGTTTAGGGCAGTGCAGTGGTGTTCGGGCAGTGTAGGGGGTCGTGCTGGAGCTGGTGTTTCAGGGTTTAGGGCAGTGGTGTTCAGCAGTATGTGGGGTCTTGCTGGGGGTGATGTTTCAGGGTTTAGGGCAGTGCACTGAAGTTCGGTCAGTGTTGGGAGTCTTGCTGGGGGTGGTGTTTGAGGGTTTAGGGCAGTGCAGTGGTGTTCGGGCAGTGTAGGGGGTCTTGCTGGGGCTGGTGTTTGAGGGTTTAGTGCAGTGCAGTGATGTTCGGGCAGTGTTGGGGGTCTTGTTGGGGGTGGTGTTTCAGGGTTTAGGGCAGTGGTGTTCGGGCAGTGTAGGGGGTCTTGCTGGGGCTGGTGTTCCAGGGTTTATTGCAGTGCAGTGATGTTCGCGCAGTGTTGGGGGTTTTGTTGGGGGTGGTGTTTCAGGGTTTAGGGCAGTGGTGTTCGGGCAGTGTAGGGGCTCTTGCTGGGGGTGGTGTTTCATGGTTTAGGGCAGTGCAGTGGTGTTCGGGTAGTGTAGGGGGTCTTGCTGGGGGTGGTGTTTCAGGGTTTAGGGCAGTGGTGTTATGGCAGTGTAAAGAGTGATGCAGGGGCTGGTGTTTCAGGGTTTAGGGCAGTGTTGTGCGGGCAGTGTGGGGGGTTGTGCAGTAGGTGGTGTTTCAGGGCTTAGGGCAGTGCAGTGGTGTTCGGGCAGTGTAGGGGGTCATGCAGGGGATTGTGTTTCAGGGTTTAGGAGAGTGCAGTGGTGGTCGGACAGTGTAGGGTGGTCTTGCTGGGGGTGCTGTTTCAGGGTTTAGGGCAGTGCAGTGGTGTTCGGGCAGTGTAGGGTTCGTGCTGGGTGGTGTTTCAGGGTTTAGGGCAGTGCAGTGGTGTTCGGGCAGTGTATGGGGTCGTGCAGGGGGTGGCGTTTCAGGGTTTAGGGCAGAGCAGTGGTGTTCGTGCAGTGTGGGGGTCGTGCTGGGGCTGGTGTTTCTGGGTTTAGGGCAGAGCAGTGGTGTTCGGGCAGTGTGGGGGGTCGTGCTGGGGTAGTGTTTCAGGGTTTAGGGCAGAGCAGTGGTGTTTGGGCAGTGTGGGGGGTCGTGCTGGGGTGCGTTTCAGGGTTTAGGGCAGTGCAGCGGTGTTTGTGCAGTTTAGGGGGTCGTGCAGGGGATGGTGTTTCAGGGATTAGGCAGTGCAGTGGTGTTCGGGCAGTGTAGCGGGTCGTGCTGTGGTGGTGTTTCAGGCTTTAGGGCAGAGCAGTGGTGTTTGCGGAGTGTTTGGGGGTCGTTCTGGGGCAGGTATTTCAGGGTTTAGGGCAGAGCAGTGGTTTTTCTGGCAGTGTAGGGGGTCGTGCAGGGGGTGGTTTTTCAGGGTTTAGGGCAGAGCTGTGATGTTTGCGCCGTGTGGGGGTCACGCTGGGACTGGTGTTTCAGGGTTTAGGGCAGAGCAGTGGTGTTCGGGTAGTGTGGGGGGTCGTGCTGGGGGTAGTGTTTCAGGGTTTAGGGCAGAGCAGTAGTGTTCGGGCAGTGTGGGGGGTCGTGCTGCGGGTGGTGTTTCAGGGTTTAGGGCAGTGCAGTGGTGTTCCGGCAGTGTAGGGGGTCATGCAGGGTGTGGTGTTTCAGGGTTTATGGCAGAGCAGTGGTGTTTGCGCAGTGTGGGGGGTCGTGCTGGGGCTGGTGTTTCAGGGTTTTGGGCAGAACAGTGGTGTTCGGGCAGTGTGGGGGGTCGTGCTGGGGGTAGTGCTGGGGTGGTGTTTCAGGGTTTAGGGCAGTGGTGTTCGGGCAGTGTAGGGGGTCTTGCTGGGGGTGGTGTTTCAGGGTTTAGGGCAGTGCAGTGGTGTTCGGGTGGTGTGGGGGGTCATGTTGGGGGTAGTGTTTCAGAGTTTAGGGCAGTGCAGTGGTGTTCGGGCAGTGTGGGTGTCGTGCTGGGGCTTGTGTTTCAGGGTTTAGAGCAGAGCATTGGTGTTCACGCAGTGTCGGGGGTCGTGCTGGGGCTGGTGTTTCAGGGTTTAGGGCAGTGCAGTACTGTTTGGGCAGTGTAGGGGGTTGTGCTGGGGCTGGTGTTTCAGGGTTTAGGGCAGTGCAGTGGTGTTCGGGTAGTGTAGGGGGATGTGCTGGGGCTGGTGTTTCAGGGTTTAGAGCAGTGCAGTGGTGTTCGGGCAGTGTAGGGGGTCTTGCTGGGGCTGGTGTTTCAGGATTTAGGGCAGTGCAGTGATGTTCGGGCAGTGTTGGGGGACTAGTTGGGGGTGGTGTTTCAGGGTTTAGGGCAGTGGTGTTCGGGCAGTGTTGGGGGTCTTGCTGGGGGTGGTGTTTCAGGGTTTAAGGCAGTGCAGTGCTGTTCGGGCAGTGTAGGGGGTCTTGCAGGGGGGTTGTGTTTCAGGCTATAGGGCACTGCAGTGGTGTCCGGCCAGTGTAGGGGGTCATGCAGGGGGTGGTGTTTCAGGGTTTAGGGCAGTGCAGTGGTGTTCGGGCAGTGTGAGGGGTCATGCCGGGGCTGGTGTTTCAGGGTTTAGGGCAGAGCAGTGGTGTTCACGCTGTGTGGGGGGTCGTGCTGGGGCTGGTGTTTCAGGGTTTAGGGCAGTGCAGTGGTGTTTGGGCAGTGTAGGGGGTCGTGCTGGGGCTGGTGTTTTAGGGTTTAGGGCAGTGCAGTGGTGTTCGGGTAGTGTAGTTAGTCTTGCTAGGGGTGGTGTTTCAGAGTTTAGGGCAGTGGTGTTAAGGCAGTGTAGGGGGTCGTGCAGGGGGTGTTTCAGGGTTTACTGCAGTGCAGTGGTGTTCAGACAGTGTAGGGGGTCATGCTGGGGTGGTGTTTCAGGGTTTAGGGCAGTGCAGTGGTGTTCGGGCAGTGTAGGGGGCTGTGCTGGGGCTGGTGTTTTAGGGTTTAGGGCAGTGCAGTGGTGTTCGGGCAGTGTAGGGGGTCATGCATGGGGTGGTGTTTCAGGGTTTAGGGCAGTGCAGTGGTGTTCGGGTAGTGTAGGGGGTTGTGCATGGGGTGGTGTTTCAGGGTTTAGGGCATTGCAGTGGTGTCTGGGCAGTGTAGGGGGTCGTGCATGGGGTGGTGTTTCAGGGTTTAGGGCATTGCAGTGGTGTCTGGGCAGTGTAGGGGGTCGTGCATGGGGTGGTGTTTCAGGGTTTAGGACAGTGCAGTTGTGTGCGGGCAGTGTAGGGGGTCCTGCAGGGGGTGGTGTTTCAGGGTTTAGGGCAGTGCAGCGGTGTTTGGGCAGTGTAGGGGGTCATGCAGGGGATGGTGTTTCAGGGTTTAGGGCAGTGCAGTGGTGTTTGGGCAGTGTAGGGGGTCGTGCTGTGGTGGTGTTTCAGGCTTTGGTGCAGAGCAGTGGTGTTCGCGCAGTGTTTGGGGGGTCGTGCAGGGGGTGGTGTTTCAGGGTTTAGGGCAGAGCAGTGGTGTTTGCGCCGTGTGGGGGTCATGCTGGGACTGGTGTTTCAGGGTTTAGGGCAGAGCAGTGGTTTTCGGGTAGTGTGGGGGGTCGTGCTGGGGGTGGTGTTTCAGGGTTTAGGGCAGTGCAGTGGTGTTTGGGCAGTGTAGGGGGTCGTGCAGGATGTGGTGTTTCAGGGTTTATGGCAGAGCAGTGGTGTTCGCGCAGTGTGGGGGGTCGTGTTGGGGCTGGTGTTTCAGGGTTTTGGGCAGAACAGTGGTGTTCGGGCAGTGTGGGGTGTCGTGCTGGGGGTAGTGTTTCAGGCTTTAGGCAGAGCAGTGGTGTTCGGGTGGTGTGGGGGGGTCGTGTTGGGGGTGGTGTTTCAGAGTTTAGGGCAGTGCAGTGGTGTTCGGGCAGTGTGGGGGTCGTGCTGGGGCTGGTGTTTCAGGGTTTAGAGCAGAGCATTGGTGTTCACGCAGTGTCGGGGGTCGTGCTGGGGCTGGTGTTTCAGGGTTTAGGGCAGAGCAGTGGTGTTCGGGCAGTGTGGGGGTTCATGCTGGGGCAGGTGTTTCAGGGTTTAGGGCAGAGCAGTGGTGTTCGGGCAGTGTAGGGGGTCATGCTGGGGTTTGTGTTTCAGGGTTTAGGGCAGTGCAGTACTGTTTGGGCAGTGTAGGGGGTCGTGCTGGGGGTAGTGTTTCAGGCTTTAGGCAGAGCAGTGGTGTTCGGGTGGTGTGGGGGGTCGTGTTGGGGGTGGTGTTTCAGAGTTTAGGGCAGTGCAGTGGTGTTCGGGCAGTGTGGGGGTCGTGCTGGGGCTGGTGTTTCAGGGTTTAGAGCAGAGCATTGGTGTTCACGCAGTGTCGGGGGTTGTGCTGGGGCTGGTGTTTCAGGGTTTAGGGCAGAGCAGTGGTGTTCGGGCAGTGTGGGGGTTCATGCTGGGGCAGGTGTTTCAGGGTTTAGGGCAGAGCAGTGGTGTTCGGGCAGTGTAGGGGGTCATGCTGGGGTTTGTGTTTCAGGGTTTAGGGCAGTGCAGTACTGTTTGGGCAGTGTAGGGGGTCGTGCTGGGGCTGGTGTTTCAGGGTTTAGGGCAGTGCAGTGGTGTTTGGGTAGTGTAGGGGGATGTGCTGGGGCTGGTGTTTCAGGGTTTAGGGCAGTGCAGTGGTGTTCGGGCAGTGTAGGGGGTCTTGCTGGGGCTGGTGTTTCAGGATTTAGGGCAGTGCAGTGATAATCGGGCAGTGTTGGGGGACTAGTTGGGGGTGGTGTTTCAGGGTTTAGGGCAGTGGTGTTCGGGCAGTGTAGGGGGTCTTGCTGGGGGTGGTGTTTCAGGGTTTAGGGCAGTGCAGTGGTGTTCGGGTAGTGAAGGGGGTCTTGCTGGGGGTGGTGTTTCAGGGTTTAGGGCAGTGCAGTGGTGTTCGGGTAGTGCAGGGGGTTGTGCATGGGGTGGTGTTTCAGGGTTTAGGGCACTGCAGTGGTGTCTGGGCAGTGTAGGGGGTCGTGCATGGGGTGGTGTTTCAGGGTTTAGGGCAGTGCAGTTGTGTGCGGGCAGTGTAGGGGGTCATGCAGGGGATGGTGTTTCAGGCTTTAGGGCAGAGCAGTGGTGTTCGCGCAGTGTTTGGGGGGTCATGCTGGGGCAGGTATTTCAGGGTTTAGGGCAGAGCAGTGTTTTTTCTGGCAGTGTAGGGGGTCGTGCAGGGGGTGGTGTTTCAGGGTTTAGGGCAGAGCAGTGATGTTTGCGCCGTGTGGGGGTCACGCTGGGACTGGTGTTTCAGGGTTTAGGGCAGAGCAGTGGTGTTCGGGTAGTGTGGGGGGTCGTGCTGGGGGTAGAGTTTCAGGGTTTAGGGCAGAGCAGTAGTGTTCGGGCAGTGTGGGGGGTCGTGCTGGGGGTGGTGTTTCAGGGTTTAGGGCAGTGCAGTGGTGTTCGGGCAGTGTAGGGGGTCATGCAGGGTGTGGTGTTTCAGGGTTTATGGCAGAGCAGTGGTGTTCGGGCAGTGTGGGGGGTCGTGCTGGGGGTAGTGTTTTAGGATTTAGGGCAGAGCAGTGGTGTTCGGGTGGTGTGGGGGGTCGTGTTGGGGGTGGTGTTTCAGAGTTTAGGGCAGTGCAGTGGTGTTCGGGCAGTGTGGCGGTCATGCTGGGGCGGGTGTTTCAGGGTTTAGAGCAGAGCATTGGTGTTCAAGCAGTGTAGGGGGTCGTGCTGGGGTTGGTGTTTCAGGGTTTAGGGCAGTGCAGTACTGTTTGGGCAGTGTAGGGGGTCGTGCTGGTGCTGGTGTTTCAGGGTTTAGGGCAGTGCAGTGGTGTTCGGGCTGTGTGGGGGTTCATGCTGGGGCAGGTGTTTCAGTGTTGTGGGCAGTGCAGTGGTGTTCGGGCAGTGTGGCGGTCATGCTGGGGCGGGTGTTTCAGGGTTTAGAGCAGAGCATTGGTGTTCAAGCAGTGTAGGGGGTCGTGCTGGGGTTGGTGTTTCAGGGTTTAGGGCAGTGCAGTACTGTTTGGGCAGTGTAGGGGGTCGTGCTGGTGCTGGTGTTTCAGGGTTTAGGGCAGTGCAGTGGTGTTCGGGTAGTGTAGGGGGATGTGCTGGGGCTGGTGTTTCAGGGTTTAGGGCAGTGCAGTGGTGTTCGGGCAGTGTAGGGGGTCTTGCTGGGGCTGGTGTTTCAGGATTTAGGGCAGTGCAGTGATGTTCGGGCAGTGTTGGGAGACTAGTTGGGGTGGTGTTTCAGGGATTAGGGCAGTGGTGTTGGGCAGTGTAGGGGGTCTTGCTGGGGGTGGTGTTTCAGGGTTTAGGGCAGTGCAGTGGTGTTCGGGTGGTGTGGGGGGTCATGTTGGGGGTAGTGTTTCAGAGTTTAGGGCAGTGCAGTGGTGTTCGGGCAGTGTGGGGGTCGTGCTGGGGCTGGTGTTTCAGGGTTTAGAGCAGAGCATTAGTGTTAACGCAGTGTCGGGGGTCGTGCTGGAGCTGGTGTTTCAGGGTTTAGGGCAGTGCAGTACTGTTTGGGCAGTGTAGGGGGTCGTGCTGGGGCTGGTGTTTCAGGGTTTAGGGCAGTGCAGTGGTGTTCAGGTAGTGTAGGGGGATGTGCTGGGGCTGGTGTTTCAGGGTTTAGGGCAGTGCAGTGGTGTTCGGGCAGTGTAGGGGGTCTTGCTGGGGCTGGTGTTTCAGGATTTAGGGCAGTGCAGTGATGTTCGGGCAGTGTTGGGGGACTAGTTGGGGGTGGTGTTTCAGGGTTTAGGGCAGTGGTGTTCGGGCAGTGTAGGGGGTCTTGCTGGGGGTGGTGTTTCAGGGTTTAGGGCAGTGCAGTGGTGTTTGGGTAGTATAGGGGGTCTTGCTGGGGGTGGTGTTTCAGGGTTTAGGGCAGTGGTGTTATGGCAGTGTAAAGAGTGATGCAGGGGCTGGTGTTTCAGGGTGTAGGGTAGTGCAGTGTTGTGCGGGAAGTGTGGGGGGTTGTGCAGTAGGTGGTGTTTCAGGGTTTAGGGTAGTGCAGTGATGTTCGGGCAGTGTGGGGGGTCATGCAGGGGATTGTGTTTCAGGGTTTAGGGCAGTGCAGTGGTGATCGGGCTGTGAGGGGGGTCTTGCTGAGAGTGGTGTTTCAGGGTTTAAGGCAGTGCAGTGCTGTTCGGGCAGTGTAGGGGGTCTTGCAGGGGGGTTGTGTTTCAGGCTATAGGGCACTGCAGTGGTGTCCGGCCAGTGTAGGGGGTCATGCAGGGGGTGGTGTTTCAGGGTTTAGGGCAGTGCAGTGGTGTTCGGGCAGTGTGACGGGTCATGCCGGGGCTGGTGTTTCAGGGTTTAGGGCAGAGCAGTGGTGTTCACGCTGTGTGGGGGGTCATGCTGGGGCTGGTGTTTCAGGGTTTAGGGCAGTGCAGTGGTGTTCGGGCAGTGTAGGGGGTCATGCTGGGGTTGGTGTTTCAGGGTTTAGGGCAGTGCAGTGCTGTTTGGGGAGTGTAGGGGGTCGTGCTGGGGCTGGTGTTTTAGGGTTTAGGGCAGTGCAGTGGTGTTCGGGTAGTGTAGGGAGTCTTGCTGGGGGTGGTATTTCAGAGTTTAGGGCAGTGGTGTTAGGGCAGTGTAGGGGGTCGTGCAGGGGGTGGTTCAGGGTTTACGGCAGTGCAGTGGTATTCAGACAGTGTAGGGGGTCGTGCTGGGGTGGTGTTTCAGGGTTTAGGGCAGTACAGTGGTGTTCGGGCAGTGTAGGGGGCTGTGCTGGGGCTGGTGTTTTAGGGTTTAGGGCAGTGCAGTGGTGTTCGGGCAGTGTAGGGGGTCATGCATGGGGTGGTGTTTCAGGGTTTAGGGCAGTGCAGTGGTGTTCGGGTAGTGTAGGGGGTTGTGCATGGGGTGGTGTTTCAGGGTTTAGGGCATTGCAGTGGTGTCTGGGCAGTGTAGGGGGTCGTGCATGGGGTGGTGTTTCAGGGTTTAGGACAGTGCAGTTGTGTGCGGGCAGTGTAGGGGGTCCTGCAGGGGGTGGTTTTTCAGGGTTTAGGGCAGTGCAGCAGTGTTTGGGCAGTGTAGGGGGTCGTGCAGGGGATGGTGTTTCAGGGTTTAGGGCAGTGCAGTGGTGTTTGGGCAGTGTAGGGGGTCGTGCTGTGGTGGTGTTTTGGGCTTTAGTGCAGAGCAGTGGTGTTTGCGCAGTGTTTGGGGGGTCGTGCAGGGGGTGGTGTTTCAGGGTTTAGGGCAGAGCAGTGGTGTTTGCGCCGTGTGGGGGTCATGCTGGGACTGGTGTTTCAGGGTTTAGGGCAGTGCAGTGGTTTTCGGGTAGTGTGGGGGGTCGTGCTGGGGGTAGTGTTTCAGGGTTTAGGGCAGCGCAGTGGTGTTCGGGCAGTGTGGGGGGTCCTGCTGGGGCTGGTGTTTCAGGGTTTTGGGCAGAACAGTGGTGTTCGGGCAGTGTGGGGGGTCGTGCTGGGGGTAGTGTTTCAGGATTTAGGGCAGAGCAGTGGTGTTCGGGTGGTGTGGGGGTCGTGCTGGGGCTGGTGTTTCAGGGTTTAGAGCAGAGCATTGGTGTTCACGCAGTGTCGGGGGTCGTGCTGGGGCTGGTGTTTCAGGGTTTAGGGCAGTGCAGTGGTGTTCGGGCAGTGTAGGGTTCGTGCTGGGGTGGTGTTTCAGGGTTTAGGCAGTGCAGTGGTGTTCGGGCAGTGTAGGGGATCGTGCTGGGGGTGGTGTTTCAGTGTTTAGGGCAGAGCAGTGGTGTTCGGGCAGTGTAGGGGTCATGCTGGGGCTGGTGTTTCAGGGTTTAGGGTAGTTCAGTGGTGTTCAGGCAGTGTTGGGGGTCTTGCTGGGGGTGGTGTTTCAGTGTTTAGGACAGTGGTGTTCAGCAGTGTAGGGAGTCTTGCTGAGGGTGGTGTTTCAGGGTTTAGGGCAGTGCAGTGAAGTTTGGGCAGTGTAGGGGGTCTTGCTGGGAGTGGTGTTTCAGGGTTTAGGGCAGAGGTGTTAGGGCAGTGTGGGGGATCTTGCTGGCCGTGGTGTTTTAGGGTTTAGGGAAGAGCAGTGGTGTTCGGTCAGTGTAGGGGGTTGTGCAGAAGGTGGTGTTTCAGGGTTTAGGGCAGTGCAGTGGTGTTCGGGCAGTGTAGGGGGTCATGCAGGGGATTGTGTTTCAGGCTTTAGGGCAGTGCAGTGGTGTTCGGGCAGTGTAGAGGTCGTGCATGGGGTGGTGTTTCAGGGATTAGGGCAGTGCATAGGTGTTCGGGTAGTGTAGGGGGTCCTGCATGGGGTGGTGTTTAAGGTTTTAGGGCACTGCAGTGGTGTCCGGGCAGTGTAGGGTGTAGTGCTGCGGATAGTGTTTCAGGGTTTAGGGCAGTGCAGTTGTGTTCGGGCAGTGTAGGGGATCGTGCTGGGGGTGGTGTTTCAGGGTCTAGGGCAGAGCAGTGGTGTTTGGGTAGTGTAGGGGTCATGCTGGGGCTGGTGTTTCAGGGTTCAGGGTAGTGCAGTGGTGTTCGGGCAGTGTCAGGGGTCTTGCTGGGGGTGGTGTTTCAGGGTTTAGGACAGTGGTGTTCAACAGTGTAGGGGGTCTTGCTGGGGGTGGTGTTTCAGGGTTTAGGGCAGTGGTGTTAGGGCAGTGTAGGGGGTCTTGCTGGCAGTGGTGTTTTATGGTTTAGGGAATAGCAGTGGTGTTCGGTCAGTGTAAGGGTCGTGCTGAGGGTAGATTTAGGGTTTAGGACAGTGCAGTGGTGTTTGTGTAGTACAGGGCGCCATGCTGAGGGTAGATTTAGGGGTTTGGGTAGTACGGTGGTTTTTGGATAGTGTAGGGGGTCGTGCAGGGGGTGGCGTTTTAGGGTTTAGGGCAGGGCAGTGGTGTTTGGGTAGTGTAGGGGTCGTGCTGGGGGTGGTGTTGTAGGGTTTAGGGCAGTGCAGAGGTGATCAGGCAGTGTAGGGGGTCGTGCTGGGGTGGTGTTTCAGGGTTTAGGGCAGTGCAGCGGTGGTCGGGCAGTGTAGGGGGTCATGCAGGGGGTGGTGTTTCAGGGTTTAGGGCAGTGCGGTGGTGTTCAGGTAGTGTAGGGCGTCGTGCAGGGGGTGGTGTTTCAGGGTTTAGGGCAGTGCAGTGGTGTTCAGGCAGTGTGGGGAGTCGTGCTGGGGATGGTGTTTCAGGGTTTAGGGCAGAGCAGTGTTGTTTGGGAACTGTGGGGGGTCATACTGGGGTGGTGTTTCAGGGTTTAGGGCAGTGCAGTGGTGTTTGGGCATTGTAGGGGGTCATGCAGGGGGTGGTGTTTCAGGGTTTAGGGCAGAGCATTGGTGTTCGCGCAGTGTGGGGGGTCGTGCTGGGGCTGATATTTCAGGGCTTAGGGCAGAGCAGTGGTGTTCGGGCACTGTGGGGGGTCGTGCTGGGAGTAGTGTTTCAGGATTTAGGGCAGAGCAGTGGTGTTCGAGCAGTGTGGGGGGTCGTGCTGTGGGTGGTGTTTCAGGGTGTAGGGCAGTGCAGTGGTGGTTGGGCAGTGTAGGGGGTCTTGCTGGGGGATGGTGCTTCAGGGTTTAGGGCAGTGCAGTGGTGTTCGGGCAGTGTAGGGGGTCTTGCTGGGGGGTGGTGTTTCTGGGTTATTGGGCAGTGCAGTGGTGTTCGGGCAGTGTAGGGGATCTTGCAGGAGGGTGGTGTTTCAGAGTTTAGGGCAGTGCAGTGGTGTTCGGGCAGAATAGGTAGTCTTGCTGGGGGGTGGTGTTTCAGGGCTTAGGGTAGAGCAGTGGTGTTCGGGCAGTGTAGAGGGTTGTGCGTGGGCTGGTGTTTCAAGGTTAAGGCAGTGCAGTGGTGGTCGGGCAGTGTAGGGGGTCGTGCAGGGGGTGGTGTTTCAGTGTTTAGGGCAATGCAGTGGTGGTCAGCAGTGTAGGGGTGTCGTGCAGGGGGTGGTGTTTCAGGGTTTTTGGCAGAGCAGTGGTGTTCGCGCAGTGTGGGGGGTCATGCTGGGGCTGGTGTTTCAGGGTTTAGGGCAGAACAGTGGTGTTCGGGCAGTGTGGGGGGTCGTGCTGGGGGTAGTGTTTTCAGGATTTAGGGCAGAGCAGTGGTGTTCGGATGGTGTGGGGGGTCGTGCTGGGGGTAGTGTTTCAGAGTTTAGGGCAGTGCAGTGGTGTTCGGGCAGAGTGGGGGTCGTGCTGGGGCTGGTGTTTCAGGGTTAAGGGCAAAGCATTGGTGTTCGCGCAGTGTGGGGGGTCGTGCTGGGGCTGCAGTTTCAGGGTTTAGGGCAGAGCAGTGGTGTTCGGGCAGTGTAGGGGGTCGTGCTGGGGTTGGTGTTTCAGGGTTTAGGGCAGTGCAGTGCTGTTTGGGCACTGTAGGGGGTCGTGCTGGGGCTGGTGTTTCAGGGTTTAGGGCAGTGCAGTGGTGTTCGGGTAGTGTAGGGGGTTGTGCTGGGGCTGGTGTTTTAGGGTTTAGGTCAGTACAGTGGTGTTCGGGCAGTGTAGGGGGTCTTGCTGGGGCTGGTGTTTCAGGATTTAGGGCAGTGCGGTGATTTTCGGGCAGTGTTGGGGGACTTGTTGGGGGTGGTGTTTCAGGGTTTAGGGCAGTGATGTATGGGCAGTGTAGGGGGTCTTGCTGGGGGTGGTGTTTCAGGGTTTAGGGCAGTGCAGTGGTGTTCGGGTAGTGTAGGGGGTCTTACTGGGGTGGTGTTTCAGGGTTTAGGGCAGTGCAGTGGTGGTTGGGCAGTGTAGGGGGTCTTGCTGGGGGATGGTGCTTCAGGGTTTAGGGCAGTGCAGTGGTGTTCGGGCAGTGTAGGGGGTCTTGCTGGGGGGTGGTGTTTCTGGGTTTTTGGGCAGTGCAGTGGTGTTCGGGCAGTGTAGGGGATCTTGCAGGAGGGTGGTGTTTCAGAGTTTAGGGCAGTGCAGTGGTGTTCGGGCAGAATAGGTGGTCTTGCGGGGGGTGGTGTTTCAGGGCTTAGGGTAGAGCAGTGGTGTTCGGGCAGTATAGAGGGTTGTGCGTGGGCTGGTGTTTCAAGGTTTAGGGCAGTGCAGTGGTGGTCGGACAGTGTAGGGGGTCGTGCAGGGGGTGGTGTTTCAGTGTTTAGGGCAATGCAGTGGTGGTCAGCAGTGTAGGGATGTCGTGCAGGGGGTGATGTTTCAGGGTTTAGGGTAGTGCAGTGGTGGTCGGGCAGTATAGGGGGTCTTACTGGGGGTGGTGTTTCAGGGTTTAGGGCAGTGCAGTGGTGGTTGGGCAGTGTAGAGGGTTGTGCGTGGGCTGGTGTTTCAGGGTTTAGGGCAGTGCAGTGGTGTTTTGGCAGTGTAAGGGATCTTGTGGAGGCTGGTACTTCAGGGTTTAGGGCAGTGCAGTGGTGTGCGCCAGTATAAAGGGTCATGCAGGGGCTGGTGTTTCAGGGTTTAGGGCAGTGCAGTGGTGTGTGGGCAGTGTAGGGGGTCGTGCAGGGGCTGGTGTTACAGTGTTTAGGGCAGTGCAGTGGTGTGCGGGCAGTGTAGGGGGTTGTGCAGTAGGTGGTGTTTCAGGGTTTAGGGCAGTGCAGTGGTGTTCAGGCAGTGTAGGGGGTCATGCAGGGGATTGTGTTTCAGGGTTTAGGGCAGTGCAGTGGTGTTTGGGCAGTGTTGAAGGTCTTGTTGGGAGTGGTGTTTCAGGGTTTAGGGCAGTGGGGGTCGGGCAGTGTAGGGGGTCTTGCTGGGGGTGGTGTTTCAGCGTTTAGGGCAGTGCAGTTGTGTTCGGGTAGTGTAGGGGGTCTTGCTGGGGGTCGTGTTTCAGGGTTTAGGGCATTGGTGTTAGGGCAGTGTAGGGGGTCGTGCAGGGGGTGCTGTTTCAGGGTTTACGGCAGAGCAGTGGTGTTCGGGCAGTGTAGGGGGTTGTGCTGGGGCTGGTGTTTTAGGGTTTAGGGCAGTGCAGTGGTGTTCGGGCAGTGTAGGGGTGGTGTTTCAGGGTTTAGGGCACTGCAGTGGTGTCCAGTCAGTGTAGGGTGTAGTGTTGCGGATAGTGTTTCAGGGTTTAGGGCAGTGCAGTGGTGTTCGGGCAGTGTAGGGGATCTTGCTGAGGGTGGTGTTTCAGAGTTTAGGGCAGAGCAGTGGTGTTCGGGCAGTGTAGGGGTCATGCTGGGGCTGGTGTTTCAGGGTTTAGGGTAGTGCAGTGGTGTTCAGGCAGTGTTGGGGGTCTTGCTGGGGGTGGTGTTTCAGGGTTTAGGAGAGTGGTGTTCAGCGTGTAGGGGGTCCTGCAGGGGGTGGTGTTTCAGGGTTTAGGGCAGTGCAGTGAAGTTCGGGCAGTGTAGGGGTTCTTGCTGGGATTGGTGTTTCAGGGTTTAGGGCAGTGGTGTTAGGGCAGTGTAGGGGATCTTGCTGGCAGTGGTGTTTTAGGGTTTAGGGAAGAGCAGTGGTGTTCGGTCAGTGTAGGGGGTTGTGCAGTTGGTGGTGTTTCAGGGTTTAGGGAAGTGCAGTGGTGTTCGGGCAGTGTAGGGGGTCATGCAGGGGATTGTGTTTCAGGCTTTAGGGCAGTGCAGTGGTGTTCGGGCAGTGTAGGGGGTCATGCAGGGGATTGTGTTTCAGGCTTTAGGGCAGTGCAGTGGTGTTCGGGCAGTGTAGAGGTCGTGCATGGGTGTTGGGGGTCTTGCTGGGGGTGGTGTTTCAGGGTTTAGGGCAGAGCAGTGGTGTTCAGGCACTGTTGGGGGTCGTGCTGGGGGTAGTGTTTCAGGATTTAGGGCAGAGCAGTGGTGTTCGGGCAGTGTGGGGGGTCGTGCTGTAGGTGGTGTTTCAGGGTTTATGGCAGTGCAGTGGTGGTTGGGCAGTGTAGGGGGTCTTGCTGGGGGGTGGTGCTTCAGGGTTTAGGGCAGTGCAGTGGTGTTCGGGTAGTGTAGTTAGTCTTGCTGGGGTGGTGTTTCACAGTTTAGGGCAGTGGTGTTAAGGCAGTGTAGGGGGCCGTGCAGGGGGTGGTTCAGGGTTTACTGCAGTGCAGTGGTGTTCAGACAGTGTAGGGGGTCGTGCTGGGGTGGTGTTTCAGGGTTTAGGGCAGTGCAGTGGTGTTCGTGCAGTGTAGGGGGCTGTGCTGGGGCTGGTGTTTTAGGGTTTAGGGCAGTGCAGTGGTGTTCGGGCAGTGTAGGGGGTCATGCATGGGGTGGTGTTTCAGGGTTTAGGGCAGTGCAGTGGTGTTCGGGTAGTGTAGGGGGTTGTGCATGGGGTGGTGTTTCAGGGTTTAGGGCATTGCAGTGGTGTCTGGGCAGTGTAGGGGGTCGTGCATGGGGTGGTGTTTCAGGGTTTAGGACAGTGCAGTTGTGTGCGGGCAGGGTAGGGGGTCCTGCAGGGGGTGGTGTTTCAGGGTTTAGGGCAGTGCAGCGGTGTTTGGGCAGTGTAGGGGGTCGTGCAGGGGATGGTGTTTCATGGTTTAGGGCAGTGCAGTGGTGTTCGGGCAGTGTAGGGGGTCGTGCTGTGGTGGTGTTTCAGGCTTTAGTGCAGAGCAGTGGTGTTTGCGCAGTGTTTGGGGGGTCGTGCAGGGGGTGGTGTTTCAGGGTTTAGGGCAGAGCAGTGGTGTTTGCGCCTTGTGGGGGTCATGCTGGGACTGGTGTTTCAGGGTTTAGGGCAGAGCAGTGGTTTTCGGGTAGTGTGGGGGGTCGTGCTGGGGTAGTGTTTCAGGGTTTAGGGCAGAGCAGTGGTGTTCGGGCAGTGTGGGGGGTCATGCTGGGGGTGGTGTTTCAGGGTTTAGGGCAGTGCAGTGGTGTTTGGGCAGTGTAGGGGGTCGTGCAGGATGTGGTGTTTCAGGGTTTATGGCAGAGCAGTGGTGTTCGCGCAGTGTGGTGGGTCGTGCTGGGGCTGGTGTTTCAGGGTTTTGGGCAGAACAGTGGTGTTCGGGCAGTGTGGGGGGTCGTGCTGGGGGTAGTGTTTCAGGATTTAGGGCAGAGCAGTGGTGTTTGGGTGGTGTGGGGGGTCGTGTTGGGGGTGGTGTTTCAGAGTTTAGGGCAGTGCAGTGGTGTTCGGGCAGTGTGGGGGTCGTGCTGGGGCTGGTGTTTCAGGGTTTAGAGCAGAGCATTGGTGTTCACGCAGTGTCGGGGGTCGTGCTGGGGATGGTGTTTCAGGGTTTAGGGCAGAGCAGTGGTGTTCGGGCAGTGTGGGGGTTCATGCTGGGGCAGGTGTTTCAGGGTTTTGGGCAGAGCAGTGGTGTTCGGGCAGTGTAGGGGGTCATGCTGGGGTTTGTGTTTCAGGGTTTAGGGCATTGCAGTACTGTTTGGGCAGTGTAGGGGGTCGTGCTGGGGCTGGTGTTTCAGGGTTTAGGGCAGTGCAGTGGTGTTTGGGTAGTGTAGGGGGATGTGCTGGGGCTGGTGTTTCAGGGTTTAGGGCAGTGCAGTGGTGTTCCGGCAGTGTAGGGGGTCTTGCTGGGGCTGGTGTTTCAGGATTTAGGGCAGTGCAGTGATAATCGGGCAGTGTTGGGGGACTAGTTGGGGGTGGTGTTTCAGGGTTTAGGGCAGTGGTGTTTGGGCAGTGTAGGGGGTCTTGCTGGGGATGGTGTTTCAGGGTTTAGGGCAGTGCAGTGGTGTTCGGGTAGTGAAGGGGGTCTTGCTGGGGGTGGTGTTTCAGGGTTTAGGGCAGTGCAGTGGTTTTCGGGTAGTGCAGGGGGTTGTGCATGGGGTGGTGTTTCAGGGTTTAGGGCACTGCAGTGGTGTCTGGGCAGTGTAGGGGGTCGTGCATGGGGTGGTGTTTCAGGGTTTAGGGCAGTGCAGTTGTGTGCGGGCAGTGTAGGGGGTCATGCAGGGGATGGTGTTTCAGGCTTTAGAACAGAGCAGTGGTGTTCGCGCAGTGTTTGGGGGGTCGTGCTGGGGCAGGTATTTCAGGGTTTAGGGCAGAGCAGTGGATTTTCTGGCAGTGTAGGGGGTCGTGCAGGGGGTGGTGTTTCAGGGTTTAGGGCAGAGCAGTGATGTTTGCGCCGTGTGGGGGTCACGCTGGGACTGGTGTTTCAGGGTTTAGGGCAGAGCAGTGGTGTTCGGGTAGTGTGGGGGGTCGTGCTGGGGGTAGTGTTTCAGGGTTTAGGGCAGAGCAGTAGTGTTCGGGCAGTGTGGGGGGTCGTGCTGGGGGTGGTGTTTCAGGGTTTAGGGCAGTGCAGTCGTGTTCTGGCAGTGTAGGGGGTCATGCAGGGTGTGGTGTTTCAGGGTTTATGGCAGAGCAGTGGTGTTCGCGCAGTGTGGGGGTCGTGCTGGGGCTGGTGTTTCAGGGTTTTGGGCAGAACAGTGGTGTTCGGGCAGTGTGGGGGGTCGTGCTGGGGGTAGTGTTTCAGGATTTAGGGCAGAGCAGTGGTGTTCGGGTGGTGTGGGGGGTCGTGTTGGGGGTGGTGTTTCAGAGTTTAGGGCAGTGCAGTGGTGTTCGGGCAGTGTGGCGGTCATGCTGGGGCTGGTGTTTCAGGGTTTAGAGCAGAGCATTGGTGTTCACGCAGAGTCGGGGGTCGTGCTGGGGCTGGTGTTTCAGGGTTTAGGGCAGAGCAGTGGTGTTCGGGCAGTGTGGGGGTTCATGCTGGGGCAGGTGTTTCAGTGTTGTGGGCAGTGCAGTGGTGTTCGGGCAGTGTAGGGGGTCGTGCTGGGGTTGGTGTTTCAGGGTTTAGGGCAGTGCAGTACTGTTTGGGCAGTGTAGGGGGTTGTGCTGGGGCTGGTGTTTCAGGGTTTAGGGCAGTGCAGTGGTGTTCGGGTAGTGTAGGGGGATGTGCTGGGGCTGGTGTTTCAGGGTTTAGGGCAGTGCAGTGGTGTTCGGGCAGTGTAGGGGGTCTTGCTGGGGCTGGTGTTTCAGGATTTAGGGCAGTGCAGTGATGTTCGGGCAGTGTTGGGGGACTAGTTGGGGTGGTGTTTCAGGGTTTAGGGCAGTGGTGTTCGGGCAATGTAGGGGGTCTTGCTGGGGGTGGTGTTTCAGGGTTTAGGGCAGTGCAGTGGTGTTCGGGTGGTGTGGGGGGTCATGTTGGGGGTAGTGTTTCAGAGTTTAGGGCAGTGCAATGGTGTTCGGACAGTGTGGGGGTCGTGCTGGGGCTGGTGTTTCAGGGTTTAGAGCAGAGCATTGGTGTTCACGCGGTGTCGGGGGTCGTGCTGGGGCTGGTGTTTCAGGGTTTAGGGCAGTGCAGTACTGTTTGGGCAGTGTAGGGGGTCGTGCTGGGGCTGGTGTTTCAGGGTTTAGGGCAGTGCAGTGGTGTTCAGGTAGTGTAGGGGGATGTGCTGGGGCTGGTGTTTCAGGGTTTAGGGCAGTGCAGTGGTGTTCGGGCTGTGTAGGGGGTCTTGCTGGGGCTGGTGTTTCAGGATTTAGGGCAGTGCAGTGATGTTCGGGCAGTGTTGGGGGACTAGTTGGGGGTGATGTTTCAGGGTTTAGGGCAGTGGTGTTCGGGCAGTGTAGGGGTTCTTGCTGGGGGTGGTGTTTCAGGGTTTAGGGCAGTGCAGTGGTGTTTGGGTAGTATAGGGGGTCTTGCTGGGGGTGGTGTTTCAGGGTTTAGGGCAGTGGTGTTATGGCAGTGTAAAGAGTGATGCAGGGGCTGGTGTTTCAGGGTGTAGGGTAGTGCAGTGTTGTGCGGGCAGTGTGGGGGGTTGTGCAGTAGGTGGTGTTTCAGGGTTTAGGGTAGTGCAGTTGTGTTCGGGCAGTGTGGGGGGTCATGCAGGGGATTGTGTTTCAGGGTTTAGGGCAGTGCAGTGGTGATCGGGCAGTGAGGGGGGTCTTGCTGAGGGTGGTGTTTCAGGGTTTAAGGCAGTGCAGTGCTGTTCGGGCAGTGTAGGGGGTCTTGCAGGGGGGTTGTGTTTCAGGCTATAGGGCACTGCAGTGGTGTCCGGCCAGTGTAGGGGGTTATGCAGGGGGTGGTGTTTCAGGGTTTAGGGCAGTGCAGTGGTGTTCAGGCAGTGTGAGGGGTCATGCCGGGGCTGGTGTTTCAGGGTTTAGGGCAGAGCAGTGGTGTTCACGCTGTGTGGGGGGTCATGCTGGGGCTGGGGCTGGTGTTTCAGGGTTTAGGGCAGTGCAGTGGTGTTCGGGCAGTGTAGGGGGTCGTGCTGGGGTTGGTGTTTCAGGGTTTAGGGCAGTGCAGTGCTGTTTGGGGAGTGTAGGGGGTCGTGCTGGGGCTGGTGTTTTACGGTTTAGGGCAGTGCAGTGGTGTTCGAGTAGTGTAGGGAGTCTTGCTGGGGGTGGTGTTTCAGAGTTTAGGGCAGTGGTGTTAGGGCAGTGTAGGGGGTCGTGCAGGGGGTGGTTCAGGGTTTACGGCAGTGCAGTGGTGTTCAGACAGTGTAGGGGGTCGTGCTGGGGTGGTGTTTCAGGGTTTAGGGCAGTGCAGTGGTGTTGGGACAGTGTAGGGGGCTGTGCTGGGGCTGGTGTTTTAGGGTTTAGGGCAGTGCAGTGGTGTTCGGGCAGTGTAGGGGGTCATGCATGGGGTGGTGTTTCAGGGTTTAGGGCAGTGCAGTGGTGTTCGGGTAGTGTAGGGGGTCATGCATGGGGTGGTGTTTCAGGGTTTAGGGCAGTGCAGTGGTGTCTGGGCAGTGTAGGGGGTCGTGCATGGGGTGGTGTTTCAGGGTTTAGGACAGTGCAGTTGTGTGCGGGCAGTGTAGGGGGTCCTGCAGGGGGTGGTGTTTCAGAGTTTAGGGCAGTGCAGCGGTGTTTGGGCAGTGTAGGGGGTCGTGCAGGGGATGGTGTTTCAGGGTTTAGGGCAGTGCAGTGGTGTTCGGGCAGTGTAGGGGGTCGTGCTGTGGTGGTGTTTCGGGCTTTAGTGCAGAGCAGTGGTGTTTGCGCAGTGTTTGGGGGGTCGTGCAGGGGGTGGTGTTTCAGGGTTTAGGGCAGAGCAGTGGTGTTTGCGCCGTGTGGGGGTCATGCTGGGACTGGTGTTTCAGGGTTTAGGGCAGTGCAGTGGTTTTCGGGAAGTGTGGGGGGTCGTGCTGGGGGTAGTGTTTCAGGGTTTAGGGCAGCGCAGTGGTGTTCGGGCAGTGTGGGGGGTCGTGCTGGGGCTGGTGTTTCAGGGTTTTGGGCAGAACAGTGGTGTTCGGGCAGTGTGGGGGGTCGTGCTGGGGGTAGTGTTTCAGGATTTAGGGCAGAGCAGTGGTGTTCGGGTGGTGTGTCGGGTCGTGTTGGGGGTGGTGTTTCAGAGCTTAGGGCAGTGCAGTGGTGTTCGGGCAGTGTGGGGGTCGTGTTGGGGCTGGTGTTTCAGGGTTTAGAGCAGAGCATTGGTGTTCACGCAGTGTCTGGGGTCGTGCTGGGGCTGGTGTTTCAGGGATTAGGGCAGAGCAGTGGTGTTCGGGCAGTGTGGGGGTTCATGCTGGGGCAGGTGTTTCAGGGTTTTGGGCAGAGCAGTGGTGTTCGGGCAGTGTAGGGGGTCATGCTGGGGTTTGTGTTTCAGGGTTTAGGGCAGTGCAGTACTGTTTGGGCAGTGTAGGGGGTCGTGCTGGGGCTGGTGTTTCAGGGTTTAGGGCAGTGCAGTAGTGTTTGGGTAGTGTAGGGGGATGTGCTGGGGCTGGTGTTTCAGGGTTTAGGGCAGTGCAGTGGTGTTCGGGCAGTGTAGGGGGTCTTGCTGGGGCTGGTGTTTCAGGATTTAGGGCAGTGCAGTGATGTTCGGGCAGTGTTGGGGGACTAGTTGGGGGTGGTGTTTCAGGGTTTAGGGCAGTGGTGTTCGGGCAGTGTAGGGGGTCTTGCTGGGGGTGGTGTTTCAGGGTTTAGGGCAGTGCAGTGGTGTTCGGGTAGTGAAGGGGGTCTTGCTGGGGGTGGTGTTTCAGGGTTTAGGGCAGTGCAGTGGTGTTCGGGTAGTGCAGGGGGTTGTGCATGGGGTGGTGTTTCAGGGTTTAGGGCACTGCAGTGGTGTCTGGGCAGTGTAGGGGGTCGTGCATGGGGTGGTGTTTCAGGGTTTAGGGCAGTGCAGTTGTGTGCGGGCAGTGTAGGGGGTCATGCAGGGGGTGGTGTTTCAGGGTTTAGGGCAGTGCAGCGGATTTCGGGCAGTGTAGGGGGTCATGCAGGGGATGGTGTTTCAGGGTTTAGGGCAGTGCAGTGGTGTTAGGGCAGTGTAGGGTTCGTGCTGGGGTGGTGTTTCAGGGTTTAGGGCAGTGGAGTGGTGTTCGGGCAGCGTACGGGGTCATGCAGGGGGTGCCGTTTCAGGGTTTAGGGCAGAGCAGTGGTGTTCGCGCAGGGTGGAGGTCGTGCTGGGGTAGTTTTTCAGAGTTTAGGGCAGATCAGTGGTGTTTGGGCAGTGTGGGGGGTCATGCTGGGCCTTGTGTTTCAGGGTTTAAGGCTGTGCAGTGGTGTTTGGGCAGTGTTGGGGGTCGTGCTGGGGCTGGTGTTTCAGGGTTTAGGGCAGTGCAGTGGTGTTCGGGCAGTGTAGGGGGTCATGCTGGGCCTTGTGTTTCAGGGTTTAAGGCTGTGCAGTGGTGTTTGGGCAGTGTTGGGGGTCGTGCTGGGGCTGGTGTTTCAGGGTTTAGGGCAGTGGTGTTAGGGCAGTGTAGGGGGTCGTGCAGGGGGTGCTGTTTCAGGGTTTATGGCAGTTCAGTGGTGTTCGGAGAGTGTAGGGGGTCGTGCTGGGGCTGGTGTTTCAGGGTTTAGGGTAGTGCAGTGGTGTTCGGGCAGTGTAGGGTGTCGTGCTGGGGCTGGTGTTTCAGGGTTTAGGGCAGTGCAGTGGTGTTCGGGCAGTGTAGGGGGTCGTGCTGGGCCTGGTGTTTCAGGGTTTGAGGCTGTGAAGCGGTGTTTGGGCAGTGTAGGGGGTCGTGCTGGGGCTGGTGTTTCAGGGTTTAGGGTAGAGCAGTAGTGTTCGGGTAGTCTGGGGGATCGTGCTGGGGCTGGTGTTTCAGGGTTTAGGGCAGTGCAGTGGTGTTCGGGTGGTGTGGGGGGTCATGTTGGGGGTAGTGTTTCAGAGTTTAGGGCAGTGCAATGGTGTTCGGGCAGTGTGGGGGTCGTGCTGGGGCTGGTGTTTCAGGGTTTAGAGCAGAGCATTGGTGTTCACGCAGTGTCGGGGGTCGTGCTGGGGCTGGTGTTTCACGGTTTAGGGCAGTGCAGTACTGTTTGGGCAGTGTAGGGGGTCGTGCTGGGGCTGGTGTTTCAGGGTTTAGGGCAGTGCAGTGGTGTTCAGGTAGTGTAGGGGGATGTGCTGGGGCTGGTGTTTCAGGGTTTAGGGCAGTGCAGTGGTGTTCGGGCTGTGTAGGGGGTCTTGCTGGGGCTGGTGTTTCAGGATTTAGGGCAGTGCAGTGATGTTCGGGCAGTGTTGGGGGACTAGTTGGGGGTGATGTTTCAGGGTTTAGGGCAGTGGTGTTCGGGCAGTGTAGGGGTTCTTGCTGGGGGTGGTGTTTCAGGGTTTAGGGCAGTGCAGTGGTGTTTGGGTAGTATAGGGGGTCTTGCTGGGGGTGGTGTTTCAGGGTTTAGGGCAGTGGTGTTATGGCAGTGTAAAGAGTGATGCAGGGGCTGGTGTTTCAGGGTGTAGGGTAGTGCAGTGTTGTGCGGGCAGTGTGGGGGGTTGTGCAGTAGGTGGTGTTTCAGGGTTTAGGGTAGTGCAGTGGTGTTCGGGCAGTGTGGGGGGTCATGCAGGGGATTGTGTTTCAGGGTTTAGGGCAGTGCAGTGGTGATCGGGCAGTGAGGGGGGTCTTGCTGAGGGTGGTGTTTCAGGGTTTAAGGCAGTGCAGTGCTGTTCGGGCAGTGTAGGGGGTCTTGCAGGGGGGTTGTGTTTCAGGCTATAGGGCACTGCAGTGGTGCCTGGCCAGTGTAGGGGGTCATGCAGGGGGTGGTGTTTCAGGGTTTAGGGCAGTGCAGTGGTGTTCGGGCAGTGTGAGGGGTCATGCCGGGGCTGGTGTTTCAGGGTTTAGGGCAGAGCAGTGGTGTTCACACTGTGTGGGGGGTCGTGCTGGGGCTGGGGCTGGTGTTTCAGGGTTTAGGGCAGTGCAGTGGTGTTCGGGCAGTGTAGGGGGTCGTGCTGGGGTTGGTGTTTCAGGGTTTAGGGCAGTGCAGTGCTGTTTGGGGAGTGTAGGGGGTCGTGCTGGGGCTGGTGTTTTACGGTTTAGGGCAGTGCAGTGGTGTTCGGGTAGCGTAGGGAGTCTTGCTGGGGGTGGTGTTTCAGAGTTTAGAGCAGTGGTGTTAGGGCAGTGTAGGGGGTCGTGCAGGGGGTGGTTCAGGGTTTACGGCAGTGCAGTGGTGTTCAGACAGTGTAGGGGGTCGTGCTGGGGTGGTGTTTCAGGGTTTAGGGCAGTGCAGTGGTGTTGGGACAGTGTAGGGGGCTGTGCTGGGGCTGGTGTTTTAGGGTTTAGGGCAGTGCAGTGGTGTTCGGGCAGTGTAGGGGGTCATGCATGGGGTGGTGTTTCAGGGTTTAGGGCAGTGCAGTGGTGTTCGGGTAGTGTAGGGGGTTGTGCATGGGGTGGTGTTTCAGGGTTTAGGGCAGTGCAGTGGTGTCTGGGCAGTGTAGGGGGTCGTGCATGGGGTGGTGTTTCAGGGTTTAGGACAGTGCAGTTGTGTGCGGGCAGTGTAGGGGGTCCTGCAGGGGGTGGTGTTTCAGAGTTTAGGGCAGTGCAGCGGTGTTTGGGCAGTGTAGGGGGTCGTGCAGGGGATGGTGTTTCAGGGTTTAGGGCAGTTGAGTGGTGTTCGGGCAGTGTAGGGGGTCGTGCTGTGGTGGTGTTTCGGGCTTTAGTGCAGAGCAGTGGTGTTTGCGCAGTGTTTGGGGGGTCGTGCAGGGGGTGGTGTTTCAGGGTTTAGGGCAGAGCAGTGGTGTTTGCGCCGTGTGGGGGTCATGCTGGGACTGGTGTTTCAGGGTTTAGGGCAGTGCAGTGGTTTTCGGGAAGTGTGGGGGGTCGTGCTGGGGGTAGTGTTTCAGGGTTTAGGGCAGCGCAGTGGTGTTCGGGCAGTGTGGGGGGTCGTGCTGGGGCTGGTGTTTCAGGGTTTTGGGCAGAACAGTGGTGTTCGGGCAGTGTGGGGGGTCGTGCTGGGGGTAGTGTTTCAGGATTTAGGGCAGAGCAGTGATGTTCGGGTGGTGTGGGGGGTCGTGTTGGGGGTGGTGTTTCAGAGCTTAGGGCAGTGCAGTGGTGTTCGGGCAGTGTGGGGGTCGTGCTGGGGCTGGTGTTTCAGGGTTTAGAGCAGAGCATTGGTGTTCACGCAGTGTCTGGGGTCGTGCTGGGGCTGGTGTTTCAGGGTTTAGGGCAGAGCAGTGGTGTTCGGGCAGTGTGGTGGTTCATGCTGGGGCAGGTGTTTCAGGGTTTTGGGCAGAGCAGTGGTGTTCGGGCAGTGTAGGGGGTCATGCTGGGGTTTGTGTTTCAGGGTTTAGGGCAGTGCAGTACTGTTTGGGCAGTGTAGGGGGTCGTGCTGGGGCTGGTGTTTCAGGGTTTAGGGCAGTGCAGTAGTGTTTGGGTAGTGTAGGGGGATGTGCTGGGGCTGGTGTTTATGGGTTTAGGGCAGTGCAGTGGTGTTCGGGCAGTGTAGGGGGTCTTGCTGGGGCTGGTGTTTCAGGATTTAGGGCAGTGCAGTGATGTTCGGGCAGTGTTGGGGGACTAGTTGGGGGTGGTGTTTCAGGGTTTAGGGCAGTGGTGTTCGGGCAGTGTAGGGGGTCTTGCTGGGGGTGGTGTTTCAGGGTTTAGGGCAGTGCAGTGGTGTTCGGGTAGTGAAGGGGGTCTTGCTGGGGGTGGTGTTTCAGGGTTTAGGGCAGTGCAGTGGTGTTCGGGTAGTGCAGGGGGTTGTGCATGGGGTGGTGTTTCAGGGTTTAGGGCACTGCAGTGGTGTCTGGGCAGTGTAGGGGGTCGTGCATGGGGTGGTGTTTCAGGGTTTAGGGCAGTGCAGTTGTGTGCGGGCAGTGTAGGGGGTCATGCAGGGGGTGGTGTTTCAGGGTTTAGGGCAGTGCAGCGGATTTCGGGCAGTGTAGGGGGTCATGCAGGGGATAGTGTTTCAGGGTTTAGGGCAGTGCAGTGGTGTTAGGGCAGTGTAGGGTTCGTGCTGGGGTGGTGTTTCAGGGTTTAGGGCAGTGCAGTGGTGTTCGGGCAGCGTACGGGGTCATGCAGGGGGTGGCGTTTCAGGGTTTAGGGCAGAGCAGTGGTGTTCGCGCAGGGTGGAGGTCGTGCTGGGGTAGTTTTTCAGAGTTTAGGGCAGAGCAGTGGTGTTTGGGCAGTGTGGGGGGTCATGCTGGGCCTTGTGTTTCAGGGTTTAAGGCTGTGCAGTGGTGTTTGGGCAGTGTTGGGGGTCGTGCTGGGGCTGGTGTTTCAGGGTTTAGGGCAGTGCAGTGGTGTTCGGGCAGTGTAGGGGGTCATGCTGGGCCTTGTGTTTCAGGGTTTAAGGCTGTGCAGTGGTGTTTGGGCAGTGTTGGGGGTCGTGCTGGGGCTGGTGTTTCAGGGTTTAGGGCAGTGGTGTTAGGGCAGTGTAGGGGGTCGTGCAGGGGGTGCTGTTTCAGGGTTTATGGCAGTTCAGTGGTGTTCGGAGAGTGTAGGGGGTCGTGCTGGGGCTGGTGTTTCAGGGTTTAGGGTAGTGCAGTGGTGTTCGGGCAGTGTAGGGTGTCGTGCTGGGGCTGGTGTTTCAGGGTTTAGGGCAGTGCAGTGGTGTTCGGGCAGTGTAGGGGGTCGTGCTTGGCCTGGTGTTTCAGGGTTTGAGGCTGTGCAGCGGTAATTGGGCAGTGTAGGGGGTCGTGCTGGGGCTGGTGTTTCAGGGTTTAGGGTAGAGCAGTAGTGTTCGGGTAGTCTGGGGGATCGTGCTAGGGCTGGTGTTTCAGGGTTTAGGGCAGTGCAGTGGTGTTCGGGCAGTGTAGGGGGTCGTGCTGGAGCTGGTGTTTCAGGGTTTAGGGCAGTGGTGTTCAGCAGTGTGTGGGGTCGTGCAGGGGGTGGTGTTTCAGGGTTTAGGGCAGAGCAGTGGTGTTTGCGCCGTATGGGAATCACGCTGGGACTGGTGTTTCAGGGTTTAGGGCAGAGCAGTGGTGTTCGGGTAGTGTGGGGGGTCATGCTGGGGGTAGTGTTTCAGGGTTTAGGGCAGAGCAGTGGTGTTCGGGCAGTGTGGGGGGTCGTGCTGGGGGTGGTGTTTCAGGGTTTAGGGCAGTGCAGTGGTGTTCGGGCAGTGTAGGGGGTCGTGCAGGGTGTGGTGTTTCAGGGTTTATGGCAGAGCAGTGGTGTTCGCGCAGTGTGGGGGGTCGTGCTGGGGCTGGTGTTTCACGGTTTTGGGCAGAACAGTGGTGTTCGGGCAGTGTGGGGGGTCGTGCTGGGGGTAGTGTTTCAGGATTTAGGGCAGAGCAGTGGTGTTCGGGTGGTGTGGGGGGTCGTGTTGGGGGTGGTGTTTCAGAGTTTAGGGCAGTGCAGTGGTGTTCGGGCAGTGTGGGGGTCATGCTGGGGCTGGTGTTTCAGGGTTTAGAGCAGAGCATTGGTGTTCACGCAGAGTTGGGTGTCGTGCTGGGGCTGGTGTTTCAGGGCTTAGGGCAGTGCAGTGGTGTTCGGGCAGTGTAGGGGGTCGTGCTAGGGTTGGTGTTTCAGGGTTTAGGGCAGTGCAGTACTGCTTGGGCAGTGTAAGGGGTCGTGCTGGGGCTGGTGTTTCAGGGTTTAGGGCAGTGCAGTGGTGTTCGGGTAGTGTAGGGGGATGTGCTGGGGCTGGTGTTTCAGGGTTTAGGGCAGTGCAGTGGTGTTCGGGCAGTGTAGGGGGTCTTGCTGGGGCTGGTGTTTCAGGATTTAGGGCAGTGCAGTGATGTTCGGGCAGTGTTGGGGGACTAGTTGGGGGTGGTGTTTCAGGGTTTAGGGCAGTGGTGTTCGGGCAGTGTAGGGGGTCTTGCTGGGGGTGGTGTTTCAGGGTTTAGGGCAGTGCAGTGGTGTTCTGGTGGTGTGGGGGGTCATGTTGGGGGTCGTGTTTCAGAGTTTAGGGCAGTGCAGTGGTGTTCGGGCAGTGTGGGGGTCGTGCTGGGGCTGATGTTTCAGGGTTTAGAGCATAGCATTGGTGTTCACGCAGTGTCGAGGGTCGTGCTGGGGCTGGTGTTTCAGGGTTTAGGGCAGAGCAGTGGTGTTCGGGCAGTGTGGGGGTTCATGCTGGGGCAGGTGTTTCAGGGTTTTGGGTAGTGCAGTGGTGTTCGGGCAGTGTAGGGGGTCGTGCTGGGGTTGGTGTTTCAGGGTTTAGGGCAGTGCAGTACTGTTTGGGCGGTGTAGGGGGTCGTGCTGGGGCTGGTGTTTCAGGGTTTAGGGCAGTGCAGTGGTTTTTGGGTAGTGTAGGGGGATGTGCTGGGGCTGGTGTTTCAGGGTTTAAGGCAGTGGTGTTCGGGCAGTGTAGGAGGTCTTGCTGGGGCTGGTGTTTCAGGATTTAGGGCAGTGCAGTGATGTTCGGGCAGTGTAGGGGGTCTTGCAGGGGGGTTGTGTTTCAGGCTATAGGGCACTGCAGTGGTGTCCGGGCAGTGTAGGGGGTCGTGCAGGGGGTGGTGTTTCAGGGTTTAGGGCAGTGGTGTTTGGGCAGTGTAGGGGGTCTTGCTGGGGGTGGTGTTTCAGGGTTTAGGGCAGTGCAGTGGTGTTCTGGCAGTGCAGGGGGTTGTGCGTGGGGTGGTGTTTCAGGGTTTAGGGCACTGCAGTGGTGTCTGAGCAGTGTAGGGGGTCATGCAGGGGGTGGTGTTTCAGGGTTTAGGGCAGTGCAGCGGTGTTCGGGCAGTGTAGGGGGTCATGCAGGGGATGGTGTTTCAGGGTTTAGGGCAGTGCAGTGGTGTTCGGGCAGTGTAGGGTTCGTGCTGGGGTGGTGTTTCAGGGTTTAGGGCAGTGCAGTGGTGTTCGGGCAGTGTACGGGGTCGTGCAGGGGGTGGCGTTTCAGGGTTTAGGGCAGAGCAGTGGTGTTCGCGCAGTGTAGGGGTCGTGCTGGGGCTGGTGTTTCAGGGTTTAGGGCAGAGCAGTGGTGTTCGGGCAGTGTGGGGGGTCGTGCTGGGGTAGAGTTTCAGGGTTTAGGGCAGAGCAGTGGTGTTTGGGCAGTGTGGGTGGTCATGCTGGGGTGCGTTTCAGGGTTTAGGGTAGTGCAGTGGTGTTCGGGCAGTGTAGGGGGTCATGCAGGGGGTGGTGTTTCAGGGTTTAGGGCAGAGCAGTGGTGTTCGCGCAGTGTGGGGGGTCATGCTGGGGCTAGTATTTCAGGGTTTAGGGAAGAGCAGTGGTGTTCGGACACTGTGGGGGGTTGTGCTGGGGATAGGGTTTCAGGGATTAGGGAAGTGCAGTGGTGTTCGGGCAGTGTGGGGGTCGTGCTGAGGCTGGTGTTTCAGGCTTTAGGGCAGAGCAGTGGTGTTCGCGCAGTGTAGGGGGTCGTGCTGGGGTTGGTGTTTCAGGGTTTAGGGCAGTGCAGTACTGTTTGGGCGGTGTAGGGGGTCGTGCTGGGGCTGGTGTTTCAGGGTTTAGGGCAGAGCAGTGGTGTTCGGGTAGTGTAGGGGGATGTGCTGGGGCTGGTGTTTCAGGGTTTAGGGCAGTGCAGTGGTGTTCGGGAAGTGTAGGAGGTCTTGCTGGGGCTGGTGTTTCAGGATTTAGGGCAGTGCAGTGATGTTCGGGCAGTGTTGGGGGACTAGTTGGGGGTGGTGTTTCAGGGTTTAGGGCAGTGCAGTGGTGTTCGGGCAGTGTAGAGGGTCTTGCTAGGGCTGGTGTTTGAGGGTTTAGTGCAGTGCAGTGATGTTTGGGCAGTGTTGGGGGTCTTGTTGGGGGTGGTGTTTCAGGGTTTAGGGCAGTGGTGTTCGGGCAGTGTAGGGGGTCTTGCTGGGATTGGTGTTCCAGGGTTTAGTGCAGTGCAGTGATGTTCGGGCAGTGTTGGGGGTTTTGTTGGGGGTGGTGTTTCAGGGTTTAGGGCAGTGGTGTTATGGCAGTGTAAAGAGTGATGCAGGGGCTGGTGTTTCAGGGTTTAGGGCAGTGCAGTGGTGTTCGGGCAGTGTGGGGGGTCGTCCTGGGGCTGGTGTTTCAGGCTTTAGGGCAGAGCAGTGGTGTTCGCGCAGTGTGGGGGGTCATGCTGGGGCTGGGGTTTCAGGCTTTAGGGCAGAGCAGTGGTGTTCGGGCAGTGTAGGGGGTCGTGCAGGGGGTGGTGTTTCAGGGTTTAGGGCAGTGCAGTGGTGTTCGGGTAGTGTGGGGGGTTGTGCATGGGGTGGTGTTTCAGGGTTTAGGGCACTGCAGTGGTGTCTGGCCAGTGTAGGGGGTCGTGCATGGGGTGTTGTTTCAGAGTTTAGGGCAGTGCAGTTGTGTGCGGGCAGTGTAGGGGGTCATGCAGGGGGTGGTGTTTCAGGGTTTAGAGCAGTGCAGCGGTGTTCGGGCAGTGTAGGGGGTCATGCAGGGGGTGCTCTTTCAGGGTTTACGGCAGTTCAGTGGTGTTCGGACAGTGTAGGGGGTCGTGCTGGGGCTGGTGTTTCAGGGTTTAGGGCAGTGCAGTGGTGTTCGGGCAGTGTAGGGGGTCGTGCTGGGCCTTGTGTTTCAGGGTTTAAGGCTGTGCAGTGGTGTTTGGGCAGTGTTGGGGGTCGTGCTGGGGCTGGTGTTTCAGGGTTTAGGGCAGTGGTGTTAGGGCAGTGTAGGGGGTCGTGCAGGGGGTGCTGTTTCAGGGTTTATGGCAGTTCAGTGGTGTTCGGAGAGTGTAGGGGGTCGTGCTGGGGCTGGTGTTTCAGGGTTTAGGGTAGTGCAGTGGTGTTCGGGCAGTGTAGGGTGTCGTGCTGGGGCTGGTGTTTCAGGGTTTAGGGCAGTGCAGTGGTGTTCGGGCAGTGTAGGGGGTCGTGCTGGGCCTGGTGTTTCAGGGTTTGAGGCTGTGCAGCGGTGTTTGGGCAGTGTAGGGGGTCGTGCTGGGGCTGGTGTTTCAGGGTTTAGGGTAGTGCAGTAGTGTTCGGGTAGTCTGGGGGATCGTGCTGGGGCTGGTGTTTCAGGGTTTAGGGCAGTGCAGTGGTGTTTGGGCAGTGTAGGGGGTCGTGCTGGAGCTGGTGTTTCAGGGTTTAGGGCAGTGGTGTTCAGCAGTGTGTGGGGTCGTGCAGGGGGTGGTGTTTCAGGGTTTAGGGCAGAGCAGTGGTGTTTGCGCCGTGTGGGAATCACGCTGGGACTGGTGTTTCAGGGTTTAGGGCAGAGCAGTGGTGTTCGGGTAGTGTGGGGGGTCATGCTGGGGGTAGTGTTTCAGGGTTTAGGGCAGAGCAGTGGTGTTCGGGCAGTGTGGGGGGTCGTGCTGGGGGTGGTGTTTCAGGGTTTAGGGCAGTGCAGTGGTGTTCGGGCAGTGTAGGGGGTCGTGCAGGGTGTGGTGTTTCAGGGTTTATGGCAGAGCAGTGGTGTTCGCGCAGTGTGGGGGGTCGTGCTGGGGCTGGTGTTTCAGGGTTTTGGGCAGAACAGTGGTGTTCGGGCAGTGTGGGGGGTCGTGCTGGGGGTAGTGTTTCAGGATTTAGGGCAGAGCAGTGGTGTTCGGGTGGTGTGGGGGGTCGTGTTGGGGGTGGTGTTTCAGAGTTTAGGGCAGTGCAGTGGTGTTCGGGCAGTGTGGGGGTCATGCTGGGGCTGGTGTTTCAGGGTTTAGAGCAGAGCATTGGTGTTCACGCAGAGTTGGGTGTCGTGCTGGGGCTGGTGTTTCAGGGCTTAGGGCAGTGCAGTGGTGTTCAGGCAGTGTAGGGGGTCGTGCTAGGGTTGGTGTTTCAGGGTTTAGGGCAGTGCAGTACTGCTTGGGCAGTGTAAGGGGTCATGCTGGGGCTGGTGTTTCAGGGTTTAGGGCAGTGCAGTGGTGTTCGGGTAGTGTAGGGGGATGTGCTGGGGCTGGTGTTTCAGGGTTTAGGGCAGTGCAGTGGTGTTCGGGCAGTGTAGGGGGTCTTGCTGGGGCTGGTGTTTCAGGATTTAGGGCAGTGCAGTGATGTTCGGGCAGTGTTGGGGGACTAGTTGGGGGTGGTGTTTCAGGGTTTAGGGCAGTGGTGTTCGGGCAGTGTAGGGGGTCTTGCTGGGGGTGGTGTTTCAGGGTTTAGGGCAGTGCAGTGGTGTTCTGGTGGTGTGGGGGGTCATGTTGGGGGTGGTGTTTCAGAGTTTAGGGCAGTGCAGTGGTGTTCGGGCAGTGTGGGGGTCGTGCTGGGGCTGATGTTTCAGGGTTTAGAGCAGAGCATTCGTGTTCACGCAGTGCCGAGGGTCGTGCTGGGGCTGGTGTTTCAGGGTTTAGGGAAGAGCAGTGGTGTTCGGGCAGTGTGGGGGTTCATGCTGGGGCAGGTGTTTCAGGGTTTTGGGTAGTGCAGTGATGTTCGGGCAGTGTAGGGGGTCGTGCTGAGGTTGGTGTTTCAGGGTTTAGGGCAGTGCAGTACTGTTTGGGCGGTGTAGGGGGTCGTGCTGGGGCTGGTGTTTCAGGGTTTAGGGCAGTGCAGTGGTTTTCGGGTAGTGTAGGGGGATGTGCTGGGGCTGGTCTTTCAGGGTTTAAGGCAGTGCAGTGGTGTTCGGGCAGTGTAGGAGGTCTTGCTGGGGCTGGTGTTTCAGGATTTAGGGCAGTGCAGTGATGTTCGGGCAGTGTAGGGGGTCTTGCAGGGGGGTTGTGTTTCAGGCTATAGGGCACTGCAGTGGTGTCCGGGCAGTGTAGGGGGTCGTGCAGGGGGTGGTGTTTCAGGGTTTAGGGCAGTGGTGTTTGGGCAGTGTAGGGGGTCTTGCTGGGGGTGGTGTTTCAGGGTTTAGGGCAGTGCAGTGGTGTTCTGGCAGTGCAGGGGGTTGTGCATGGGGTGGTGTTTCAGGGTTTAGGGCACTGCAGTGGTGTCTGAGCAGTGTAGGGGGTCATGCAGGGGGTGGTGTTTCAGGGTTTAGGGCAGTGCAGCGGTGTTCGGGCAGTGTAGGGGGTCATGCAGGGGATGGTGTTTCAGGGTTTAGGGCAGTGCAGTGGTGTTCGGGCAGTGTAGGGTTCGTGCTGGGGTGGTGTTTCAGGGTTTAGGGCAGTGCAGTGGTGTTCGGGCAGTGTACGGGGTCGTGCAGGGGGTGGCGTTTCAGGGTTTAGGGCAGAGCAGTGGTGTTCGCGCAGTGTAGGGGTCGTGCTGGGGCTGGTGTTTCAGGGTTTAGGGCAGAGCAGTGGTGTTCGGGCAGTGTGGGGGGTCGTGCTGGGGTAGTGTTTCAGGGTTTAGGGCAGAGCAGTGGTGTTTGGGCAGTGTGGGGGGTCATGCTGGGGTGCGTTTCAGGGTTTAGGGTAGTGCAGTGGTGTTCGGGCAGTGTAGGGGGTCATGCAGGGGGTGGTGTTTCAGGGTTTAGGGCAGAGCAGTGGTGTTTGCGCAGTGTGGGGGGTCATGCTGGGGCTAGTATTTCAGGGTTTAGGGAAGAGCAGTGGTGTTCGGGCACTGTGGGGGGTTGTGCTGGGGGTAGGGTTTCAGGATTTAGGGCAGAGCAGTGGTGTTCGGGCAGTGTGGGGGGTCGTGCTGTGGGTGGTGTTTCAGGGATTAGGGAAGTGCAGTGGTGTTCGGGCAGTGTGGGGGTCGTGCTGAGGCTGGTGTTTCAGGCTTTAGGGCAGAGCAGTGGTGTTCGCGCAGTGTAGGGGGTCGTGCTGGGGTTGGTGTTTCAGGGTTTAGGGCAGTGCAGTACTGTTTGGGCGGTGTAGGGGGTCGTGCTGGGGCTGGTGTTTCAGGGTTTAGGGCAGTGCAGTGGTGTTCGGGTAGTGTAGGGGGATGTGCTGGGGCTGGTGTTTCAGGGTTTAGGGCAGTGCAGTGGTGTTCGGGAAGTGTAGGAGGTCTTGCTGGGGCTGGTGTTTCAGGATTTAGGGCAGTGCAGTGATGTTCGGGCAGTGTTGGGGGACTAGTTGGGGGTGGTGTTTCAGGGTTTAGGGCAGTGCAGTGGTGTTCGGGCAGTGTAGAGGGTCTTGCTAGGGCTGGTGTTTGAGGGTTTAGTGCAGTGCAGTGATGTTTGGGCAGTGTTGGGGGTCTTGTTGGGGGTGGTGTTTCAGGGTTTAGGGCAGTGGTGTTCGGGCAGTGTAGGGGGTCTTGCTGGGATTGGTGTTCCAGGGTTTAGTGCAGTGCAGTGATGTTCGGGCAGTGTTGGGGGTTTTGTTGGGGGTGGTGTTTCAGGGTTTAGGGCAGTGGTGTTATGGCAGTGTAAAGAGTGATGCAGGGGCTGGTGTTTCAGGGTTTAGGGCAGTGTTGTGCGGGCAGTGTGGGGGGTTGTGCAGTAGGTGTTGTTTCAGGGTATAGGGCAGTGCAGTGGTGTTCGGGCAGTGTAGGGGGTCATGCAGGGGATTGTGTTTCAGGGTTTAGGGCAGTGCAGTGGTGGTCGGACAGTGTAGGGTGGTCTTGCTGGGGGGTGGCGTTTCAGGGTTTAGG
This sequence comes from Triturus cristatus, assembly GCF_964204655.1. Taxonomy (NCBI): domain Eukaryota; kingdom Metazoa; phylum Chordata; class Amphibia; order Caudata; family Salamandridae; genus Triturus; species Triturus cristatus. The sequence goes on along the minus strand of NC_140579.1, from coordinate 638,415,815 downwards.
GCAGTGCAGTGGTGTTCGGGCAGTGTGGGGGTCTTGCTGAGGGTGGTGTTTCAGGGTTTAAGGCTGTGCAGTGCTGTTCGGGCAGTGTAGGGGGTCTTGCAGGGGGGTTGTGTTTCAGGCTATAGGGCACTGCAGTGGTGTCCGGGCAGTGTAGGCGGTCGTGCAGGGGGTGGTGTTCCAGGGTTTAGGGCAGTGCAGTGGTTTTCGGGCAGTGTGAGGGGTCATGCCGGGGCTGGTGTTTCAGGGTTTATGGCAGAGCAGTGGTGTTCACGCAGTGTGGGGGGTCGTGCTGGGGCTGGTGTTTCAGGGTTTAGGGCAGTGCAGTGGTGTTCGGGTAGTGTAGGGGGATGTGCTGGGGCTGGTGTTTCAGGGTTTAAGGCTGTGCAGCGGTGTTTGGGCAGTGTAGGGGGTCGTGCTGGGGCTGGTGTTTCAGGGTTTAGGGTAGTGCAGTAGTGTTCGGGTAGTCTAGGGGATCGTGCTGGGGCTGGTGTTTCAGGGTTTAGGGCAGTGCAGTGTTGTTCGGGCAGTGTAGGGGGTCGTGCTGGAGCTGGTGTTTCAGGCTTTAGGGCAGTGGTGTTCAGCAGTGTGTGGGGTCGTGCAGGGGGTGGTGTTTCAGGGTTTAGGGCAGTGCAGTGGTGTTCGGGTAGTGCAGGGGGTTGTGCATGGAGTGATGTTTCAGGGTTTAGGGCACTGCAGTGGTGTCTGGGCAGTGTAGGGGGTCATGCAGGGGGTGGTGTTTCAGGGTTTAGGGCAGTGCAGCGGTGTTCGGGCAGTGTAGGGGGTCATGCAGGGGATGGTGTTTCAGGGTTTAGGGCAGTGCAGTGGTGTTCGGGCAGTGTAGGGTTCGTGCTGGGGTGGTGTTTCAGGGTTTGGGGCAGTGCAGTGGTGTTCGGGCAGTGTACGGGGTCATGCAGGGGGTGGCGTTTCAGGGTTTAGTGCAGAGCAGTGGTGTTCGCGCAGTGTAGGGGTTGTGCTGGGGCTGGTGTTTCAGGGTTTAGGGCAGAGCAGTGGTGTTCGGGCAGTGTGGGGGGTCGTGCTCGGGTAGTGTTTCAGGGTTTAGGGCAGAGCAGTGGTGTTTGGGCAGTGTGGGGGGTCATGCTGGGGTGCGTTTCAGGGTTTAGGGTAGTGCAGTGGTGTTCGGGCAGTGTAGGGGGTCATGCAGGGGGTGGTGTTTCAGGGTTTAGGGCAGAGCAGTGGTGTTCGCGCAGTGTGGGGGGTCATGCTGGGGCTAGTATTTCAGGGTTTAAGGAAGAGCAGTGGTGTTTGGGCACTGTGGGGGGTTGTGCTGGGGGTAGGGTTTCAGGATTTAGGGCAGAGCAGTGGTGTTCGGGCAGTGTGGGGGGTCATGCTGTGGGTGGTGTTTCAGGGATTAGGGAAGTGCAGTGGTGTTCGGGCAGTGAAATGAAATGAAATGAAATGAAATGAAATGAAAACAATATTTAATAAAGCGCACTGCTGCCAAGCGGCTTCCTGGCGCTGGGGGGACCTGGGTAAGAACTCACAGAGGGAAACACAGGGGGCCTAAGAGGGGAAGGCCAAAGAGAAAAGAAAAGTTTTTAAGGCTTTACGAAAGTGGCTAAAAATAGGAATAGAGCGAAAATAAAGTGGGAGACTATTCCAGAACTGGGGAGCCAAGACGGAGAGACGAGTGCCCCCAGATCTGGATTTGCGGAAACGGGGAATGTGAAGAAGGGAGAGAGAGGAAGAACGAAGAGTGCGACTGGGAACATAGGAAGAAATGAGGGAAGTGATGTAGGCAGGGGCAGAGCGGGAGTGGGCACGAAAGGCAAAGCAAGCAAGTTTGAAAAGGGATCTGGAGCAGATGGGGAGCCAGTGGAGGGATTTCAGAACCGGGGTAATGTGTGAGGATTTGGGAAGGGAAAAAATGAGACGGGCAGCCTGGTTTTGAATGGCCTGTAAACGTCGGGATTCGTGGGAGGGGATGCCCACGTACAGGCCATTGCCATAGTCGAGGCGTGAGATGACTAAAGCCAAGACTATGGATTTAAGCGCGTCGATGGTGAAGAAACGAGATATTTTCCGAATAAGACGGAGGGAGAGGAAACATGAAGACACCACAGAGCTGATCTGGCAGTGCATGGTTAAGTCAGAGCTGACTTTGATGCCAAGGGTGCGAACAGAGGGAGAGGGCGTGGGGGGGGGGCCAAAAGAGGGGGGCCAATGTGCAGGGGACCAAGGGTTAGAGGGACCACCCGTAAGGACAAGTTCCGTTTTATCGGGGTTGAGCTTAAGATGGTTGGCGCTCATCCATTCCGAAATAAAGATAAGGGTGGAACTGAACTTGGGAATAGAATCAGGAGAAGAAGACAGATCAAAGACAAGCTGGAGGTCATCAGCGTAATTATATACAGAGACCCCCCGCTTGAGAAGAGAAGAAACAAGGGGACAGATATATAGGTTAAAGAGGAGAGGGGAAAGAGAAGAGCCCTGAGGAACACCGCAGGTGACCGAACAGGAAGGGGCAGAGAAACCAGAGAGATGAACAGCCTGATGCCTATCCTGAAGAAAGGATGCTAGCCAAGAGAGGGCCGCGCCCCGAATGCCCGCTGCGCAGACTCGGCCGAGAAGAATGGAATGGTCGACCGTGTCAAACGCAGCGGACAAGTCGAGAAGCACCAAGGCTTGGGGAAGGTTAACATCTGCCTTACCCTTAAGTTCGTCCAAGACCGCTAGAACCACCGCCTCTGTAGAGTGGCCAGGGCGGAAGCCCGCCTGGTGGGAGGCTAGAAGGCCATTGTCCTCAATGTATGAGGAGAGGCAGGAGGTGACGTGGGTCTCTAGGATCTTACCCAGGTAGGGAAGAAGGGAAATGGGACGGAAATTAGCTGGGAGGGAGGGATCTAGACCAGGTTTTTTGAGAATAGGGAGGACAACAGCAGATTTAAAGGAAGAGGGGACAGCACCGGAAACCAGTGAGGAGTTAAGAAGAGAAAGGGGGGGACCAGGACAATTAGTGAAGAGAATTTTGAGGATCCGTGCAGGAACACCATCCAAAGGAGAGCCAGATTTAACTTTAGACAGGTAGTTGTGAAACAAATCAAGGGAGATAGGGGGAAAAGTGTCGAAGAAAGAAGAAGGAAGGGTAACAGGGCTGGTAGGGGTAGGCTGAGGCACAGTAGGAATGTCAGCTTTAATTTTCGCAATCTTGTCAATAAAAAAGTTATTAAGTGACAGACAGAGGGGTTGGGAAGGAACCAAGCTAGGGGTGGAGCGGTCAGAAGTAGCAAGATTGCGAACCAAGGAAAAAATTTCCTTGGGGGTCGTGCTGAGGCTGGTGTTTCAGGCTTTAGGGCAGAGCAGTGGTGTTCGCGCAGTGTAGGGGGTCGTGCTGGGGTTGGTGTTTCAGGGTTTAGGGCAGTGCAGTACTGTTTGGGCGGTGTAGGGGCTCGTGCTGGGGCTGGTGTTTCAGGGTTTAGGGCAGTGCAGTGGTGTTCGGGTAGTGTAGGGGGATGTGCTGGGGCTGGTGTTTCAGGGTTTAGGGCAGTGCAGTGGTGTTCGGGAAGTGTAGGAGGTCTTGCTGGGGCTGGTGTTTCAGGATTTAGGGCAGTGCAGTGATGTTCGGGCAGTGTTGGGGGACTAGTTGGGGGTGGTGTTTCAGGGTTTAGGGCAGTGCAGTGGTGTTCGGGCAGTGTAGAGGGTCTTGCTAGGGCTGGTGTTTGAGGGTTTAGTGCAGTGCAGTGATGTTTGGGCAGTGTTGGGGGTCTTGTTGGGGGTGGTGTTTCAGGGTTTAGGGCAGTGGTGTTCGGGCAGTGTAGGGGGTCTTGCTGGGATTGGTGTTCCAGGGTTTAGTGCAGTGCAGTGATGTTCGGGCAGTGTTGGGGGTTTTGTTGGGGGTGGTGTTTCAGGGTTTAGGGCAGTGGTGTTATGGCAGTGTAAAGAGTGATGCAGGGGCTGGTGTTTCAGGGTTTAGGGCAGTGTTGTGCGGGCAGTGTGGGGGGTTGTGCAGTAGGTGTTGTTTCAGGGTTTAGGGCAGTGCAGTGGTGTTCGGGCAGTGTAGGGGGTCATGCAGGGGATTGTGTTTCAGGGTTTAGGGCAGTGCAGTGGTGGTCGGACAGTGTAGGGTGGTCTTGCTGGGGGGTGGCGTTTCAGGGTTTAGGGCAGTGCAGTGGTGTTCGGGCAGTGTGGGGGTCTTGCTGAGGGTGGTGTTTCAGGGTTTAAGGCAGTGCAGTGCTGTTCGGGCAGTGTAGGGGGTCTTGCAGGGGGGTTGTGTTTCAGGCTATAGGGCACTGCAGTGGTGTCCGGGCAGTGTAGGCGGTCGTGCAGGGGGTGGTGTTCCAGGGTTTAGGGCAGTGCAGTGGTGTTCGGGCAGTGTGAGGGGTCATGCCGGGGCTGGTGTTTCAGGGTTTATGGCAGAGCAGTGGTGTTCACGCAGTGTGGGGGGTCATGCTGGGGCTGGTGTTTCAGGGTTTAGGGCAGTGCAGTGGTGTTCGGGTAGTGTAGGGGGATGTGCTGGGGCTGGTGTTTCAGGGTTTAAGGCTGTGCAGCGGTGTTTGGGCAGTGTAGGGGGTCGTGCTGGGGCTGGTGTTTCAGGGTTTAGGGTAGTGCAGTAGTGTTCGGGTAGTCTAGGGGATCGTGCTGGGGCTGGTGTTTCAGGGTTTAGGGCAGTGCAGTGGTGTTCGGGCAGTGTAGGGGGTCGTGCTGGTGTTTCAGGCTTTAGGGAAGTGGTGTTCAGCAGTGTGTGGGGTCGTGCAGGGGGTGGTGTTTCAGGGTTTAGGGCAGTGCAGTGGTGTTCGGGTAGTGCAGGGGGTTGTGCATGGAGTGATGTTTCAGGGTTTAGGGCACTGCAGTGGTGTCTGGGCAGTGTAGGGGGTCATGCAGGGGGTGGTGTTTCAGGGTTTAGGGCAGTGCAGCGGTGTTCGGGCAGTGTAGGGGGTCATGCAGGGGATGGTGTTTCAGGGTTCAGGGCAGTGCAGTGGTGTTCGGGCAGTGTAGGGTTCGTGCTGGGGTGGTGTTTCAGGGTTTGGGGCAGTGCAGTGGTGTTCGGGCAGTGTACGGGGTCATGCAGGGGGTGGCGTTTCAGGGTTTAGTGCAGAGCAGTGGTGTTTGGGCAGTGTGGGGGGTCATGCTGGGGTGCGTTTCAGGGTTTAGGGTAGTGCAGTGGTGTTCGGGCAGTGTAGGGGGTCATGCAGGGGGTGGTGTTTCAGGGTTTAGGGCAGAGCAGTGGTGTTTGCACAGTGTGGGGGGTCGTGCTGGGGCTGGTATTTTAGGGTTTAGGGAAGAGCAGTGGTGTTCGGGCACTGTGGGGGTTGTGCTGGGGGTAGGGTTTCAGGATTTAGGGCAGAGCAGTGGTGTTCGGGCAGTGTGGGGGGTCGTGCTGTGGGTGGTGTTTCAGGGTTTAGGGCAGTGCAGTGGTGTTCGGGCAGTGTGGGGGGTCGTGCTGGGGCTGGTGTTTCAGGCTTTAGGGCAGAGCAGTGGTGTTCGTGCAGTGTGGGGGGTCGTGCTGGGGCTGGTGTTTCAGGCTTTAGGGCAGAGCAGTGGTGTTCGCGCAGTGTGGGGGGTTGTGCTGGGGCTGGTATTTCAGGGTTTAGGGCAGTGCAGTGGTGTTCGGGTAGTGTAGGGGGTTGTGCATGGGGTGGTGTTTCAGGGTTTAGGGCACTGCAGTGGTGTCTGGGCAGTGTAGGGGGTCGTGCATGGGGTGTTGTTTCAGGGTTTAGGGCAGTGCAGTACTGTTTGGGCGGTGTAGGGGGTCGTGCTGGGGCTGGTGTTTCAGGGTTTAGGGCAGTGCAGTGTGTTCGGGTAGTGTAGGGGGATGTGCTGGGGCTGGTGTTTCAGGATTTAGGGCAGTGCAGTGATGTTCGGGCAGTGTAGGGGGTCTTGCAGGGGGGTTGTGTTTCAGGCTATAGGGCACTGCAGTGGTGTCCGGGCAGTGTAGGGGGTCGTGCAGGGGGTGGTGTTTCAGGGTTTAGGGCAGTGGTGTTTGGGCAGTTTAGGGGTCTTGCTGGGGGTGGTGTTTCAGGGTTTAGGGCAGTGTAGTGGTGTTCGGGCAGTGTAGGGGGTCTTGCTGGGGGTGGTGTTTCAGGGTTTAGGGCAGTGCAGTGGTGTTCGGGTAGTGCAGGGGGTTGTGCATGGGGTGGTGTTTCAGGGTTTAGGGCAGTGCAGTGGTGTTCGGGCAGTGTACGGGGTCGTGCTGGGGTGGTGTTTCAGGGTTTAGGGCAGAGCAGTGGTGTTCGCGCAGTGTAGGGGTCGTGCTGAGGCTGGTGTTTCAGGGTTTAGGGCAGAGCAGTGGTGTTCGGGCAGTGTGGGGGGTCGTGCTGGGGTAGTGTTTCAGGGTTTAGGGCAGAGCAGTGGTGTTTGGGCAGTGTGGGGGGTCATGCTGGGGTGCGTTTCAGGGTTTAGGGTAGTGCAGTGGTGTTCGGGCAGTGTAGGGGGTCATGCAGGGGCTAGTATTTCAGGGTTTAGGGAAGAGCAGTGGTGTTCGGGCACTGTGGGGGGTTGTGCTGGGGGTAGGGTTTCAGGATTTAGGGCAGAGCAGTGGTGTTCGTGCAGTGTGGGGGGTCATGCTGTGGGTGGTGTTTCAGGGTTTAGGGAAGTGCAGTGGTGTTCGGGCAGTGTGGGGGACGTGCTGAGGCTGGTGTTTCAGGATTTAGGGCAGAGCAGTGGTGTTCGCGCAGTGTAGGGGGTCGTGCTGGGGTTGGTGTTTCAGGGTTTAGGGCAGTGCAGTACTGTTTGGGCGGTGTAGGGGGTAGTGCTGGGGCTGGTGTTTCAGGGTTTAGGGCAGTGCAGTGGTGTTCGGGTAGTGTAGGGGGATGTGCTGGGGCTGGTGTTTCAGGGTTTAGGGCAGTGCAGTGGTGTTCGGGAAGTGTAGGAGGTCTTGCTGGGGCTGGTGTTTCAGGATTTAGGGCAGTGCAGTGATGTTCGGGCAGTGTTGGGGGACTAGTTGAGGGTGGTGTTTCAGGGTTTAGGGCAGTGGTGTTTGGGCAGTGTAGGGGGTCTTGCTGGGGGTGGTGTTTCAGGGTTTAGGGCAGTGCAGTGGTGTTCGGGTAGTGTAGGGGGTCTTGCTGGGGGTGGTGTTTCAGGGTTTAGGGCAGTGCAGTGGTGTTTGGGTAGTGCAGGGGGTTGTGCATGGGGTTGTGTTTCAGGGTTTAAGGCACTGCAGTGGTGTTCGCGCAGTGTAGGGGTTGTGCTGGGGCTGGTGTTTCAGGGTTTAGGGCAGTGCAGTACTGTTTGGACGGTGTAGGGGTCGTGCTGGGGCTGGTGTTTCAGGGTTTAGGGAAGAGCAGTGGTGTTCGCGCAGTGTGGGGTGTCGTGCTGGGGCTGGTATTTCAGGGTTTAGGGCAGTGCAGTGGTGTTCGGGCAGTGTGGGGGGTCGTGCTGGAGCTGGTGTTTCAGGCTTTAGTGCAGAGCAGTGGTGTTCGCGCAGTGTAGGGGGTCGTGCTGGGGTTGGTGTTTCAGGGTTTAGGGCAGTGCAGTACTGTTTGGACGGTGTAGGGGTCGTGCTGGGGCTGGTGTTTCAGGGTTTAGGGCAGTGCAGTGGTGTTCGGGCAGTGTAGGAGGTCTTGCTGGGGCTGGTGTTTCAGGATTTAGGGAAGTGCAGTGATGTTCGGGCAGTGTTGGGGGACTAGTTGGGGGTGGTGTTTCAGGGTTTAGGGCAGTGCAGTGGTGTTCGCGTAGTGTAGGGGGTCTTGCTGGGGGTGGTGTTTCAGGGATTAGGGCAGTGCAGTGGTGTTCGGGTAGTGCAGGGGGTTGTGCATGGAGTGGTGTTTCAGGGTTTAGGGCACTGCAGTGGTGTCTGGGCAGTGTAGGGGGTCATGCAGGGGGTGGTGTTTCAGGGTTTAGGGCAGTGCAGCATTGTTCGGGCAGTGTAGGGGGTCATGCAGGGGATGGTGTTTCAGGGTTTAGGGCAGTGCAGTGGTGTTCGGGCAGTGTAGGGTTCGTGCTGGGGTGGTGTTTCAGGGTTTGGGGCAGTGCAGTGGTGTTCGGGCAGTGTACGGGGTCATGCAGGGGGTGGCGTTTCAGGGTTTAGTGCAGAGCAGTGGTGTCCGCGCAGTGTAGGGGTTGTGCTGGGGCTGGTGTTTCAGGGTTTAGGGCAGAGCAGTGGTGTTTGGGCAGTGTGGGGGGTCATGCTGGGGTGCGTTTCAGGGTTTAGGGTAGTGCAGTGGTGTTCGGGCAGTGTAGGGGGTCATGCAGGGGGTGGTGTTTCAGGGTTTAGGGCAGAGCAGTGGTGTTCGCGCAGTGTGGGGGGTCGTGCTGGGGCTGGTATTTCAGGGTTTAGGGAAGAGCAGTGGTGTTCGGGCACTGTGGGGGGTTGTGCTGGGGGTAGGGTTTCAGGATTTAGGGCAGAGCAGTGGTGTTCGGGCAGTGTGGGGGGTCGTGCTGTGGGTGGTTGTAGGAAGGTGGATATCTGACTATGGTTACCCCCAAATTTTTGCCTAGTGTCTAGCTGGTTTTTCGACTTAGTTGGCCTGAGATCCTGCCATTCAGGCTCTCAGGCTATCTGCTCTCTCTGTAAAATGGACTCCATGTACCCTAGGTACATACCCAATTGGTTGGATCACCCTGTCAGCCCCTGTACCAGTGTACACTAGGTACCCAGGGCATTGGTGTATCCAAGGCCTGCCAGGGGCTGAAGCATGTATTATGCCACCCCAGGCTTGGCCTAACAACCTGACACAACTGGCTGATCACTCAGCTGGGGTAAGTTGGTGTAATCACCTCTTACTTAGGTGTAGTATACCTATACCTAACCTTAAATGGGACACCTGGTAACCTATAAGTCACTCCTATGGCAGGCCTTAACAATCCTGAAGGCAGAGTGCTTGGTTCCATGTGAGATGGTGCTCTGGCATGAGCTGAGCCTGTCTGCAGTGGTCGGAACAACTTCCTTCTACTGTTTCCAGATATCGTCATACCATATACTCTTAAGTGCATTATGAACCTCGCGGTTAAATGCTATCTTTGGTTTGGCTTTATCAAAACATGTCGAGTAAGGTGTCATACGAATTGGAATACTAACCCCTCGCCAATTCTGGCGACGGGGTTAGCATTCCACCCTTCTAGAGGGACACGACATGTACAGTACCTGAAACCCGGGTAAAATCAGACATAGCCTCAGCTCCACAAAATGGATGCTGCCACCACAGACACAAGTCTGCCCTCCTGCTGCTGGGAGTCCTTCCAGCTTGGGAGGTGTGGACAAAGGGTTTCCTGCCAGGGGAGGTGCATGCACCACCCCAGACAGGATTTTGTGTATTGGTCAGGTAGGGCTTGAAAGAAACCAGACATGCCTGTGGCTCACAAGGAGCCTCGGTGCATATGCCAGTTCAAACCGGTCCTGGGGCACACCAGTCCCGGGCCTGGGGCGAGCTGGACAAAGGATTGGGGGTGTAACCACCCCCCTTCCTGGTCCCACCCATAGGGAGGGACCTAGCAGGTAGTCCGGCCCCTAGAATCCGAATAAAGGTAGGAGCTGTGTCCTAAGACTTCAGACATCCTGGAATCAACTTGAAACTAAGAAGAAGACGGGAACTTCGACATTCTGCTGCACAGAAGACTGAAGAAAATCTCCCCTGTGGTCAGGGAGTGACCACCTTGCTAACGCAAGCACCATCCAGCGAATCACCGTCTGCTTTGCCGCCGCCTCCCGCCGGAGCCCGAGCCCAGAGACTGACAAGACCTGGACCTCCAGACCTCTCACCGCCCGATCCACAGTCCCTGAAAAGAGGAGACCCGTGGAGGCACCGAGACACGTGGAGCCAGCCATCTTGGAACGACTACGACAAGCTGACCAGTGCAACAACCGAGGCTCCCTCCAAGTTGTGCTTTGGGTCCTGAGAAGCCCAACCCTCGAGCAGCATCTGCACCAAAGGTGAGCCCTCCAGCATCTCCACGATCTGCGTGGGGCCCTTCTGCATTTTGCCACTCGACGCGCCTAACCGGTTGCTGGCCCGCTGGCTAGTGGCCATCTTGGCGACGAAATCTACGACAAACACCGCTGGTCTGGTTGCTCCAGACTGGCCCTTGCTCCCCTCCAAAGGAGCAATCCCTCTGACCTTGCTGGTCAGAACCAACAGCTGATTTCCGAATCCTCCTGCAATTGCTTTTGCCAAGGCTTGTTTGCTTCGATCAAGTCGCCGACACCGCCGACAGCGAGAGCCTGCGTGGGACAGCTCGTGAGCCGACTCCTGGACGTCGTCGACCTTCAGGGACCACGTGGCTGCGGAGACAAGCTACCCCTCATCACCTGTTTGCACCCGACATCGCCTGGTACCCACCTGGTGCCACGCTGGTCACTGGCTAGTGACTGTGAACACTGTCCCCTCTGCTTACAGGTCTTCAACATCTCCGATCCACTCTTGGATCCACTGCATCTCTTCCCGACCGACCGCCTGCAGCATCTTTGTCCCAGGCTCAACGGAACAGATAGAAGAAACCCGACGCACTTTGAGGCCTATGCACCCGCTTCCTGTGGGTGAGGTAAAGCTGGTACTCCGGTGCCCATGTGTAGTAATACATCTCTAGTGCCTGTGTTCCAAATCTTAAGTTCCTAGGTCATCCGGAAGATTCCTTTTGCAGTAACTTTGTACTTTTTACGCACCCATTGAAACCTATGGGAGCACGCGTGTGACTATTTGCTCTGCACACGCCACCCGTGGACCTCCTGGTCACTAACTGACGTTAGCTCCTTGTAGGCCCAGCGATTCTAGAGGCCCTAGGCCTTTTCCCTTTTCTGTTCGTGGTACTTATACCACTATTTTAGTATATGGTTTGAGTGGCCACCAGGGCCTATCCATATAACGTGCAACTTCTGTGTATTCTGTGATAATCTTGTTTGACGATTTGTGCTCCTGTGCTCATAAAGAGACTAGGGGTTACTTTGAGAAATAAATACATATATATTTTGAATATATATCTGTGTGGTGTCCTTTCATTGGTATAAAAGGGGGTTACTATTGGTAAAACAGCTTGCTTAACACGCTTCACGAGTTTAGCCTCAAAGACTGCTTAGCCTACGCTACCACTAGGGCAGCTAGTCCGAAAAGGTTGACTTACAACCACACCATAAGGGTTGCTTGGCATGGTACAAGGTGATCACTTTAACTAGTGAGCATCATATACCAGGCCAACTTCTCACATTGGTGAGCAGCGGTTGGATTTGAGCTTGCTGTGTTTTACCATTGTAATCTCTTGGTTACCAATTGAAAGATCACATAGGTACCTGTAGGTACATATAAAACAAGATTAGATATACTTAAGTTCTACTGAACTTAGTTGTTGTAGAGCAAAGGGAGTAGCACACCCTGACTACAACTACTAGATAGGTTTAGTAGGTAAACCCAAGTGTAGGTAGATTGCAACACATCCACCCACACTTAAGAGCAATGGCCGGGGCAGAGGGGTCCACTGTACCCATCTCTGTTGAGAGTGACCCCCAGAGGGCACCATCCAGCTTTGCTACCCTTAATCAGAATGAGCTCAGGCATTTGGCAACTCTTAGAGGCCTTAAACAGCCCAAGAACCCAAACTCTGCTAAGCTCAGAGAGCTCTTACAGAATGATGAGAATCAGAGAGCACTCAAGAAAGCTTCCCAGTTAGCCCCCTTAGGGTCAGGAACAGGAGGCCCCCCTTCTGAAGATACTACAGAGGTACCCAGTTCCAATAGTCACCCCTTAGATGGGATGCCTACCACAGAGGATGAGAGTGAAAAGGATACTGACAGTAGTGAGGATGAAGGGAGAACTAGCCCAGTGCCAAGTATTATACTTGGCCCAGCTAAACCAAGGCTATTGGGGACTGACAGTGGGTTCAACCCACTGGATCTCCCCAGTGGACTTAACACAGGGCTTGGAAGGCAAAGGAATCGCTCAGGTGACTCCAATGCTTCCCATGGCTCTAGAGGCTCTCAAGGTCACTCCAGAAGGAGACTGACCACCCCTCAGAGGAGGGAACATGAGGCCAGAATGCAGGAAGCCCAGCTGAGGATCAGGAAGCAGGAGCTAGAAGTAGCCCTGATGGAAGAAAAACTGAGCAAGGCTAGGCAGCATAGAGAGAGTGGGTCTATACCCACTGGTGGCAGCAATGTCCCTAGGGACAAAGATAGGGTCTTTGACAATAGGAACCTGTCCAAGATTGTGCCCCCCTACAAAAGTGGGGATGACATCCACAAATGGATGACTGCTCTTGAGAGAGCCTGCAAAGTGCAGCAGGTTCCTGAAGACCAGTGGGCAGCAATCTTATGGCTCTCCTTTGAGGGGAGAGGCAGAGATAGACTCCTCACTGTTAGAGAAGAGGATGTCAGAAATTACAGAGTCCTGAAGAGTGTCCTAGTTGATGGGTTAGGCTTAACCACTGAACAGTACAGGTTAATGTTCAGAGACACCCAGAAGACACAGACTCAGGACTGGTCTGAATATGTGGAATGTGCCACTAAGGCTTTGGAGGGTTGGTTGCTGGGAAGTAAGGTGTCTGATTATACAGGATTGTACAATTTGATGATGAGAGAGCAGATTTTAAGTAATTGTCAAAACCAGCTTCTCCATCAACACCTGGTAGACTCAGATTTGACCTCTCCCCAAGAATTGGGAAAGAGGGCAGATAAATGGGTCAGGACCAGGATCAGGCCTAAAAACCAGGGTGGTGACCAAAAGAAAGATACCACCAAGCCTCAAGAGAAGGGTGGGGATAAAGAAAAAGAGAAACCGTCCTCAGGGCCCCAAAACTCCACACAGGGTGGTGGGTCCCAAGCTCCCTCCTCTACCACAGCTAAAAAGCCCTACTGCCATGAGTGTAAAACTCCTGGGCATTGGAAAACTGACAGCGGTTGCCCAAGGGCTAAAAACAAAACTGTTCCTCCAATTACTCCTGTCACACCACCTATTACTGTCAGCAGTAATCCCCCAGGTGGTGGGAGTGCCCCCAGAAATCTGGGTGGGTTTACTTGGGGAACACAGGGGGACCCTGGCTTAGCCAATTCCCCTACAGCAACCACTCTTGTCTGTGATGGTGGCATGGGGTTTGCCAACTTCACTGCCTGTCCCAACACTTTGGGTAGGTACAGACAGGAGCCCTACATCAATGGTACAAAAGCTGAGGCCTACAGAGACACTGGGGCTAGCATCACAATGGTGGCCCATTGGCTAGTTCCCTCTGAGCAGCTTTTGCCCGGTTTCTCCTACCAGGTGACTAACATTGATGGCAAACAGAACAGTCATCCCATGGCAGAGGTATGTCTCAGCTGGGGAGGGGTCACTGGCCCTAAAAGGGTAGCAGTGTCCCCAACCTTGCCTGTAGACTGCTTACTGGGGAATGACTTAGAACTCTCAGCTTGGGCTGGAGTTGAACAAGACACCCATTCTAAAATGGTAGGCCTTTCACAAAAGGGTAGGGGGGTTGTGCCATTCACAACCCCTGTCCAAATAGATTTCCTCCCTGAAAAGGTTGGAAGGGCAGTGGTAGCCACAGCCCAGGCACAGACAGACTTCCCTGTAGGGACTGGCAGAGCTGTGACAGTCACAGCTCAAACACAAACTGAGTGCCCCCCTGAAAAGGTTGGCAAGGCTGTAATGGTCTCAGCCTATACTCAGACTGACATAGGTGTAGTGAAGCCTGAAACAATGGATCACTCCACACAAACTGAGAGTAGTGGGGAGGAAGAAAAGTCTCCCTCTCCCCAGACATTAGGAAAAGGTCAGCCTCCTCAGGGATCTGACCTCACCCCTTGTGAAGGAACTGCCCCAGAGGTAGCCAGGCCTGGCCTGGCAGAGCCTCTGATGTCAGTGGCCCCTTCCAAGGTGGGATCCAGTCTGGTGCAGGTAGCCTGCCTCTCTCTACCCTGCCTCAGTCAGCCCAGGGCTGCAGAGGTCAGGGAGGCCAGTGGACCCCCAGAGGGCCCCTGTCCACAAGAACCCCCCCATCAAAAGAATGAGGATTGCCTGGCTAGTAGCCCTAGTCAGGTGATGGGTAAAAACATTCCTGAGGGATCTCCTTTACAGGTAGTTAGGGACCTCCCCCAGGGGGATTCTGTTGGGCACAGGCAAACATGGGACCTTAGGGCCCCAAACCTGACCTGTCCCTCCAGTAAGCCCACAAAAGGGACCCAGCCTCCAGCTTTAGGTAGCCAGAGGCTGACCCTGAGAGCACAGTGCAACTCAGTTAAAGAAAGAAAGGCATCCATGGTGGAGGATGATTGGAGGAAGCTGAGGCCTCACTTTGAGGACACTCACTTCAGTACTCCATCTCAACACCAGCCTTTTACTTTGCCAAGACACACCACAGGTAGAGATTCCCTATGGTGGAGACCCTCTGATACCCTTAGGGTGAGGGATTGCTTAGTGGACCATGAGACAGGGGGTAACCATGCCAGTGCTGGTTCCTCCTTATATGGCCACTTGGGCAATATAGGCTTACCTGGTCAAGGTCAGCCTTATCTCCCTTCGTTTGGGGGGGGGTTGTGTAGGAAGGTGGATATCTGACTATGGTTACCCCCAAATTTTTGCCTAGTGTCTAGCTGGTTTTTCGACTTAGTTGGCCTGAGATCCTGCCATTCAGGCTCTCAGGCTATCTGCTCTCTCTGTAAAATGGACTCCATGTACCCTAGGTACATACCCAATTGGTTGGATCACCCTGTCAGCCCCTGTACCAGTGTACACTAGGTACCCAGGGCATTGGTGTATCCAAGGCCTGCCAGGGGCTGAAGCATGTATTATGCCACCCCAGGCTTGGCCTAACAACCTGACACAACTGGCTGATCACTCAGCTGGGGTAAGTTGGTGTAATCACCTCTTACTTAGGTGTAGTATACCTATACCTAACCTTAAATGGGACACCTGGTAACCTATAAGTCACTCCTATGGCAGGCCTTAACAATCCTGAAGGCAGAGTGCTTGGTTCCATGTGAGATGGTGCTCTGGCATGAGCTGAGCCTGTCTGCAGTGGTCGGAACAACTTCCTTCTACTGTTTCCAGATATCGTCATACCATATACTCTTAAGTGCATTATGAACCTCGCGGTTAAATGCTATCTTTGGTTTGGCTTTATCAAAACATGTCGAGTAAGGTGTCATACGAATTGGAATACTAACCCCTCGCCAATTCTGGCGACGGGGTTAGCATTCCACCCTTCTAGAGGGACACGACATGTACAGTACCTGAAACCCGGGTAAAATCAGACATAGCCTCAGCTCCACAAAATGGATGCTGCCACCACAGACACAAGTCTGCCCTCCTGCTGCTGGGAGTCCTTCCAGCTTGGGAGGTGTGGACAAAGGGTTTCCTGCCAGGGGAGGTGCATGCACCACCCCAGACAGGATTTTGTGTATTGGTCAGGTAGGGCTTGAAAGAAACCAGACATGCCTGTGGCTCACAAGGAGCCTCGGTGCATATGCCAGTTCAAACCGGTCCTGGGGCACACCAGTCCCGGGCCTGGGGCGAGCTGGACAAAGGATTGGGGGTGTAACCACCCCCCTTCCTGGTCCCACCCATAGGGAGGGACCTAGCAGGTAGTCCGGCCCCTAGAATCCGAATAAAGGTAGGAGCTGTGTCCTAAGACTTCAGACATCCTGGAATCAACTTGAAACTAAGAAGAAGACGGGAACTTCGACATTCTGCTGCACAGAAGACTGAAGAAAATCTCCCCTGTGGTCAGGGAGTGACCACCTTGCTAACGCAAGCACCATCCAGCGAATCACCGTCTGCTTTGCCGCCGCCTCCCGCCGGAGCCCGAGCCCAGAGACTGACAAGACCTGGACCTCCAGACCTCTCACCGCCCGATCCACAGTCCCTGAAAAGAGGAGACCCGTGGAGGCACCGAGACACGTGGAGCCAGCCATCTTGGAACGACTACGACAAGCTGACCAGTGCAACAACCGAGGCTCCCTCCAAGTTGTGCTTTGGGTCCTGAGAAGCCCAACCCTCGAGCAGCATCTGCACCAAAGGTGAGCCCTCCAGCATCTCCACGATCTGCGTGGGGCCCTTCTGCATTTTGCCACTCGACGCGCCTAACCGGTTGCTGGCCCGCTGGCTAGTGGCCATCTTGGCGACGAAATCTACGACAAACACCGCTGGTCTGGTTGCTCCAGACTGGCCCTTGCTCCCCTCCAAAGGAGCAATCCCTCTGACCTTGCTGGTCAGAACCAACAGCTGATTTCCGAATCCTCCTGCAATTGCTTTTGCCAAGGCTTGTTTGCTTCGATCAAGTCGCCGACACCGCCGACAGCGAGAGCCTGCGTGGGACAGCTCGTGAGCCGACTCCTGGACGTCGTCGACCTTCAGGGACCACGTGGCTGCGGAGACAAGCTACCCCTCATCACCTGTTTGCACCCGACATCGCCTGGTACCCACCTGGTGCCACGCTGGTCACTGGCTAGTGACTGTGAACACTGTCCCCTCTGCTTACAGGTCTTCAACATCTCCGATCCACTCTTGGATCCACTGCATCTCTTCCCGACCGACCGCCTGCAGCATCTTTGTCCCAGGCTCAACGGAACAGATAGAAGAAACCCGACGCACTTTGAGGCCTATGCACCCGCTTCCTGTGGGTGAGGTAAAGCTGGTACTCCGGTGCCCATGTGTAGTAATACATCTCTAGTGCCTGTGTTCCAAATCTTAAGTTCCTAGGTCATCCGGAAGATTCCTTTTGCAGTAACTTTGTACTTTTTACGCACCCATTGAAACCTATGGGAGCACGCGTGTGACTATTTGCTCTGCACACGCCACCCGTGGACCTCCTGGTCACTAACTGACGTTAGCTCCTTGTAGGCCCAGCGATTCTAGAGGCCCTAGGCCTTTTCCCTTTTCTGTTCGTGGTACTTATACCACTATTTTAGTATATGGTTTGAGTGGCCACCAGGGCCTATCCATATAACGTGCAACTTCTGTGTATTCTGTGATAATCTTGTTTGACGATTTGTGCTCCTGTGCTCATAAAGAGACTAGGGGTTACTTTGAGAAATAAATACATATATATTTTGAATATATATCTGTGTGGTGTCCTTTCATTGGTATAAAAGGGGGTTACTATTGGTAAAACAGCTTGCTTAACACGCTTCACGAGTTTAGCCTCAAAGACTGCTTAGCCTACGCTACCACTAGGGCAGCTAGTCCGAAAAGGTTGACTTACAACCACACCATAAGGGTTGCTTGGCATGGTACAAGGTGATCACTTTAACTAGTGAGCATCATATACCAGGCCAACTTCTCACAGTGGTGTTTCAGGGTTTCGGGCAGTGCAGTGGTGTTCGGGCAGTGTGGGGGGTCGTGCTGGGGCTGATGTTTCAGGCTTTAGGGCAGAGCAGTGGTGTTCGCGCAGTGAGGGGGGTCGTGCTGGGGCTGGTGTTTCAGGCTTTAGGGCAGAGCAGTGGTGTTCGCGCAGTGTGGGGGGTCGTGCTGGGGCTGGTATTTCAGGGTTTAGGGCAGTGCAGTGGTGTTCGGGTAGTGTAGGGGGTTGTGCATGGGGTGGTGTTTCAGGGTTTAGGGCACTGCAGTGGTGTCTGGGCAGTGTAGGGGGTCGTGCATGGGGTGTTGTTTCAGGGTTTAGGGCAGTGCAGTTGTGTGCGGGCAGTGTAGGGGGTCATGGAGGGGGTGGTGTTTCAGGGTTTAGAGCAGTGCAGCTGTGTTCATGCAGTGTAGGGGGTCGTGCTGGGGCTGGTGTTTCAGGGTTTAGGGCAGAGCAGTGGTGTTCGGGCAGTGTAGGGGGTCGTGCAGGGTGTGGTGTTTCAGGGTTTATGGCAGAGCAGTGGTGTTCGCGCAGTGTGGGGGGTCGTGCTGGGGGTAGTGTTTCAGGATTTAGGGCAGAGCAGTGGTGTTCGGGTGGTGTGGGGGGTCGTGTTGGGGGTGGTGTTTCAGAGTTTAGGGCAGTGCAGTGGTGTTCGGGCAGTGTGGGGGTCATGCTGGGGCTGGTGTTTCAGGGTTTAGAGCAGAGCATTGGTGTTCACGCAGAGTCGGGTGTCGTGCTGGGGCTGGTGTTTCAGGGTTTAGGGCAGTGCAGTGGTGTTCGGGCAGTGTAGGGGGTCGTGCTGGGGTTGGTGTTTCAGGGTTTAGGGCAGTGCAGTACTGTTTGGGCAGTGTAAGGGGTCATGCGGGGGCTGGTGTTTCAGGGTTTAGGGCAGTGCAGTGGTGTTCGGGTAGTGAAGGGGGATGTGCTGGAGCTGGTGTTTCAGGGTTTAGGGCAGTGCAGTGGTGTTCGGGCAGTGTAGGGGGTCTTGCTGGGGCTGGTGTTTCAGGATTTAGGGCAGTGCAATGATGTTCGGGCAGTGTTGGGGGTCTAGTTGGGGGTGGTGTTTCAGGGTTTAGGGCAGTGGTGTTCGGGCAGTGTAGGGGGTCTTGCAGGGGGTGGTGTTTCAGGGTTTAGGGCAGTGCAGTGGTGTTCGGGTGGTGTGGGGATCATGTTGGGCTGGTGTTTCAGAGTTTAGGGCAGTGCAGTGGTGTTCGGGCAGTGTGAGGGTCGTGCTGGGGCTGGTGTTTGAGGGTTTAGAGCAGAGCATTGGTGTTCACGCAGTGTCGGGGGTCGTGCTGGGGCTGGTGTTTCAGGGTTTAGGGCAGAGCAGTGGTGTTCGGGCAGTGTGGGGGTTCATGCTGGGGCAGGTTTTTCAGGGTTTTGGGCAGTGGAGTCGTGTTCGGGCAGTGTAGGGGGTCGTGCTGGGGTTGGTGTTTTAGGGTTTAGGGCAGTGCAGTACTGTTTGGGCGGTGTAGGGGGTCGTGCTGGGGCTGGTGTTTCAGGGTTTAGGGCAGTGCAGTGGTGTTCGGGTAGTGTAGGGGGTTGTGCTGGGGCTGGTGTTTCAGGATTTAGGGCAGTGCAGTGATGTTCGGGCAGTGTAGGGGGTCTTGCAGGGGGGTTGTGTTTCAGGCTATAGGGCACTGCAGTGGTGTCTGGGCAGTGTAGGGGGTCGTGCAGGGGGTGGTGTTTCAGGGTTTAGGGCAGTGGTGTTTGGGCAGTGTAGGGGTCTTGCTGGGGGTGGTGTTTCAGGGTTTAGGTCAGTGCAGTGGTGTTCGGGCAGTGTAGGGGGTCTTGCTGGGGGTGGTGTTTCAGGGTTTAGGGCAGTGCAGTGGTGTTCGGGTAGTGCAGGGGGTTGTGCATGGGGTGGTGTTTCAGGGTTTAGGGCAGTGCAGTGGTGTTCGGGCAGTGTACGGGGTCGTGCAGGGGGTGGCGTTTCAGGGTTTAGGGCAGAGCAGTGCTGTTCGCGCAGTGTAGGGGTCGTGCTGGGGCTGGTGTTTCAGGGTTTAGGGCATAGCAGTGGTGTTCGGGCAGTGTGGGGGGTCGTGCTGGGGTAGTGTTTCAGGGTTTAGGGCAGAGCATTGGTGTTTGGGCAGTGTGGGGGGTCATGCTGGGGTGCGTTTCAGGGTTTAGGGTAGTGCAGTGGTGTTCGGGCAGTGTAGGGGGTCATGCAGGGGGTGGTGTTTCAGGGTTTAGGGCAGAGCAGTGGTGTTCGCGCAGTGTGGGGGGTCATGCTGGGGCTAGTATTTCAGGGTTTAGGGAAGAGCAGTGGTGTTCGGGCACTGTGGGGGGTTGTGCTGGAGGTAGGGTTTCAGGATTTAGGGCAGAGCAGGGGTGTTCGTGCAGTGTGGGGGGTCGTGCTGGGGCTGGTATTTCAGGGTTTAGGGAAGAGCAGTGGTGTTCGGGCACTGTGGGGGGTTGTGCTGGGGGTAGGGTTTCAGGATTTAGGGCAGAGCAGTGGTGTTCGGGCAGTGTGAGGGGTCGTGCTGTGGGTGGTGTTTCAGGGTTTAGGGCAGTGCAGTGGTGTTCGGGCAGTGTGGGGGGTCGTGCTGGGGCTGATGTTTCAGGCTTTAGGGCAGAGCAGTGGTGTTCGCGCAGTGTGGGGGGTCGTGCTGGGGCTGGTGTTTCAGGCTTTAGGGCAGAGCAGTGGTGTTCGCGCAGTGTGGGGGGTCGTGCTGGGGCTGGTATTTCAGGGTTTAGGGCAGTGCAGTGGTGTTCGGGTAGTGTAGGGGGTTGTGCATGGGGTGGTGTTTCAGGGTTTAGGGCACTGCAGTGGTGTCTGGGCAGTGTAGGGGGTCGTGCATAGGGTGTTGTTTCAGGGTTTAGGGCAGTGCAGTTGTGTGCGGGCAGTGTAGGGGGTCATGGAGGGGGTGGTGTTTCAGGGTTTAGAGCAGTGCAGCTGTGTTCATGCAGTGTAGGGGGTCGTGCTGGGGCTGGTGTTTCAGGGTTTAGGGCAGAGCAGTGGTGTTCGGGCAGTGTAGGGGGTCGTGCAGGGTGTGGTGTTTCAGGGTTTATGGCAGAGCAGTGGTGTTCGCGCAGTGTGGGGGGTCGTGCTGGGGGTAGTGTTTCAGGATTTAGGGCAGAGCAGTGGTGTTCGGGTGGTGTGGGGGGTCGTGTTGGGGGTGGTGTTTCAGAGTTTAGGGCAGTGCAGTGGTGTTCGGGCAGTGTGGGGGTCATGCTGGGGCTGGTGTTTCAGGGTTTAGAGCAGAGCATTGGTGTTCACGCAGAGTCGGGTGTCGTGCTGGGGCTGGTGTTTCAGGGTTTAGGGCAGTGCAGTGGTGTTCGGGCAGTGTAGGGGGTCGTGCTGGGGTTGGTGTTTCAGGGTTTAGGGCAGTGCAGTACTGTTTGGGCAGTGTAAGGGGTCATGCGGGGGCTGGTGTTTCAGGGTTTAGGGCAGTGCAGTGGTGTTCGGGTAGTGAAGGGGGATGTGCTGGAGCTGGTGTTTCAGGGTTTAGGGCAGTGCAGTTGTGTTCGGGCAGTGTAGGGGGTCTTGCTGGGGCTGGTGTTTCAGGATTTAGGGCAGTGCAATGATGTTCGGACAGTGTTGGGGGTCTAGTTGGGGGTGGTGTTTCAGGGTTTAGGGCAGTGGTGTTCGGGCAGTGTAGGGGGTCTTGCAGGGGGTGGTGTTTCAGGGTTTAGGGCAGTGCAGTGGTGTTCGGGTGGTATGGGGATCATGTTGGGCTGGTGTTTCAGAGTTTAGGGCAGTGCAGTGGTGTTCGGGCAGTGTGAGGGTCGTGCTGGGGCTGGTGTTTGAGGGTTTAGAGCAGAGCATTGGTGTTCACGCAGTGTCGGGGGTCGTGCTGGGGCTGGTGTTTCAGGGTTTAGGGCAGAGCAGTGGTGTTCGGGCAGTGTGGGGGTTCATGCTGGGGCAGGTTTTTCAGGGTTTTGGGCAGTGAAGTCGTGTTCGGGCAGTGTAGGGGGTCGTGCTGGGGTTGGTGTTTTAGGGTTTAGGGCAGTGCAGTACTGTTTGGGCGGTGTAGGGGGTCGTGCTGGGGCTGGTGTTTCAGGGTTTAGGGCAGTGCAGTGGTGTTCGGGTAGTGTAGGGGGTTGTGCTGGGGCTGGTGTTTCAGGATTTAGGGCAGTGCAGTGATGTTCGGGCAGTGTAGGGGGTCTTGCAGGGGGGTTGTGTTTCAGGCTATAGGGCACTGCAGTGGTGTCTGGGCAGTGTAGGGGGTCGTGCAGGGGGTGGTGTTTCAGGGTTTAGGGCAGTGGTGTTTGGGCAGTGTAGGGGTCTTGCTGGGGGTGGTGTTTCAGGGTTTAGGTCAGTGCAGTGGTGTTCGGGCAGTGTAGGGGGTCTTGCTGGGGGTGGTGTTTTAGGGTTTAGGGCAGTACAGTGGTGTTCGGGTAGTGCAGGGGGTTGTGCATGGGGTGGTGTTTCAGGGTTTAGGGCAGTGCAGTGGTGTTCGGGCAGTGTACGGGGTCGTGCAGGGGGTGGCGTTTCAGGGTTTAGGGCAGAGCAGTGCTGTTCGCGCAGTGTAGGGGTCGTGCTGGGGCTGGTGTTTCAGGGTTTAGGGCAGAGCAGTGGTGTTCGGGCAGTGTGGGGGGTCGTGCTGGGGTAGTGTTTCAGGGTTTAGGGCAGAGCAGTGGTGTTTGGGCAGTGTGGGGGGTCATGCTGGGGTGCGTTTCAGGGTTTAGGGTAGTGCAGTGGTGTTCGGGCAGTGTAGGGGGTAATGCAGGGGGTGGTGTTTCAGGGTTTAGGGCAGAGCAGTGGTGTTCGCGCAGTGTGGGGGGTCATGCTGGGGCTAGTATTTCAGGGTTTAGGGAAGAGCAGTGGTGTTCGGGCACTGTGGGGGGTTGTGCTGGAGGTAGGGTTTCAGGATTTAGGGCAGAGCAGGGGTGTTCGTGCAGTGTGGGGGGTCGTGCTGTGGGTGGTGTTTCAGGGTTTAGGGAAGTGCAGTGGTGTTCGGGCAGTGTGGGGGTCGTGCTGAGGCTGGTGTTTCAGGATTTAGGGCAGAGCAGTGGTGTTCGCGCAGTGTAGGGGGTCGTGCTGGGGTTGGTGTTTCAGGGTTTAGGGCAGTGCAGTACTGTTTGGGCGGTGTAGGGGGTCGTGCTGGGGCTGGTGTTTCAGGGTTTAGGGCAGTGCAGTGGTGTTCGGGTAGTGTAGGGGGATGTGCTGGGGCTGGTGTTTCAGGGTTTAGGGCAGTGCAGTGGTGTTCGGGAAGTGTAGGAGGTCTTGCTGGGGCTGGTGTTTCAGGATTTAGGGCAGTGCAGTAATGTTCGGGCAGTGTTGGGGGACTAGTTGAGGGTGGTGTTTCAGGGTTTAGGGCAGTGGTGTTTGGGCAGTGTAGGGGATCTTGCTGGGGGTGGTGTTTCAGGGTTTAGGGCAGTGCAGTGGTGTTCGGGTAGTGTAGGGGGTCTTGCTGGGGGTGGTGTTTCAGGGTTTAGGGCAGTGCAGTGGTGTTTGGGTAGTGCAGGGGGTTGTGCATGGGGTTGTGTTTCAGGGTTTAAGGCACTGCAGTGGTGTTCGCGCAGTGTAGGGGTTGTGCTGGGGCTGGTGTTTCAGGGTTTAGGGCAGAGCAGTGGTGTTCGGGCAGTGTGGGGGGTCGTGCTGGGGTAGTGTTTTAGGGTTTAGGGCAGAGCAGTGGTGTTTGGGCAGTGTGGGGGGTCATGCTGGGGTGCGTTTCAGGGTTTAGGGTAGTGCAGTGGTGTTCGGGCAGTGTAGGAGGTCATGCAGGGGGTGGTGTTTCAGGGTTTAGGGAAGAGCAGTGGTGTTCGCGCAGTGTGGGGGTCATGCTGGGGCTGGTATTTCAGGGTTTAGGGCAGTGCAGTGGTGTTCGGGTAGTGTAGGGGGTTGTGCATGGGGTGGTGTTTCAGGGTTTAGGGCACTGCAGTGGTGTCTGAGCAGTGTAGGCGGTCGTGCATGGGGTGTTGTTACAGGGTTTAGGGCAGTGCAGTTGTGTGCGGGCAGTGTAGGGGGTCATGGAGGGGGTGGTGTTTCAGGGTTTAGAGCAGTGCAGCGGTGTTCATGCAGTGTAGGGGGTCGTGCAGGGGGTGCTGTTTCAGGGTTTACGGCAGTTCAGTGGTGTTCCGACAGTGTATGGGGTCGTGCTGGGGCTAGTGTTTCAGGGTTTAGGGCAGTGCAGTGGTGTTCGGGCAGTGTAGGGTGTCGTGCTGGGGCTGGTGTTTCAGGGTTTAGGGCAGTGCAGTGGTGTTCGGGCAGTGTAGGGGGTCGTGCTGGGCCTTGTGTTTCAGGGTTTAAGGCTGTGCAGTGGTGTTTGGGCAGTGTAGGGGTCGTGCTGGGGCTGGTGTTTCAGAGTTTAGGGCAGTGGTGTTAGGGCAGTGTAGGGGGTCGTGCAGGGGGTGCTGTTTCAGGGTTTACGGCAGTTCAGTGGTGTTCGGACAGTGTAGGGGGTCGTGCTGGGGCTGGTGTTTCAGGGTTTAGGGTAGTGCAGTGGTGTTCGGGCAGTGTAGGGTGTCGTGCTGGGGCTGGTGTTTCAGGGTTTAGGGCAGTGCAGTGGTGTTCGGGCAGTGTAGGGGGCCGTGCTGGGCCTGGTGTTTCAGGGTTTAAGGCTGTGCAGCGGTGTTTGGGCAGTGTAGGGGGTCGTGCTGGGGCTGGTATTTCAGGGTTTAGGGTAGTGCAGTAGTGTTCGGGTAGTCTAGGGGATCGTGCTGGGGCTGGTGTTTCAGGGTTTAGGGCAGTGCAGTGGTGTTCGGGCAGTGTAGGGGGTCGTGCTGGAGCTGGTGTTTCAGGGTTTAGGGCAGTGGTGTTCAGCAGTGTGTGGGGTCTTGCTGGGGGTGCTGTTTCAGGGTTTAGGGCAGTGCACTGAAGTTCGGTCAGTGTCGGGGGTCTTGCTGGGGGTGGTGTTTCAGGGTTTAGGGCAGTGCAGTGGTGTTCGGACAGTGTAGGGGGTCGTGCTGGGGCTGGTGTTTCAGGGTTTAGGGCAGTGCAGTTGTGTTCGGGCAGTGTAGGGTGTCGTGCTGGGGCTGGTGTTTCAGGGTTTAGGGCAGTGCAGTGGTGTTCGGGCAGTGTAGGGGGTCGTGCTGGGCCATGTGTTTCAGGGTTTAAGGCTGTGCAGTGGTGTTTGGGCAGTGTAGGGGGTCGTGCTGGGGCTGGTGTTTCAGGGTTTAGGGTAGTGCAGTGGTGTTCGGGCAGTGTAGGGTTTCGTGCTGGGGCTGGTGTTTCAGGGTTTAGGCCAGTGCAGTGGTGTTCGGGCAGTGTAGGGGGTCGTGCTGGGCCTGGTGTTTCAGGGTTTAAGGCTGTGCAGCGGTGTTTGGGCAGTGTAGGGGGTCGTGCTGGGACGGTGTTTCAGGGTTTAGGGTAGTGCAGTAGTGTTCGGGTAGTCTAGGGGATCGTGCTGGGGCTGGTGTTTCAGGGTTTAGGGCAGTGCAGTGGTGTTCGGGCAGTGTAGGTGGTCGTGCTGGAGCTGGTGTTTCAGGGTTTAGGGCAGTGGTGTTCAGCAGTGTGTGGGGTCTTGCTGGGGGTGATGTTTCAGGGTTTAGGGCAGTGCACTGAAGTTTGGTCAGTGTCGGGGGTCTTGCTGGGGGTGGTGTTTCAGGGTTTAGGGCAGCGCAGTGGTGTTCGGGCAGTGTAGGGGGTCTTGCTAGGGCTGGTGTTTGAGGGTTTAGTGCAGTGCAGTGATGTTCGGGCAGTGTTGGGGGTCTTGTTGGGGGTGGTGTTTCAGGGTTTAGGGCAGTGTTGTTCGGGCAGTGTAGGGGGTCTTGCTGGGGATGGTGTTCCAGGGTTTAGTGCAGTGTAGTGATGTTCGGGCAGTGTTGGGGGTTTTGTTGGGGGTGGTGTTTCAGGGTTTAGGGCAGTGGTGTTATGGCAGTGTAAAGAGTGATGCAGGGGCTGGTGTTTCAGGGTTTAGGGCAGTGTTGTGCGGGCAGTGTGGGGTGTTGTGCAGTAGGTGGTGTTTCAGGGTTTAGGGCAGTGCAGTGGTGTTCGGGCAGTGTAGGGGGTCATGCAGGGGATTGTGTTTCAGGGTTTAGGGCAGTGCAGTGGTGGTCGGACAGTGTAGGGTGGTCTTGCTGGGGGTTGGCGTTTCAGGGTTTAGGGCAGTGCAGTGGTGTTCGGGCAGTGTGGGGGTCTTGCTGAGGGTGGTGTTTCAGGGTTTAAGGCAGTGCAGTGCTGTTCGGGCAGTGTAGGGGGTCTTGCAGGGGGGTTGTGTTTCAGGCTATAGGGCACTGCAGTGGTGTCCGGGCAGTGTAGGCGGTCGTGCAGGGGGTGGTGTTCCAGGGTTTAGGGCAGTGCAGTGGTGTTCGGGCAGTGTGAGGGGTCATGCCGGGGCTGGTGTTTCAGGGTTTAGGGCAGAGCAGTGGTGTTCACGCAGTGTGGGGGGTCGTGCTGGGGCTGGTGTTTCAGGGTTTAGGGCAGTGCAGTGGTGTTCGGGTAGTGTAGCGGGATGTGCTGGGGCTGGTGTTTTAGGGTTTAAGGCTGTGCAGTGGTGTTTGGGCAGTGTAGGGGGTCGTGCTGGGGCTGGTGTTTCAGGGTTTAGGGTAGTGCAGTAGTGTTCGGGTAGTCTAGGGGATCGTGCTGGGGCTGGTGTTTCAGGGTTTAGGGCAGTGCAGTGGTGTTCGGGCAGTGTAGGGGGTCGTGCTGGAGCTGGTGTTTCAGGCTTTAAGGCAGTGGTGTTCAGCAGTGTGTGGGGTCGTGCAGGGGGAGGTGTTTCAGGGTTTAGGGCAGTGCAGTGGTGTTCGGGTAGTGAAGGGGATTGTGCATGGAGTGGTGTTTCAGGGTTTAGGGCACTGCAGTGGTGTCTGGGCAGTGTAGGGGGTCATGCAGGGGGTGGTGTTTCAGGGTTTAGGGCAGTGCAGCGATGTTCGGGCAGTGTAGGGGGTCATGCAGGGGATGGTGTTTCAGGGTTTAGGGCAGTGCAGTGGTGTTCGGGCAGTGTAGGGTTCGTGCTGGGGTGGTGTTTCAGGGTTTGGGGCAGTGCAGTGGTGTTCGGGCAGTGTACGGGGTCATGCAGGGGGTGGCGTTTCAGGGTTTAGTGCAGAGCAGTGGTGTTCGCGCAGTGTAGGGGTTGTGCTGGGGCTGGTGTTTCAGGGTTTAGGGCAGAGCAGTGGTGTTCGGGCAGTGTGGGGGGTCGTGCTGGGATAGTGTTTCAGGGTTTAGGGCAGAGCAGTGGTGTTTGGGCAGTGTGGGGGGTCATGCTGGGGTGCGTTTCAGGGATTAGGGTAGTGCAGTGGTGTTCGGGCAGTATAGGGGGTCATGCAGGGGGTGGTGTTTCAGGGTTTAGGGCAGTGCAGTGGTGTTCGGGCAGTGTGGGGTGTCGTGCTGGGGCTGGTGTTTCAGGCTTTAGGGCAGAGCAGTGGTGTTCGCGCAGTGTGGGGGGTCTTGCTGGGGCTGGTGTTTCAGGCTTTAGGGCAGAGCAGTGGTGTTCGCGCAGTGTGGGGGGTCGTGCTGGGGCTGGTATTTCAGGGTTTAGGGCAGTGCAGTGGTGTTCGGGTAGTGTAGGGGGTTGTGCATGGGGTGGTGTTTCACGGTTTAGGGCACTGCAATGGTGTCTGGGCAGTGTACGGGGTCGTGCATGGGGTGTTGTTTCAGGGTTTAGAGCAGTGCAGCGGTGTTCATGCAGTGTAGGGGGTCGTGCAGGGGGTGCTGTTTCAGGGTTTACGGCAGTTCAGTGGTGTTCCGACAGTGTAGGGGGTCGTGCTGGGGCTGGTGTTTCAGGGTTTAGGGCAGTGCAGTGGTGTTCGGCAATGTAGGGTGTCGTGCTGGGGCTGGTGTTTCAGGGTTTAGGGCAGTGCAGTGGTGTTCGGGCAGTGTAGGGGGCCGTGCTGGGCCTGGTGTTTCAGGGTTTAAGGCTGTGGAGCGGTGTTTGGGCAGTGTAGGGGGTCGTGCTGGGGCTGGTATTTCAGGGTTTAGGGTAGTGCAGTAGTGTTCGGGTAGTCTAGGGGATCGTGCTGGGGCTGGTGTTTCAGGGTTTAGGGCAGTGCAGTAGTGTTTGGGCAGTGTAGGGGGTCGTGCTGGAGCTGGTGTTTCAGGGTTTAGGGCAGTGGTGTTCAGCAGTGTGTGGGGTCTTGCTGGGGGTGCTGTTTCAGGGTTTAGGGCAGTGCACTGAAGTTCGGTCAGTGTCGGGGGTCTTGCTGGGGGTGGTGTTTCAGGGTTTAGGGCAGTGCAGTGGAGTTCGGACAGTGTAGGGGGTCGTGCTGGGGCTGGTGTTTCAGGGTTTAGGGCAGTGCAGTGGTGTTCGGGCAGTGTAGGGTGTCGTGCTGGGGCTGGTGTTTCAGGGTTTAGGGCAGTGCAGTGGTGTTCAGGCGGTGTAGGGGGTCGTGCTGGGCCTTGTGTTTCAGGGTTTAAGGCTGTGCAGTGGTGTTTGGGCAGTGTAGGGGGTTGTGCTGGGGCTGGTGTTTCAGGGTTTAGGGTAGTGCAGTGGTGTTCGGGCAGTGTAGGGTTTCATGCTGGGGCTGGTGTTTCAGGGTTTAGGGCAGTGCAGTGGTGTTTGGGCAGTGTAGCGGGTCGTGCTGGGGCGGTGTTTCAGGGTTTAGGGTAGTGCAGTAGTGTTCGGGTAGTCTAGGGGATCGTGCTGGGGCTGGTGTTTCAGGGTTTAGGGCAGTGCAGTGGTGTTCGGGCAGTGTAGGGGGTCGTGCTGGAGCTGGTGTTTCAGGGTTTAGGGCAGTGCACTGAAGTTCGGTCAGTGTTGGGGGTCTTGTTGGGGGTGGTGTTTCAGGGTTTAGGGCAGTGGTGTTCGGGCAGTGTAGGGGGTCTTGCTGGGGGTGATGTTTCAGGGTTTAGGGCAGTGCACTGAAGTTCGGTCAGTGTCGGGGGTCTTGCTGGGGGTGGTGTTTCAGGGTTTAGGGCAGTGCAGTGGTGTTCGGGCAGTGTAGGGGGTCTTGCTAGGGCTGGTGTTTGAGGGTTTAGTGCAGTGCAGTGATGTTCGGGCAGTGTTGGGGGTCTTGTTGGGGGTGGTGTTTCAGGGTTTAGGGCAGTGGTGTTCGGGCAGTGTAGGGGGTCTTGCTGGGGCCGGTGTTCCAGGGTTTAGTGCAGTGCAGTGATGTTCGGGCAGTGTTGGGGGTTTTGTTGGGGGTGGTGTTTCAGGGTTTAGGGCAGTGGTGTTATGGCAGTGTAAAGAGTGATGCAGGGGCTGGTGTTTCAGGGTTTAGGGCAGTGTTGTGCGGGCAGTGTGGGGGGTTGTGTAGTAGGTGGTGTTTCAGGGTTTAGGGCAGTGCAGTGGTGTTCGGGCAGTGTAGGGGGTCATGCAGGGGATTGTGTTTCAGGGTTTAGGGCAGTGCAGTGGTGTTCGGGCAGTGTAGGGGTCGTGCTGGAGCTGGTGTTTCAGGCTTTAGGGCAGTGGTGTTCAGCAGTGTGTGGGGTCGTGCAGGGGGTGGTGTTTCAGGGTTTAGGGCAGAGCAGTGGTGTTTGCGCCGTTTGGGGGTCACGCTGGGACTGGTGTTTCAGGGTTTAGGGCAGAGCAGTGGTGTTCGGGTAGTGTGGGGGGTCATGCTGGGGGTAGTGTTTCAGGGTTTAGGGCAGAGCAGTGGTGTTCGGGCAGTGTGGGGGGTCGTGCTGGGGGTGGTGTTTCAGGGTTTAGGGCAGTGCAGTGGTGTTCGGGCAGTGTAGGGGGTCGTGCACGGTGTGGTGTTTCAGGGTTTATGGCAGAGCAGTGGTGTTCGCGCAGTGTGGGGGGTCATGCTGGGGCTGGTGTTTCAGGGTTTTGGGCAGAACAGTGGTGTTTGGGCAGTGTGGGGGGTCGTGCTGGGGGTAGTGTTTCAGGATTTAGGGCAGAGCAGTGGTGTTCGGGTGGTGTGGGGGGTCGTGTTGGGGGTGGTGTTTCAGAGTTTAGGGCAGTGCAGTGGTGTTCGGGCAGTGTGGGGGTCATGCTGGGGCTGGTGTTTCAGGGTTTAGAGCAGAGCATTGGTGTTCACGCAGAGTCGGGTGTCGTGCTGGGGCTGGTGTTTCAGGGTTTAGGGCAGTGCAGTGGTGTTCGGGCAGTGTAGGGGGTCGTGCTGGGGTTGGTGTTTCAGGGTTTAGGGCACTGCAGTACTGTTTGGGCAGTGTAAGGGGTCGTGCTGGGGCTGGTGTTTCAGGGTTTAGGGCAGTGCAGTGGTGTTCGGGTAGTGTAGGGGGATGTGCTGGGGCTGGTGTTTCAGGGTTTAGGGCAGTGCAGTGGTGTTCGGGCAGTGTAGGGGGTCTTGCTGGGGCTGGTGTTTCAGGATTTAGGGCAGTGCAATGATGTTCGGGTGGTGTGGGGATCATGTTGGGGGTGGTGTTTCAGAGTTTAGGGCAGTGCAGTGGTGTTCGGGCAGTGTGGGGGTCGTGCTGGGGCTGGTGTTTCAGGGTTTAGAGCAGAGCATTGGTGTTCACGCAGTGTCGGGGGTCGTGCTGGGGCTGGTGTTTCAGGGTTTAGGGCAGAGCAGTGGTGTTCGGGCAGTGTGGGGGTTCATGCTGGGGCAGGTGTTTCAGGGTTTTGGGCAGTGGAGTCGTGTTCGGGCAGTGTAGGGGGTCGTGCTGGGGTTGGTGTTTTAGGGTTTAGGGCAGTGCAGTACTGTTTGGGCGGTGTAGGGGGTCGTGCTGGGGCTGGTGTTTCAGGGTTTAGGGCAGTGCAGTGGTGTTCGGGTAGTGTAGGGGGATGTGCTGGGGCTGGTGTTTCAGGATTTAGGGCAGTGCAGTGATGTTCGGGCAGTGTAGGGGGTCTTGCAGGGGGGTTGTGTTTCAGGCTATAGGGCACTGCAGTGGTGTCCGGGCAGTGTAGGGGGTCGTGCAGGGGGTGGTGTTTCAGGGTTTAGGGCTGTGGCGTTTGGGCAGTGTAGGGGGTCTTGCTGGGGGTGGTGTTTCAGGGTTTAGGGCAGTGCAGTGGTGTTCGGGCAGTGTGGGGGTCTTGCTGAGGGTGGTGTTTCAGGGTTTAAGGCAGTGCAGTGCTGTTCGGGCAGTGTAGGGGGTCTTGCAGGGGGGTTGTGTTTCAGGCTATAGGGCACTGCAGTGGTGTCCGGGCAGTGTAGGCGGTCGTGCAGGGGGTGGTGTTCCAGGGTTTAGGGCAGTGCAGTGGTGTTCGGGCAGTGTGAGGGGTCATGCCGGGGCTGGTGTTTCAGGGTTTAGGGCAGAGCAGTGGTGTTCACGCAGTGTGGGGGGTCGTGCTGGGGCTGGTGTTTCAGGGTTTAGGGCAGTGCAGTGGTGTTCGGGTAGTGTAGCGGGATGTGCTGGGGCTGGTGTTTCAGGGTTTAAGGCTGTGCAGCGGTGTTTGGGCAGTGTAGGGGGTCGTGCTGGGGCTGGTGTTTCAGGGTTTAGGGTAGTGCAGTAGTGTTCGGGTAGTCTAGGGGATCGTGCTGGGGCTGGTGTTTCAGGGTTTAGGGAAGTGCAGTGGTGTTCGGGCAGTGTAGGGGGTCGTGCTGGAGCTGGTGTTTCAGGCTTTAGGGCAGTGGTGTTCAGCAGTGTGTGGGGTCGTGCAGGGGGAGGTGTTTCAGGGTTTAGGGCAGTGCAGTGGTGTTTGGGTAGTGCAGGGGGTTGTGCATGGAGTGGTGTTTCAGGGTTTAGGGCACTGCAGTGGTGTCTGGGCAGTGTAGGGGGTCATGCAGGGGGTGGTGTTTCAGGGTTTAGGGCAGTGCAGCGATGTTCGGGCAGTGTAGGGGGTCATGCAGGGGATGGTGTTTCAGGGTTTAGGGCAGTGCAGTGGTGTTCGGGCAGTGTAGGGTTCATGCTGGGGTGGTGTTTCAGGGTTTGGGGCAGTGCAGTGGTGTTCGGGCAGTGTACGGGGTCATGCAGGGGGTGGCGTTTCAGGGTTTAGTGCAGAGCAGTGGTGTTCGCGCAGTGTAGGGGTTGTGCTGGGGCTGGTGTTTCAGGGTTTAGGGCAGAGCAGTGGTGTTCGGGCAGTGTGGGGGGTCGTGCTGGGATAGTGTTTCAGGGTTTAGGGCAGAGCAGTGGTGTTTGGGCAGTGTGGGGGGTCATGCTGGGGTGCGTTTCAGGGTTTAGGGTAGTGCAGTGGAGTTCAGGCAGTGTAGGGGGTCATGCAGGGGGTGGTGTTTCAGGGTTTAGGGCAGTGCAGTGGTGTTCGGGCAGTGTGGGGTGTCGTGCTGGGGCTGGTGTTTCAGGCTTTAGGGCAGAGCAGTGGTGTTCGCGCAGTGTGGGGGGTCGTGCTGGGGCTGGTGTTTCAGGCTTTAGGGCAGAGCAGTGGTGTTCGCGCAGTGTGGGGGGTCGTGCTGGGGCTGGTATTTCAGGGTTTAGGGCAGTGCAGTGGTGTTCGGGTAGTGTAGGGGGCTGTGCATGGGGTGGTGTTTCACGGTTTAGGGCACTGCAATGGTGTCTGGGCAGTGTACGGGGTCGTGCATGGGGTGTTGTTTCAGGGTTTAGAGCAGTGCAGCGGTGTTCATGCAGTGTAGGGGGTTGTGCAGGGGGTGCTGTTTCAGGGTTTACGGCAGTTCAGTGGTGTTCCGACAGTGTAGGGGGTCGTGCTGGGGCTGGTGTTTCAGGGTTTAGGGCAGTGCACTGAAGTTCGGTCAGTGTCGGGGGTCTTGCTGGGGGTGGTGTTTCAGGGTTTAGGGCAGTGCAGTGGTGTTCGGTCAGTGTAGGGGGTCGTGCTGGGGCTGGTGTTTCAGGGTTTAGGGCAGTGCAGTAGTGTTCGGGCAGTGTAGGGGGTCGTGCTGGGCCTTGTGTTTCAGGGTTTAAGGCTGTGCAGTGGTGTTTGGGCAGTGTAGGGGGTCGTGCTGGGGCTGGTGTTTCAGGGTTTAGGGTAGTGCAATGGTGTTCGGGCAGTGTAGGGTTTCGTGCTGGGGCTGGTGTTTCAGGGTTTAGGGCAGTGCAGTGGTGTTCGGGCAGTGTAGCGGGTCGTGCTGGGCCTGGTGTTTCAGGGTTTAAGGCTGTGCAGCGTTGTTTGGGCAGTGTAGGGGGTCGTGCTGGGGCGGTGTTTCAGGGTTTAGGGTAGTGCAGTAGTGTTCGGGTAGTCTAGGGGATCGTGCTGGGGCTGGTGTTTCAGGGTTTAGGGCAGTGCAGTGGTGTTCGGGCAGTGTAGGGGGTCGTGCTGGAGCTGGTGTTTCAGGGTTTAGGGCAGTGCACTGAAGTTCGGTCAGTGTTGGGGGTCTTGTTGGGGGTGGTGTTTCAGGATTTAGGGCAGTAGTGTTCGGGCAGTGTAGGGGGTCTTGCTGGGGGTGATGTTTCAGGGTTTAGGGCAGTGCACTGAAGTTCGGTCAGTGTCGGGGGTCTTGCTGGGGGTGGTGTTTCAGGGTTTAGGGCAGTGCAGTGGTGTTCGGGCAGTGTAGGGGGTCTTGCTAGGGCTGGTGTTTGAGGGTTTAGTGCAGTGCAGTGATGTTCGGGCAGTGTTGGGGGTCTTGTTGGGGGTGGTGTTTCAGGGTTTAGGGCAGTGGTGTTCGGGCAGTGTAGGGGGTCTTGCTGGGGCCGGTGTTCCAGGGTTTAGTGCAGTGCAGTGATGTTCGGGCAGTGTTGGGGGTTTTGTTGGGGGTGGTGTTTCAGGGTTTAGGGCAGTGGTGTTATGGCAGTGTAAAGAGTGATGCAGGGGCTGGTGTTTCAGGGTTTAGGGCAGTGTTGTGCGGGCAGTGTGGGGGGTTGTGTAGTAGGTGGTGTTTCAGGGTTTAGGGCAGTGCAGTGGTGTTCAGGCAGTGTAGGGGGTCATGCAGGGGATTGTGTTTCAGGGTTTAGGGCAGTGCAGTGGTGTTCGGGCAGTGTAGGGGGTCATGCTGGAGCTGGTGTTTCAGGCTTTAGGGCAGTGGTGTTCAGCAGTGTGTGGGGTCGTGCAGGGGGTGGTGTTTCAGGGTTTAGGGCAGAGCAGTGGTGTTTGCGCCGTGTGGGGGTCACGCTGGGACTGGTGTTTCAGGGTTTAGGGCAGAGCAGTGGTGTTCGGGTAGTGTGGGGGGTCATGCTGGGGGTAGTGTTTCAGGGTTTAGGGCAGAGCAGTGGTGTTCGGGCAGTGTGGGGGGTCGTGCTGGGGGTGGTGTTTCAGGGTTTAGGGCAGTGCAGTGGTGTTCGGGGCAGTGTAGGGGGTCGTGCACGGTGTGGTGTTTCAGGGTTTATGGCAGAGCAGTGGTGTTCGCGCAGTGTGGGGGGTCGTGCTGGGGCTGGTGTTTCAGGGTTTTGGGCAGAACAGTGGTGTTCGGGCAGTGTGGGGGGTCGTGCTGGGGGTAGTGTTTCAGGATTTAGGGCAGAGCAGTGGTGTTCGGGTGGTGTGGGGGGTCGTGTTGGGGGTGGTGTTTCAGAGTTTAGGGCAGTGCAGTGGTGTTCGGGCAGTGTGGGGGTCATGCTGGGGCTGGTGTTTCAGGGTTTGGAGCAGAGCATTGGTGTTCACGCAGAGTCGGGTGTCGTGCTGGGGCTGGTGTTTCAGGGTTTAGGGCAGTGCAGTGGTGTTCGGGCAGTGTAGGGGGTCGTGCTGGGGTTGGTGTTTCAGGGTTTAGGGCAGTGCAGTACTGTTTGGGCAGTGTAAGGGGTCGTGCTGGGGCTGGTGTTTCAGGGTTTAGGGCAGTGCAGTGGTGTTTGGGTAGTGTAGGGGGATGTGCTGGGGCTGGTGTTTCAGGGTTTAGGGCAGTGCAGTGGTGTTCGGGCAGTGTAGGGGGTCTTGCTGGGGCTGGTGTTTCAGGATTTAGGGCAGTGCAATGATGTTCGGGCAGTGTTGGGGGTCTAGTTGGGGGTGGTGTTTCAGGGTTTAGGGCAGTGGTGTTCGGGCAGTGTAGGGGGTCTTGCTAGGGGTGGTGTTTCAGGGTTTAGGGCAGTGCAGTGGTGTTCGGGTGGTGTGGGGATCATGTTGGGGGTGTTGTTTCAGAGTTTAGGGCAGTGCAGTGGTGTTCGGGCAGTGTGGGGGTCGTGCTGGGGCTGGTGTTTCAGGGTTTAGAGCAGAGCATTGGTGTTCACGCAGTGTCGGGGGTCGTGCTGGGGCTGGTGTTTCAGGGTTTAGGGCAGAGCAGTGGTGTTCGGGCAGTGTAGGGGTTCATGCTGGGGCAGGTGTTTCAGGGTTTTGGGCAGTGGAGTCGTGTTTGGGCAGTGTAGGGGGTCGTGCTGGGGTTGGTGTTTTAGGGTTTAGGGCAGTGCAGTACTGTTTGGGCGGTGTAGGGGGTCGTGCTGGGGCTGGTGTTTCAGGGTTTAGGGCAGAGCAGTGGTGTTCGGGCAGTGTGGGGGTTCATGCTGGGGCAGGTGTTACAAGGGTTTTGGGCAGTGGAGTCGTGTTTGGGCAGTGTAGGGGGTCGTGCTGGGGTTGGTGTTTTAGGGTTTAGGGCAGTGCAGTACTGTTTGGGCGGTGTAGGGGGTCGTGCTGGGGCTGGTGTTTCAGGGTTTAGGGCAGTGCAGTGGTGTTCGGGTAGTGTAGGGGGATGTGCTGGGGCTGGTGTTTCAGGGTTTAGGGCA
This sequence comes from Triturus cristatus, assembly GCF_964204655.1. Lineage (NCBI taxonomy): Eukaryota > Metazoa > Chordata > Amphibia > Caudata > Salamandridae > Triturus > Triturus cristatus. The sequence continues at coordinate 638,381,428 of NC_140579.1, read as the reverse complement.
GTGCAGTGATGTTCGGGCAGTGTAGGGGGTCTTGCAGGGGGGTTGTGTTTCAGGCTATAGGGCACTGCAGTGGTGTCCGGGCTGTGTAGGGGGTCGTGCAGGGGGTGGTGTTTCAGGGTTTAGGGCAGTGGCGTTTGGGCAGTGTAGGGGGTCTTGCTGGGGGTGGTGTTTCAGGGTTTAGGGCAGTGCAGTGGTGTTCGGGCAGTGTAGGGGGTCTTGCTGGGGGTGGTGTTTCAGGGTTTAGGGCAGTGCAGTGGTGTTCGGGTAGTGCAGGGGGTTGTGCATGGGGTGGTGTTTCAGGGTTTAGGGCACTGCAGTGGTGTCTGGGCAGTGTAGGGGGTCTTGCAGGGGGTTGTGTTTCAGGGTTTAGGGCAGTGCAGCGGTGTTCGGGCAGTGTAGGGGGTCATGCAGGGGATGGTGTTTCAGGGTTTAGGGCAGTGCAGTGGTGTTTGGGCAGTGTAGGGTTCGTGCTGGGGTGATGTTTCAGGGTTTAGGGCAGTGCAGTGGTGTTCGGGCAGTGTACGGGGTCGTGCAGGGGGTGGCGTTTCAGGGTTTAGGGCAGAGCAGTGGTGTTCGGGCAGTGTGGGGGGTCGTGCTGGGGTAGTGTTTCAGGGTTTAGGGCAGAGCAGTGGTGTTTGGGCAGTGTGGGGGGTCATGCTGGGGTGCGTTTCAGGGTTTAGGGTAGTGCAGTGGTGTTCGGGCAGTGTAGGGGGTCATGCAGGGGGTGGTGTTTCAGGGTTTAGGGCAGAGCAGTGGTGTTCGTGCAGTGTGGGGGGTCATGCTGGGGCTGGAAATTCAGGGTTTAGGGAAGAGCAGTGGTGTTCGGGCACTGTTGGGGGTTGTGCTGGGGGTAGGGTTTCAGGATTTAGGGCAGAGCAGTGGTGTTCAGGCAGTGTGGGGGGTCGTGCTGTGGGTGGTGTTTCAGGGTTTAGGACAGTGCAGTGGTGTTCGGGCAGTGTGGGGGGTCGTGCTGGGGCTGGTGTTTCAGGGTTTAGGGCAGTGCAGTACTGTTTGGGCGGTGTAGGGGGTCGTGCTGGGGCTGGTGTTTCAGGGTTTAGGGCAGTGCAGTGGTGTTCGGGTAGTGTAGGGGGATGTGCTGGGGCTGGTGTTTCAGGGTTTAGGGCAGTGCAGTGGTGTTCGGGAAGTGTAGGCGGTCTTGCTGGGGCTGGTGTTTCAGGATTTAGGGCAGTGCAGTGATGTTCGGGCAGTGTTGGGGGACTAGTTGGGGGTGGTGTTTCAGGGTTTAGGGCAGTGGTGTTTGGGCAGTGTAGGGGGTCTTGCTGGGGGTGGTGTTTCAGGGTTTAGGGCAGTGCAGTTGTGTTCGGGTAGTGTAGGGGGTCTTGCTGGGGGTGGTGTTTCAGGGTTTAGGGCAGTGCAGTGGTGTTCAGGTAGTGCAGGGGGTTGTGCATGGGGTTGTGTTTCAGGGTTTAGGGCACTGCAGTGGTGTCTGGGCAGTGTAGGGGGTCATGCAGGGGGTGGTGTTTCAGGGTTTAGGGCAGTGCAGCGGTGTTCGGGCAGTGTAGGGGGCCATGCAGGGAATGGTGTTTCAGGGTTTAGGGCAGTGCAGTGGTGTTCGTGCAGTGTAGGGTTCGTGCTGGGGTGGTGTTTCAGGGTTTAGGGCAGTGCAGTGGTGTTCGCGCAGTGTAGGGGTTGTGCTGGGGCTGGTGTTTCAGGGTTTAGGGCAAAGCAGTGGTGTTCGGGCAGTGTGGGGGGTCGTGCTGGGGTAGTGTTTCAGGGTTTAGGGCAGAGCAGTGGTGTTTGGGCAGTGTGGGGGGTCATGCTGGGGTGCGTTTCAGGGTTTAGGGTAGTGCAGTGGTGTTCGGGCAGTGTAGGGGATCATGCAGGGGGTGGTGTTTCAGGGTTTAGGGCAGAGCAGTGGTTTTCGCGCAGTGTGGGGTGTCGTGCTGGGGCTGGTATTTCAGGGTTTAGGGAAGAGCAGTGGTGTTTGGGCACTGTGGGGGGTTGTGCTGGGGGTAGGGTTTCAGGATTTAGGGCAGAGCAGTAATGTTCGGGCAGTGTGGGGCGTCGTGCTGTGGGTGGTGTTTCAGGGTTTAGGGCAGTGCAGTGGTGTTCGGGCAGTGTGGGAGGTCGTGCTGGGGCTGGTGTTTCAGGCTTTAGGGCAGAGCAGTGCTGTTCGCGCAGTGTAGGGGGTCGTGTTGGGGTTGGTGTTTCAGGGTTTAGGGCAGTGCAGTACTGTTTGGATGGTGTAGGGGTTCGTGCTGGGGCTGGTGTTTCAGGGTTTAGGGCAGTGCAGTGGTGTTCGGGCAGTGTAGGGTTCGTGCTGGGGTGGTGTTTCAGGGTTTGGGGCAGTGCAGTGGTGTTCGGGCAGTGTACGGGGTTGTGCAGGGGGTGGCGTTTCAGGGTTTAGGGCAGCGCAGTGGTGTTTGCGCAGTGTAAGGGTTGTGCTGGGGCTGGTGTTTCAGGGTTTAGGGCAGAGCAGTGGTGTTCGGGCAGTGTGGGGGGTCGTGCTGGGATATTGTTTCAGGGTTTAGGGCAGAGCAGTGGTGTTTGGGCAGTGTGGGGGTTCATGCTGGGGTGCGTTTCAGGGTTTAGGGTAGTGCAGTGGTGTTCGGGCAGTGTAGGGGGTCATGCAGGGGGTGGTGTTTCAGGGTTTAGGGCAGAGCAGTGTTGTTCGCGCAGTGTGGGGGTCGTGCTGGGACTGGTATTTCAGGGTTTAGGGAAGAGCAGTGGTGTTCGGGCACTGTGGGGGGTTGTGCTGGGGGTAGGGTTTCAGGATTTAGGGCAGAGCAGTGGTGTTCGGGCAGTGTGGGGGGTCGTGCTGTGGGTGGTGTTTCAGGGTTTAGGGCAGTGCAGTGGTGTTCGGGCAGTGTGGGGGGTCGTGCTGGGGCTGGTGTTTCAGGCTTTAGGGCAGAGCAGTGGTGTTCGCGCAAAGTGGGGGGTCGTGCTGGGGCTGGTGTTTCAGGGTTTAGGGCAGAGCAGTGGTGTTCGGGCAGTGTAGGGGGTTGTGCAGGGGGTGGTGTTTCAGGGTTTAGGGCAGTGCAGTGGTGTTCGGGTAGTGTAGGGGGTTGTGCATGGGGTGGTGTTTCAGGGTTTGGGGCACTGCAGTGGTGTCTGGGCAGTGTAGGGGGTCATGCATGGGGTGTTGTTTCAGGGTTTAGGGCAGTGCAGTTGTGTGTGGGGAGTGTAGGGGGTCATGCAGGGGTGGTGTTTCAGGGTTTAGGGCAGTGCAGCGGTGTTCGGGCAGTGTAGGGGGCCATGCAGGGGATGGTGTTTCAGGGTTTAGGGCAGTGCAGTGGTGTTCGGGCAGTGTAGGGTTCGTGCTGGGGTGGTGTTTCAGGGTTTAGGGCAGTGCAGTGGTGTTCGGGCAGTGTACGGGGTCGTGCAGGGGGTGGCGTTTCAGGGTTTAGGGCAGAGCAGTGGTGTTCGCGCAGTGTAGGGGTTGTGCTGGGGCTGGTGTTTCAGGGTTTAGGACAAAGCAGTGGTGTTCGGGCAGTGTGGGGGGTCGTGCTGGGGTAGTGTTTCAGGGTTTAGGGCAGAGTAGTGGTGTTTGGGCAGTGTGGGGGGTCATGCTGGGGTGCGTTTCAGGGTTTAGGGTAGTGCAGTGGTGTTCGGGCAGTGTAGGGGGTCATGCAGGGGGTGGTGTTTCAGGGTTTAGGGCAGAGCAGTGGTTTTCGCGCAGTGTGGGGTGTCGTGCTGGGGCTGGTATTTCAGGGTTTAGGGAAGAGCAGTGGTGTTTGGGCACTGTGGGGGGTTGTGCTGGGGGTAGGGTTTCAGGATTTAGGGCAGAGCAGTAATGTTCGGGCAGTGTGGGGCGTCGTGCTGTGGGTGGTGTTTCAGGGTTTAGGGCAGTGCAGTGGTGTTCGGGCAGTGTGGGAGGTCGTGCTGGGGCTGGTGTTTCAGGCTTTAGGGCAGAGCAGTGCTGTTCGCGCAGTGTAGGGGGTCGTGCTGGGGTTGGTGTTTCAGGGTTTAGGGCAGTGCAGTACTGTTTGGATGGTGTAGGGGGTCGTGCTGGGGCTGGTGTTTCAGGGTTTAGGGCAGTGCAGTGGTGTTTGGGTAGTGTAGGGGGATGTGCTGGGGCTGGTGTTTCAGGGTTTAGGGCAGTGCAGTGGTGTTCAGGCAGTGTAGGAGGTCTTGCTGGGGCTGGTGTTTCAAGATTTAGGGCAGTGCAGTGATGTTCGGGCAGTGTTGGGGGACTAGTTGGGGGTGGTGTTTCAGGGTTTAGGGCAGTGGTGTTTGGGCAGTGTAGGGGGTCTTGCTGGGGGTGGTGTTTCAGGGTTTAGGGCAGTGCAGTGGTGTTCGGGTAGTGTAGGGGGTCTTGCTGGGGGTGGTGTTTCAGGGTTTAGGGCAGTGCAGTGGTGTTCGGGTAGTGCAGGGGGTTGTGCATGGGGTGGTGTTTCAGGGTTTAGGGCACTGCAGTGGTGTCTGGGCAGTGTAGGGGATCATGCAGGGGGTGGTGTTTCAGGGTTTAGGCCAGTGCAGCGGTGTTCGGGCAGTGTAGGGGGTCATGCAGGGGATGGTGTTTCAGGGTTTAGGGCAGTGCAGTGGTGTTCGGGCAGTGTAGGGTTCGTGCTGGGGTGGTGTTTCAGGGTTTGGGGCAGTGCAGTGGTGTTCGGGCAGTGTACGGGGTCATGCAGGGGGTGGCGTTTCAGGGTTTAGGGCAGCGCAGTGGTGTTCGCGCAGTGTAAGGGTTGTGCTGGGGCTGGTGTTTCAGGGTTTAGGGCAGAGCAGTGGTGTTCGGGCACTGTGGGGGGTTGTGCTGGGGGTAGGGTTTCAGGATTTAGGGCAGAGCAGTGGTGTTCGGGCAGTGTGGGGGGTCGTGCTGCGGGTGGTGTTTCAGGGTTTAGGGCAGTGCAGTGGTGTTCTGGCAGTGTGGGGGGTCGTGCTGGGGCTGGTGTTTCAGGCTTTAGGGCAGAGCAGTGGTGTTCGCGCAAAGTGGAGGGTCGTGCTGGGGCTGGTGTTTCAGGGTTTAGGGCAGAGCAGTGGTGTTCGGGCAGTGTAGGGTGTTGTGCAGGGGGTGGTGTTTCAGGGTTTAGGGCAGTGCAGTGGTGTTCGGGTAGTGTAGGGGGTTGTGCATGGGGTGGTGTTTCAGGGTTTAGGGCACTGCAGTGGTGTCTGGGCAGTGTAGGGGGTCATGCATGGGGTGTTGTTTCAGGGTTTAGGGCAGTGCAGTTGTGTGCGGGCAGTGTAGGGGGTCATGCAGGGGGTGGTGTTTCAGGGTTTAGAGCAGTGCAGCGGTGTTCGGGCAGTGTAGGGGGTCGTGCAGGGGGTGCTGTTTCAGGGTTTAGGGCAGTTCAGTGGTGTTCAGGCAGTGTAGGGTGTCGTGCTGGGGCTGGTGTTTCAGGGTTTAGGGCAGTGCAGTGGTGTACGGGCAGTGTAGGGGGTCGTGCTGGGCCTTGTGTTTCAGGGTTTAAGGCTGTGCAGTGGTGTTTGGGCAGTGTAGGGGTCGTGCTGGGGCTGGTGTTTCAGGGTTTAGGGCAGTGCAGTGGTGTTCGGGCAGTGTAGGGGGTCGTGCTGGAGCTGGTGTTTCAGGGTTTAGGGCAGTGGTGTTCAGCAGTGTGTGGGGTCTTGCTGGGGGTGATGTTTCAGGGTTTAGGGCAGTGCACTGAAGTTCGGTCAGTGTCGGGGGTCTTGCTGGGGGTGGTGTTTCAGGGTTTAGGGCAGTGCAGTGGAGTTCGGACACTGTAGGGGGTCGTGCTGGGGCTGGTGTTTCAGGGTTTAGGGCAGTGCAGTGGTGTTCGGGCAGTGTAGGGTGTGGTAATGGGGCTGGTGTTTCAGCGTTTAGGGCAGAGCAGTGGTGTTCGCGCAGTGTGGGGGGTCGTGCTGGGGCTGGTATTTCAGGGTTTAGGGAAGAGCAGTGGTGTTCGGGCACTGTGGGGGGTTGTGCTGGGGGTAGGGTTTCAGGATTTAGGGCAGAGCAGTGGTGTTCGGGCAGTGTGGGGGGTCGTGCTGTGGGTGGTGTTTCAGGGTTTAGGGCAGTGCAGTGGTGTTCGGGCAGTGTGGGGGGTCGTGCTGGGGCTGGTGTTTCAGGCTTTAGGGCAGAGCAGTGGTGTTCGCGCAAAGTGGGGGGTCGTGCTGGGGCTGGTGTTTCAGGGTTTAGGGCAGAGAAGTGGTGTTCGGGCAGTGTAGGGGGTTGTGCAGGGGGTGGTGTTTCAGGGTTTAGGGCAGTGCAGTGGTGTTCGGGTAGTGTAGGGGGTTGTGCATGGGGTGGTGTTTCAGGGTTTAGGGCACTGCAGTGGTGTCTGGGCAGTGTAGGGGGTCATGCATGGGGTGTTGTTTCAGGGTTTAGGGCAGTGCAGTTGTGTGCGGGCAGTGTAGGGGGTCATGCAAGGGGTGGTGTTTCAGGGTTTAGGGCAGTGCAGCGGTGTTCGGGCAGTGTAGGGGGCCATGCAGGGGATGGTGTTTCAGGGTTTAGGGCAGTGCAGTGGTGTTCGGGCAGTGTAGGGTTCGTGCTGGGGTGGTGTTTCAGGGTTTGGGGCAGTGCAGTGGTGTTCGGGCAGTGTACGGGGTCATGCAGGGGGTGGCGTTTCAGGGTTTAGGGCAGCGCAGTGGTGTTCGCGCAGTGTAAGGGTTGTGCTGGGGCTGGTGTTTCAGGGTTTAGGGCAGAGCAGTGGTGTTCGCGCAGTGTGGGGGGGTCGTGCTGGGGCTGGTATTTCAGGGTTTAGGGAAAAGCAGTGGTGTTCGGGCACTGTGGGGGGTTGTGCTGGGGGTAGGGTTTCAGGGTTTAGGGCAGAGCAGTGGTGTTCGCGCAGTGTGGGGGGGTCGTGCTGGGGCTGGTATTTCAGGGTTTAGGGAAGAGCAGTGGTGTTCGGGCACTGTGGGGGGTTGTGCTGGGGGTAGGGTTTCAGGATTTAGGGCAGAGCAGTGGTGTTCGGGCAGTGTGGGGGGTCGTGCTGTGGGTGGTGTTTCAGGGTTTAGGGCAGTGCAGTGGTGTTCTGGCAGTGTGGGGGGTCGTGCTGGGGCTGGTGTTTCAGGCTTTAGGGCAGAGCAGTGGTGTTCGCGCAAAGTGGGGGGTCGTGCTGGGGCTGGTGTTTCAGGGTTTAGGGCAGAGCAGTGGTGTTCGGGCAGTGTAGGGGGTTGTGCAGGGGGTGGTGTTTCAGGGTTTAGGGCAGTGCAGTGGTGTTCGGGTAGTGTAGGGGGTTGTGCATGGGGTGGTGTTTCAGGGTTTAGGGCACTGCAGTGGTGTCTGGGCAGTGTAGGGGGTCATGCATGGGGTGTTGTTTCAGGGTTTAGGGCAGTGCAGTTGTGTGCGGGCAGTGTAGGGGGTCATGCAGGGGGTGGTGTTTCAGGGTTTAGAGCAGTGCAGCGGTGTTCGGGCAGTGTAGGGGGTCGTGCAGGGGGTGCTGTTTCAGGGTTTAGGGCAGTTCAGTGGTGTTCGGGCAGTTTAGGGTGTCGTGCTGGGGCTGGTGTTTCAGGGTTTAGGGCAGTGCAGTGGTGTACGGGCAGTGTAGGGGGTCGTGCTGGGCCTTGTGTTTCAGGGTTTAAGGCTGTGCAGTGGTGTTTGGGCAGTGTAGGGGTCGTGCTGGGGCTGGTGTTTCAGGGTTTAGGGCAGTGCAGTGGTGTTCGGGCAGTGTAGGGGGTTGTGCTGGAGCTGGTGTTTCAGGGTTTAGGGCAGTGGTGTTCAGCAGTGTGTGGGGTCTTGCTGGGGGTGATGTTTCAGGGTTTAGGGCAGTGCACTGAAGTTCGGTCAGTGTCGGGGGTCTTGCTGGGGGTGGTGTTTCAGGGTTTAGGGCAGTGCAGTGGTGTTCGGACACTGTAGGGGGTCGTGCTGGGGCTGGTGTTTCAGGGTTTAGGGCAGTGCAGTGGTGTTCGGGCAGTGTAGGGTGTCGTGCTGGGGCTGGTGTTTCAGGGTTTAGGGCAGAGCAGTGGTGTTCGCGCAGTGTGGGGGGTCGTGCTGGGGCTGGTATTTCAGGGTTTAGGGAAGAGCAGTGGTGTTCGGGCACTGTGGGGGGTTATGCTGGGGGTAGGGTTTCAGGATTTAGGGCAGAGCAGTGGTGTTCGGGCAGTGTGGGGGGTCGTGCTGTGGGTGGTGTTTCAGGGTTTAGGGCAGTGCAGTGGTGTTCGGGCAGTGTGGGGGGTCGTGCTGGGGCTGGTGTTTCAGGCTTTAGGGCAGAGCAGTGGTGTTCGCGCAAAGTGGGGGGTCGTGCTAGGGCTGGTGTTTCAGGGTTTAGGGCAGAGCAGTGGTGTTCGGGCAGTGTAGGGGGTTGTGCAGGGGGTGGTGTTTCAGGGTTTAGGGCAGTGCAGTGGTGTTCGGGTAGTGTAGGGGGTTGTGCATGGGGTGGTGTTTTAGGGTTTAGGGCACTGCAGTGGTGTCTGGGCAGTGTAGGGGGTCATGCATGGGGTGTTGTTTCAGGGTTTAGGGCAGTGCAGTTGTGTGCGGGCAGTGTAGGGGGTCATGCAAGGGGTGGTGTTTCAGGGTTTAGGGCAGTGCAGCGGTGTTCGGGCAGTGTAGGGGGCCATGCAGGGGATGGTGTTTCAGGGTTTAGGGCAGTGCAGTGGTGTTCGGGCAGTGTAGGGTTCGTGCTGGGGTGGTGTTTCAGGGTTTAGGGCAGTGCAGTGGTGTTCGGGCAGTGTACGGGGTCATGCAGGGGGTGGCGTTTCAGGGTTTAGGGCAGAGCAGTGGTGTTCGCGCAGTGTAGGGGTTGTGCTGGGGCTGGTGTTTCAGGGTTTAGGGCAAAGCAGTGGTGTTCGGGCAGTGTGGGGGGTCGTGCTGGGGTAGTGTTTCAGGGTTTAGGGCAGAGCAGTGGTGTTTGGGCAGTGTGGGGGGTCATGCTGGGGTGCGTTTCAGGGTTTAGGGTAGTGCAGTGGTGTTCGGGCAGTGTAGGGGGTCATGCAGGGGGTGGTGTTTCAGGGTTTAGGGCAGAGCAGTGGTTTTCGCGCAGTGTGGGGTGTCGTGCTGGGGCTGGTATTTCAGGGTTTAGGGAAGAGCAGTGGTGTTTGGGCACTGTGGGGGGTTGTGCTGGGGGTAGGGTTTCAGGATTTAGGGCAGAGCAGTAATGTTCGGGCAGTGTGGGGCGTCGTGCTGTGGGTGGTGTTTCAGGGTTTAGGGCAGTGCAGTGGTGTTCGGGCAGTGTGGGAGGTCATGCTGGGGCTGGTGTTTCAGGCTTTAGGGCAGAGCAGTGCTGTTCGCGCAGTGTAGGGGGTCGTGCTGGGGTTGGTGTTTCAGGGTTTAGGGCAGTGCAGTACTGTTTGGATGGTGTAAGGGGTCGTGCTGGGGCTGGTGTTTCAGGGTTTAGGGCAGTGCAGTGGTGTTCGGGTAGTGTAGGGGGATGTGCTGGGGCTGGTGTTTCAGGGTTTAGGGCAGTGCAGTGGTGTTCAGGCAGTGTAGGAGGTCTTGCTGGGGCTGGTGTTTCAGGATTTAGGGCAGTGCAGTGATGTTCGGGCAGTGTTGGGGGACTAGTTGGGGGTGGTGTTTCAGGGTTTAGGGCAGTGGTGTTTGGGCAGTGTAGGGGGTCTTGCTGGGGGTGGTGTTTCAGGGTTTAGGGCAGTGCAGTGGTGTTCGGGTAGTGTAGGGGGTCTTGCTGGGGGTGGTGTTTCAGGGTTTAGGGCAGTGCAGTGGTGTTCGGGTAGTGCAGGGGGTTGTGCATGGGGTGGTGTTTCAGGGTTTATGGCACTGCAGTGGTGTCTGGGCAGTGTAGGGGGTCATTCAGGGGGTGGTGTTTCAGGGTTTAGGGCAGTGCAGCAGTGTTCGGGCAGTGTAGGGGTCATGCAGGGGATGGTGTTTCAGGGTTTAGGGCAGTGCAGTGGTGTTCGGGCAGTGTAGGGTTCGGGCTGGGGTGGTGTTTCAGGGTTTGGGGCAGTGCAGTGGTGTTCGGGCAGTGTACGGGGTCGTGCAGGGGGTGGCGTTTCAGGGTTTAGGGCAGCGCAGTGGTGTTCGCGCAGTGTAAGGGTTGTGCTGGGGCTGCTGTTTCAGGGTTTAGGGCAGAGCAGTGGTGTTCGGGCAGTGTGGGGGGTCGTGCTGGGATAGTGTTTCAGGGTTTAGTGCAGAGCAGTGGTGTTTGGGCAGTGTGGGGGGTCATGCTGGGGTGCGTTTCAGGGTTTAGGGTAGTGCAGTGGTGTTCGGGCAGTGTAGGGGGTCATGCAGGGGGTGGTGTTTCAGGGTTTAGGGCAGAGCAGTGGTGTTCGCGCAGTGTGGGGGGTCGTGCTGGGGCTGGTATTTCAGGGTTTAGGGAAGAGCAGTGGTGTTCGGGCACTGTGGGGGGTTGTGCTGGGGGTAGGGTTTCAGGATTTAGGGCAGAGCAGTGGTGTTCGGGCAGTGTGGGGGGTCATGCTGTGGGTGGTGTTTCAGGGTTTAGGGCAGTGCAGTGGTGTTCGGGCAGTGTGGGGGGTCGTGCTGGGGCTGGTGTTTCAGGCTTTAGGGCAGAGCAGTGGTGTTCGCACAAAGTGGGGGGTCGTGCTGGGGCTGGTGTTTCAGGGTTTAGGGCAGAGCAGTGGTGTTCGGGCAGTGTAGGGGATTGTGCAGGGGGTGGTGTTTCAGGGTTTAGGGCAGTGTAGTGGTGTTCGGGTAGTGTAGGGGGTTGTGCATGGGGTGGTGTTTCAGGGTTTAGGGCACTGCAGTGGTGTCTGGGCAGTGTAGGGGGTCATGCATGGGGTGTTGTTTCAGGGTTTAGGGCAGAGCAGTTGTGTGCGGGCAGTGTAGGGGGTCATGCAGGGGGTGGTGTTTCAGGGTTTAGAGCAGTGCAGCGGTGTTCAGGCAGTGTAGGGGGTCATGCAGGGGGTGCTCTTTCAGGGTTTACGGCAGTTCAGTGGTGTTCGGACAGTGTAGGGGGTCGTGCTGGGGCTGGTGTTTCAGGGTTTAGGGCAGTGCAGTGGTGTTCGGGCAGTGTAGGGTGTCGTGCTGGGGCTGGTGTTTCAGGGTTTAGGGCAGTGCAGTGGTTTTCAGGCAGTGTAGGGGGTCGTGCTGGGCCTTGTGTTTCAGGGTTTAAGGCTGTGCAGTGGTGTTTGGGCAGTGTAGGGGTCGTGCTGGGGCTGGTGTTTCAGGGTTTAGGGCAGTGCAGTGGTGTTCGGGCAGTGTAGGGGGTCGTGCTGGAGCTGGTGTTTCAGGGTTTAGGGCAGTGGTGTTCAGCAGTGTGTGGGGTCTTGCTGGGGGTGATGTTTCAGGGTTTAGGGCAGTGCACTAAAGTTCGGTCAGTGTCGGGGGTCTTGCTGGGGGTGGTGTTTCAGGGTTTAGGGCAGTGCAGTGGTGTTCGGACAGTGTAGGGGGTCGTGCTGGGGCTGGTGTTTCAGGGTTTAGGGCAGTGCAGTGGTGTTCGGGCAGTGTAGGGTGTCGTGCTGGGGCTGGTGTTTCAGGGTTTAGGGCAGTGCAGTGGTGTTCGGGCAGTGTAAGGGGTCATGCTGGGCCTTGTGTTTCAGGGTTTATGGCTGTGCAGTGGTGTTTGGGCAGTGTAGGGGGTCGTGCTGGGGCTGGTGTTTCAGGGTTTAGGGTAGTGCAGTGGTGTTCGGGCAGTGTAGGGTTTCGTGCTGGGGCTGGTGTTTCATGGTTTAGGGCAGTGCAGTGGTGTTCGGGCAGTGTAGGGGGTCATGCTGGGCCTGGTGTTTCAGGGTTTAAGGCTGTGCAGCGGTGTTTGGGCAGTGTAGGGGGTCGTGCTGGGGCTGGTGTTTCAGGGTTTAGGGTAGTGCAGTAGTGTTCGGGTAGTCTAGGGGATCGTGCTGGGGCTGGTGTTTCAGGGTTTAGGGCAGTGCAGTGGTGTTCGGGCAGTGTAGGGGGTCGTGCTGGAGCTGGTGTTTCAGGGTTTAGGGCAGTGGTGTTCAGCAGTGTGTGGGGTCTTGCTGGGGGTGATGTTTCAGGGTTTAGGGCAGTGCACTGAAGTTCGGTCAGTGTCGGGGGTATTGCTGGGGGTGGTGTTTCAGGGTTTAGGGCAGTGCAGTGGTGTTCGGGCAGTGTAGAGGGTCTTGCTGGGGCTGGTGTTTGAGGGTTTAATGCAGTGCAGTGATATTCGGGCAGTGTTGGGGGTCTTGTTGGGGGTGGTGTTTCAGGGTTTAGGGCAGTGGTGTTCGGGCAGTGTAGGGGGTCTTGCTGGGGCTGGTGTTCCAGGGTTTAGTGCAGTGCAGTGATGTTCGGGCAGTGTTGGGGGTTTTGTTGGGGGTGGTGTTTCAGGGTTTAGGGCATTGGTGTTCGGGCAGTGTAGGGGGTCTTGCTGGGGGTGGTGTTTCAGGGTTTAGGGCAGTGGTGTTATGGCAGTGTAAAGAGTGATGCAGGGGCTGGTGTTTCAGGGTTTAGGGCAGTGTTGTGCGGGCAGTGTGGGGGGTTGTGCAGTAGGTGGTGTTTCAGGGTTTAGGGCAGTGCAGTGGTGTTCGGGCAGTTTAGGGCGTCATGCAGGGGATTGTGTTTCAGGGTTTAGGGCAGTGCAGTGGTGGTCGGACAGTGTAGGGTGGTCTTGCTGGGGGGTGGCGTTTCAGGGTTTAGGGCAGTGCAGTGGTGTTCGGGCAGTGTGGGGGTCTTGCTGAGGGTGGTGTTTCAGGGTTTAAGGCAGTGCAGTGCTGTTCGGGCAGTGTAGGGGGTCTTGCAGGGGGGTTGTGTTTCAGGCTATAGGGCACTGCAGTGGTGTCCAGGCAGTGTAGGGGGTCGTACAGGGGGTGGTGTTTCAGGGTTTAGGGCAGTGCAGTGGTGTTCGGGCAGTGTGAGGGGTCATGCTGGGGCTGGTGTTTCAGGGTTTAGGGCAGAGCAGTGGTGTTCACCCAGTGTGGGGGGTCGTGCTGGGGCTGGTGTTTCGGGGTTTATGGCAGTGCAGTGGTGTTCGGGCAGTGTAGGGTGTAGTGCTGCGGATGGTGTTTCAGGCTATAGGGCACTGCAGTGGTGTCCGGGCAGTGTAGGCGGTCGTGCAGGGGGTGGTGTTCCAGGGTTTAGGGCAGTGCAGTGGTGTTCGGGCAGTGTGAGGGGTCATGCCGGGGCTGGTGTTTCAGGGTTTAGGGCAGAGCAGTGGTGTTCACGCAGTGTGGGGGGTCGTGCTGGGGCTGGTGTTTCAGGGTTTAGGGCAGTGCAGTGGTGTTTGGGCAGTGTAGGGGGTCGTGCTGGGGTTGGTGTTTCAGGGTTTAGGGCAGTGCAGTGCTGTTTGGGGAGTGTAGGGGGTCGTGCTGGGGCTGGTGTTTCAGTGTTTAGGGCAGTGCAGTGGTGTTTGGTTAGTGTAGGGGGTCTTGCTGGGGGTGGTGTTTCAGGGTTTAGGGCAGTGGTGTTAGGGCAGTGTAGGGGGTCGTGCAGGGGGTGGTTCATGGTTTATGGCAGTGCAGTGGTGTTCAGACAGTGTAGGGGGTCGTGCTGGGGTGGTGTTTCAGGGTTTAGGGCAGTGCAGTGGTGTTCGGGCAATGTAGGGGGTTGTGCATGGGGTGGTGTTTCAGGGTTTAGGGCAGTGCAGTAGTGTGCGGGCAGTTTAGGGGGTCATGCAGGGGGTGGTGTTTCAGGGTTTAGGGCAGTACAGCGGTGTTCGGGCAGTGTAGGGGGTCATGCAGGGGATGGTGTTTCAGGGTTTAGGGCAGTGCAGTGGTGTTCGGGCAGTGTAGGGGGTCGTGCTGTGGTGGTGTTTCAGGCTTTAGGGCAGAGCAATGGTGTTCGCGCAGTGTTTGGGGGGTCATGCTGGGGCTGGTATTTCAGGGTTTAGGGCAGAGCAGTGGTTTTTCTGGCAGTGTAGGGGGTCGTGCAGGGGGTGGTGTTTCAGGGTTTAGGGCAGAGCAGTGGTGTTTGCGCATTGTGGGGGTCATGCTGGGACTGGTGTTTCAGGCTTTAGGGCAGAGCAGTGGTGTTCGGGCAGTGTGGGGGGTCATGCTGGGGGTAGTGTTTCAGGGTTTAGGGCAGTGCAGTGGTGGTCGGACAGTGTAGGGTGGTCTTGCTGGGGGGTGGTGTTTCAGGGTTTAGGGCAGTGCAGTGGTGTTCGGGCAGTGTAGGGGGTCATGCAGGGGATTGTTTTTCAGGGTTTAGGGCAGTGCAGTGGTGTTCGGGCAGTGTGGGGGTCTTGCTGAGGGTGTTGTTTCAGGGTTTAAGGCAGTGCACTGCTGTTCGGGCAGTGTAGGGGGTCTTGCAGGGGGGTTGTGTTTCAGGCTATAGGGCACTGCAATGGTGTCCGGGCAGTGTAGGGGGTCGTGCAGGGGGTGGTGTTTCAGGGTTTAGGGCAGTGCAGTGGTGTTCGGGCAGTGTGAGGGATCATGCTGGGGCTATTGTTTCAGGGTTTAGGGCAGAGCAGTGGTGTTCACCCAGTGTGGGGGGTCGTGCTGGGGCTGGTGTTTCAGGGTTTAGGGCAGTGCAGTGGTGTTCGGGCAGTGTAGGGTGTAGTGCTGCGGATGGTGTTTCAGGCTATAGGGCACTGCAGTGGTGTCCGGGCAGTGTAGGCGGTCGTGCAGGGGGTGGTGTTCCAGGGTTTAGGGCAGTGCAGTGGTGTTCGGGCAGTGTGAGGGGTCATGCCGGGGCTGGTGTTTCAGGGTTTAGGGCAGAGCAGTGGTGTTCACGCAGTGTGGGGGGTCGTGCTGGGGCTGGTGTTTCAGGGTTTAGGGCAGTGCAGTGGTGTTTGGGCAGTGTAGGGGGTCGTGCTGGGGTTGGTGTTTCAGGGTTTAGGGCAGTGCAGTGCTTTTTGGGGAGTGTAGGGGGTCGTGCTGGGGCTGGTGTTTCAGTGTTTAGGGCAGTGCAGTGGTGTTTGGGTAGTGTAGGGGGTCTTGCTGGGGGTGGTGTTTCATGGTTTAGGGCAGTGGTGTTAGGGCAGTGTAGGGGGTCGTGCAGGGGGTGGTTCACAGTTTACGGCAGTGCAGTGGTGTTCAGACAGTGTAGGGGTCATGCTGGTGTGGTGTTTCAGGGTTTAGGGCAGTGCAGTGGTGTTCGGGCAGTGTAGGGGGTCGTGCATGGGGTGGTGTTTCAGGGTTTAGGGCAGTGCAGTGGTGTTCAGGTAGTGTAGGGTGTTGTGCATGGGGTGGTGTTTCAGGGTTTAGAGCACTGCAGTGGTGTCTGGGCACTGTAGGGGGTCGTGCATGGGGTGGTGTTTCAGGGTTTAGGGCAGTGCAGTTGTGTGCGGGCAGTGTAGGGGGTCATGCAGGGGGTGGTGTTTCAGGGTTTAGGGCAGTGCAGCGGTGTTCGGGCAGTGTAGGGTGTCGTGCAGGGGATGGTGTTTCAGGGTTTAGGGCAGTGCAGTGGTGTTCGGGCAGTGTAGGGGGTCGTGCTGTGGTGGTGTTTCAGGCTTTAGGGCAGAGGAGTGGTGTTCGCGCAGTGTTTGGGGGTCCTGCTGGGGCTGGTATTTCAGGGTTTAGGGCAGAGCAGTGGTTTTTCTGGCAGTGTAGGGGGTCGTGCAGGGGGTGGTGTTTCAGGGTTTAGGGCAGAGCAGTGGTGTTTGCGCATTGTGGGGGTCATGCTGGGACTGGTGTTTCAGGCTTTAGGGCAGAGCAGTGGTGTTCGGGCAGTGTGGGGGGTCATGCTGGGGGTAGTGTTTGAGGGTTTAGGGCAGTGCAGTGGTGGTCGGACAGTGTAGGGTGGTCTTGCTGGGGGGTGGTGTTTCAGGGTTTAGGGCAGTGCAGTGGTGTTCGGGCAGTGTAGGGGGTCATGCAGGGGATTGTGTTTCAGGGTTTAGGGCAGTGCAGTGGTGTTCAGGCAGTGTGGGGGTCTTGCTGAGGGTGTTGTTTCAGGGTTTAAGGCAGTGCACTGCTGTTCGGGCAGTGTAGGGGGTCTTGCAGGGGGGTTGTGTTTCAGGCTATAGGGCACTGCAGTGGTGTCCGGGCAGTGTAGGGGGTCGTGCTGGGGCTGGTATTTCAGGGTTTAGGGCAGAGCAGTGGTTTTTCTGGCAGTGTAGGGGGTCGTGCAGGGGGTGGTGTTTCAGGGTTTAGGGCAGAGCAGTGGTGTTTGCGCATTGTGGGGGTCATGCTGGGACTGGTGTTTCAGGCTTTAGGGCAGAGCAGTGGTGTTCGGGCAGTGTGGGGGGTCATGCTGGGGGTAGTGTTTCAGGGTTTAGGGCAGTGCAGTGGTGGTCGGACAGTGTAGGGTGGTCTTGCTGGGGGGTGGTGTTTCAGGGTTTAGGGCAGTGCAATGGTGTTCGGGCAGTGTAGGGGGTCATGCAGGAGATTGTGTTTCAGGGTTTAGGGCAGTGCAGTGGTGTTCGGGCAGTGTGGGGGTCTTGCTGAGGGTGTTGTTTCAGGGTTTAAGGCAGTGCACTGCTGTTCGGGCAGTGTAGGGGGTCTTGCAGGGGGGTTGTGTTTCAGGCTATAGGGCACTGCAGTGGTGTCCGGGCAGTGTAGGGGGTCGTGCTGGGGCTGGTATTTCAGGGTTTAGGGCAGAGCAGTGGTTTTTCTGGCAGTGTAGGGGGTCGTGCAGGGGCTGGTGTTTCAGGGTTTAGGGCAGAGCAGTGGTGTTTGCGCATTGTGGGGGTCATGCTGGGACTGGTGTTTCAGGCTTTAGGGCAGAGCAGTGGTGTTCGGGCAGTATGGGGGTCATGCTGGGGGTAGTGTTTCAGGGTTTAGGGCAGTGCAGTGGTGGTCGGACAGTGTAGGGTGGTCTTGCTGGGGGGTGGTGTTTCAGGGTTTAGGGCAGTGCAGTGGTGTTCGGGCAGTGTAGGGGGTCATGCAGGGGATTGTGTTTCAGGGTTTAGGGCAGTGCAGTGGTGTTCGGGCAGTGTGGGGGTCTTGCTGAGGGTGTTGTTTCAGGGTTTAAGGCAGTGCACTGCTATTCGGGCAGTGTAGGGGGTCTTGCAGGGGGGTTGTGTTTCAGGCTATAGGGCACTGCAGTGGTGTCCGGGCAGTGTAGGGGGTCGTGCAGGGGGTGGTGTTTCAGGGTTTAGGGCAGTGCAGTGGTGTTCGGGCAGTGTGAGGGATCATGCCGGGCTGGTGTTTCAGGGTTTAGGGCAGAGCAGTGGTGTTCACGCAGTGTGGGGGGTCGTGCTGGGGCTGGTGTTTCAAGGTTTAGGGCAGTGCAGTGGTGTTCGGGCAGTGTAGGGGGTCGTGCTGGGGTTGGTGTTTCAGGGTTTAGGGCAGTGCAGTGCTGTTTGGGGAGTGTAGGGGGTCGTGCTGGGGCTGGTGTTTCAGTGTTTAGGGCAGTGCAGTGGTGTTTGGGTAGTGTAGGGGGTCTTGCTGGGGGTGGTATTTCAGGGTTTAGGGCAGTGGTGTTAGGGCAGTGTAGGGGGTCGTGCAGGGGGTGGTTCACAGTTTACGGCAGTGCAGTGGTGTTCAGACAGTGTAGGGGTCGTGCTGGTGTGGTGTTTCAGGGTTTAGGGCAGTGCAGTGGTGTTCGGGCAGTGTAGGGGGTTGTGCTGGGGCTAGTGTTTTAGGGTTTAGGGCAGTGCAGTGGTGTTCGGGCAGTGTAGGGGGTCGTGCATGGGGTGGTGTTTCAGGGTTTAGGGCAGTGCAGTGGTGTTCAGGTAGTGTAGGGTGTTGTGCATGGGGTGGTGTTTCAGGGTTTAGAGCACTGCAGTGGTGTCTGGGCACTGTAGGGGGTCGTGCATGGGGTGGTGTTTCAGGGTTTAGGGCAGTGCAATGGTGTTCGGGCAGTGTAGGGGGTCATGCAGGGGATTGTGTTTCAGGGTTTAGGGCAATGCAGTGGTGTTCGGGCAGTGTGGGGGTCTTGCTGAGGGTGTTGTTTCAGGGTTTAAGGCAGTGCACTGCTGTTCGGGCAGTGTAGGGGGTCTTGCAGGGGGGTTGTGTTTCAGGCTATAGGGCACTGCAGTGGTGTCCGGGCAGTGTAGGGGGTCGTGCTGGGGCTGGTATTTCAGGGTTTAGGGCAGAGCAGTGGTTTTTCTGGCAGTGTAGGGGGTCGTGCAGGGGCTGGTGTTTCAGGGTTTAGGGCAGAGCAGTGGTGTTTGCGCATTGTGGGGGTCATGCTGGGACTGGTGTTTCAGGCTTTAGGGCAGAGCAGTGGTGTTCGGGCAGTATGGGGGTCATGCTGGGGGTAGTGTTTCAGGGTTTAGGGCAGTGCAGTGGTGGTCGGACAGTGTAGGGTGGTCTTGCTGGGGGGTGGTGTTTCAGGGTTTAGGGCAGTGCAGTGGTGTTCGGGCAGTGTAGGGGGTCATGCAGGGGATTGTGTTTCAGGGTTTAGGGCAGTGCAGTGGTGTTCGGGCAGTGTGGGGGTCTTGCTGAGGGTGTTGTTTCAGGGTTTAAGGCAGTGCACTGCTATTCGGGCAGTGTAGGGGGTCTTGCAGGGGGGTTGTGTTTCAGGCTATAGGGCACTGCAGTGGTGTCCGGGCAGTGTAGGGGGTCGTGCAGGGGGTGGTGTTTCAGGGTTTAGGGCAGTGCAGTGGTGTTCGGGCAGTGTGAGGGATCATGCCGGGCTGGTGTTTCAGGGTTTAGGGCAGAGCAGTGGTGTTCACGCAGTGTGGGGGGTCGTGCTGGGGCTGGTGTTTCAAGGTTTAGGGCAGTGCAGTGGTGTTCGGGCAGTGTAGGGGGTCGTGCTGGGGTTGGTGTTTCAGGGTTTAGGGCAGTGCAGTGCTGTTTGGGGAGTGTAGGGGGTCGTGCTGGGGCTGGTGTTTCAGTGTTTAGGGCAGTGCAGTGGTGTTTGGGTAGTGTAGGGGGTCTTGCTGGGGGTGGTATTTCAGGGTTTAGGGCAGTGGTGTTAGGGCAGTGTAGGGGGTCGTGCAGGGGGTGGTTCACAGTTTACGGCAGTGCAGTGGTGTTCAGACAGTGTAGGGGTCGTGCTGGTGTGGTGTTTCAGGGTTTAGGGCAGTGCAGTGGTGTTCGGGCAGTGTAGGGGGTTGTGCTGGGGCTAGTGTTTTAGGGTTTAGGGCAGTGCAGTGGTGTTCGGGCAGTGTAGGGGGTCGTGCATGGGGTGGTGTTTCAGGGTTTAGGGCAGTGCAGTGGTGTTCAGGTAGTGTAGGGTGTTGTGCATGGGGTGGTGTTTCAGGGTTTAGAGCACTGCAGTGGTGTCTGGGCACTGTAGGGGGTCGTGCATGGGGTGGTGTTTCAGGGTTTAGGGCAGTGCAGTTGTGTGCGGGCAGTGTAGGGGGTCATGCAGGGGGTGGTGTTTCAGGGTTTAGGGCAGTGCAGCGGTGTTCGGGCAGTGTAGGGTGTCGTGCAGGGGATGGTGTTTCAGGGTTTAGGGCAGTGCAGTGGTGTTCGGGCAGTGTAGGGTGTCGTGCTGTGGTGGTGTTTCAGGCTTTAGGGCAGAGGAGTGGTGTTCGCGCAGTGTTTGGGGGGTCGTGCTGGGGCTGGTATTTCAGGGTTTAGGGCAGAGCAATGGTTTTTCTGGCAGTGTAGGGGGTCGAGCAGGGGGTGGTGTTTCAGGGTTTAGGGCAGAGCAGTGGTGTTTGCGCAGTGTGGGGTTCATGCTGGGGCTGGTGTTTCAGGGTTTAGGGCAGAGCAGTGGTGTTCGGGCAGTGTGGGGGGTCATGCTGGGGGTAGTGTTTCAGGGTTTAGGGCAGAGCAGTGGTGTTCGGGCAGTGTGGGGGGTCGTGCTGGGGTGGTGTTTCAGGGTTTTTGGCAGTGCAGTGGTGTTTGGGCAGTGTAGGAGGTCGTGCAGGGGATGGTGTTTCAGGGTTTATGGCAGAGCAGTGGTGTTCGCGCAGTGTGGGGGGTCGTGCTGGGTCTGGTGTTTCAGGGTTTCGGGCAGAACAGTGGTGTTCAGGCAGTGTGGGGGGTCATGCTGGGGGTAGTGTTTCAGGATTTAGGGCACTGCAGTGGTGTTTGGGTGGTGTGGGAAGTCGTGCTGGGGGTGGTGTTTCAGAGTTTAGGGCAGTGCAGTGGTGTTCGGGCCGTGTGGGGGTCGTGCTGGGGCTGGTGTTTCAGGGTTAAGGGCAGAGCATTGGTGTTTGCGCAGTGTGGGGGGTCGTGCTGGGGCTGGTGTTTCAGGGTTTAGGGCACAGCAGTGGTGTTCGGGCAGTGTGGGGGTTCATGCTGGGGCTGGTGTTTCAGGGTTTTGGGCAGTGAAGTGGTGTTCGGGCAGTGTAGGGGGTCGTGCTGGGGTTGGTGTTTCAGGGTTTAGGGCAGTGCAGTACTGTTTGGGCAGTGTAGGGGGTCGTGCTGGGGCTGGTGTTTCAGGGTTTAGGGCAGTGCAGTGGTGTTCGGGTAGTGTAGGGGTATGTGCTGGAGCTGGTGTTTCAGGGTTTAGGGCAGTGCAGTGGTGTTCGGGAAGAGTAGGAGGTCTTGCTGGGGCTGGTGTTTCAGGATTTAGGGCAGTGCAGTGATGTTCGGGCAGTGTTGGGGGACTTGTTGGGGGTGGTGTTTCAGGGTTTAGGGCAGTGGTGTTCGGGCAGTGTAGGGGGTCTTGCTGGGGGTGGTGTTTCAGGGTTTAGGGCAGTGCAGTGGTGTTCGGGTAGTGTAGGGGGTCTTGCTGGGGGTGGTGTTTCAGGGTTTAGGGCAGAGGTGTTAGGGCAGTGTAGGAGGTCGTGCAGGGGGTGCTGTTTCAGGGTTTACGGCAGTGCAGTGGTTTTCGGAAAGTGTAGGTGGTCGTGCTGGGGTGGTGTTTCAGGGTTTAGGGCAGTGCAGTGGTGTTCGGGCAGTGTAGGGGGTTGTGCTGGGGCTGGTGTTTTAGGGCTTAGGGCAGTGCAGTGGTGTTCGGGCAGTGTAGGGGGTCGTGCATGGGGTGGTGTTTCAGGGTTTAGGGCAGTGCAGTGGTGTTCGGGTAGTGTAGGGGGTTGTGCATCGGGTGGTGTTTCAGGGTTTAGGGCACTGCAGTGGTGTCCGGGCAGTGTAGGGGGTCGTGCAGGGGGTGGTGATTCCGGGTTTGGGCAGTGCAGTGGTGTTCGGACAGCATAGGGGGTCATGCTGGGGCTGGTGTTTCAGGGTTTAGGTCAGTGCAGTGGTGGTCAGGCAGTGTAGGGTGTAGTGCTGCGGATGGTGTTTCAAGGTTTAGGGCAGTGCAGTGGTGTTCGGGCAGTATAGGGGGTCTTGCAGGAGGGTGGTGTTTCAGAGTTTAGGGCAGTGCAGTGGTGTTCGGGCAGAATAGGTGGTCTTGCTGGGGGGTGGCGTTTCATGGTTTAGATCAGAGCAGTGGTGTTCGGGCAGTATAGAGGGTTGTGCGTGGGCTGGTGTTTCAGGGTTTAGGGCAGTGCAGTGGTGTTCGGGCAGTGTAAGGGATCTTGTGGAGGCTGAAGTTTCAGGGTTTAGGGCAGTGCAGTGGTGTGCGGGCAGTATACAGGGTCATGCAGGGGCTGGTATTTCAGGGTTTAGGGCAGTGCAGTGATGTGCGGGCAGTGTAGGGGGTTGTGCTGGGGCTTATGTTTTAGGGCTTAGAGCAGTGCAGTGGTGTTCGGGCAGTGTAGGGGGTCGTGCATGGAGTGGTCTTTCAGGGTTTAGGGCAGTACAGTGGTGTTCGGGTAGTGTAGGGGGTTGTGCATGGGGTGGTGTTTCAGGGTTTAGGGCACTGCAGTGGTGTCCGGGCAGTGTAGGGGCGTCGTGCAGGGGGTGGTGTTTCAGGGTTTAGGTCAGTGCAGTGGTGGTCAGGCAGTGTAGGGTGTAGTTCTGCAGATGGTGTTTCATGGTTTTGGGCAGTGCAGTGGTGTTCGGGCAGTGTGGGGGGTCATGCTGGGGTGGTGTTTCTGGGTTTAGGGCAGTGCAGTGGTGTTCGGGCAGTGTAGGGGGTCTTGCAGGAGGGTGGTGTTTCAGAGTTTAGGGCAGTGCAGTTTTGTTCGGGCAGAATAGGTGGTCTTGCTGGGGGGTGGTGTTTCAGGGTTTAGATCAGAGCAGTGGTGTTCGGGCAGTATAGAGGGTTGTGCGTGGGCTGGTGTTTCAGGGTTTAGGGCAGTGCAGTGGTGTTCGGGCAGTGTAAGGGATCTTGTGGAGGCTGAAGTTTCAGGGTTTAGGGCAGTGCAGTGGTGTGCGGGCAGTATACAGGGTCATGCAGGGGCTGGTATTTCA
The DNA here is from genome assembly GCF_964204655.1 of Triturus cristatus. NCBI lineage: Eukaryota > Metazoa > Chordata > Amphibia > Caudata > Salamandridae > Triturus > Triturus cristatus. The sequence goes on along the minus strand of NC_140579.1, from coordinate 638,359,726 downwards.
GGGTTTAGGGCAGTGCAGTGGTG